>NC_080442.1:18875111-19196778 GCF_028018845.1 Melospiza georgiana
AAGAAGTCCATAGGATAGATTCATTCAGATCTTACTTACAAATACTTCTAAATATGCTGGGGCAAATTTATGATCAAGCTTAGCTGTTTTCTTCAAACAGTTGTCTCCAGATAGATAGAATATTAAGGAGAGAACTTAAATCTGCAGGAAATGTAGTGTTACAGCAATTGGCATTATTTGGACACATTGTGGAACAATGCTGCTCAGCTCTGCTTTTATCAAAAGAAATTCTGAGTTCACTGCTCTTGTACTCAGTGAGGAATGAGTTTGATTACAGAAAGAAGAGAGAAGCTGAACGAAGCTGTGAATTTATCTTTAGGATCGATTTCTGCAGAAATTTTTACCCTGAAGTTTTAGGAACTAGTTGAATGCCAGCACTGAATATAAATATTCTCTGCACTGAACCTCTTCCCTGCAAAAGCCAGAGTCCTCATTCCCAGTCCAAAATTCTGCCACTTGTGTATCTCAGTGCTGTGGTCTCCTCTCTTCATCTGCAATGGGCTCAGCATGAGACCTTAGGAAAGAGGATCATTTGAATTTTTATCTGCTCTGGAAATTTTGTTACTGCCTTTATTCATCACTGCAGAGATGAGCAGCCTGCAAAGCCAGTCCCAGCACAGCACCTTCTCCTGTAGCAGTGACATCTGAGGATGCACCTTAGTCTGATTGTAATGACCCTTGGACTGGACCACACATTATTTTACGTTTCACTTTCCTCCCTGCAAACGTGGAAACAGCATTCCATGTGCTGGATAATATTGACTTCTGCTCAGAAACTGTTTGTCTTGCATGTGCTACAGAGATGAAAATTAAAATGGACATTTTGAAATTTTGGAATGTTCAAGGAATTATGTTCATTGGTGTTTACATGTAAAAAAGAAACCAAGCAAATCCTAGCAGAAATTCCTGAAAGTTCATTCCTGTTTTCAAAGAAAATCTAAGAACACTTGGCTGCAGGTATTTCTTTTCATTTTCATCCAGCTCCATAGTCATTCACAGAATTCTAAGTCAGGATCTAGCAGGAGTTGTACTCAAAATGACAGCCTGCCGAGATGCATTTATTTCTCTGGTTTGCCACTTTACAAGGGAAAAAAACACATTTCCAAGATATTTTTGGTAACGTATGACTAAGTAGCAAAATTAAAACTAGGAAATTAATAACTACATGGCATTTCAATCCCATCAACTCTAATCAACATAAATCCATTCTAATTAAAACCTGCAAATCCTGAGGATACCAAAGAGATGGCCCTCTGTTAAAGGGAGATGGCAGCAACAGGTACCTTCCATACAGATGGAGAGGATGCAAATTTCTGAGAGGCAAAGATGAAGCTGTACTAGAAGCTGTATTTTTAGACTACCACTAGACCCTAATAATCTCAAACTGGTGAAATAAAAAAGCCTCATAAATTTTTCCCTTTAAAACTTAATAAGCACTTTGACAATCTAAATGAAGGAGTGTACAGCTTTCAGGCTGAAAAGGGTCACTAAGTTTATCATTCCTACAGTTTTAGAATAAGATTAGCCCCTGGTAATCCCTAATTGGCAAAAACAAACACAAATTTTGTCCTTTAAAATTAAAAAAGCACTTTCACAGGCCTAACAGAGGATCTGAAGAAAGTGTGCAACTTCACAGCCTGCAAAAGGTTACCAAGTTTATCACAATCATCAAACCAGAAATAGGACAGAGATACAAAGCATGTTCTGATCAGAATGATGAATAACACACACCAGTTTAAAGAGAATAATAGAAATTATATAATTGCACCAGGGCCTTTGTTTCAAAGTCAAAACATCTCAGCTCTTGAGTCTGTCTTTAGGACTTGATCAAAAGCCCATAAACATTAACAAGATTCTTTGCACTGACTCCCCTGGGCCTTGCACATGTCCTTTATACAGCAGCTTGGTGCATCTTAAATCAGCTCAGGAAGCTCCTCGTCTCTCCTACAATCCGTTCAATCTGGCACTTATGAGTGGCATCAGCTTTTAAATACAAAACCACAGATGCCAAATCTACCTGATCCTGGTAACTTTTCACATTATACCAAGATCAATAGTTCCCCCCTCCTCCCACCGAACCAATCCAAAGTGAGTTTGGGTGTGTGTTATTTGTGCTCATCCAGAGCAGCTACTGCTGACACTGGGGTTTAAGGGGAGAACCCATCTTCACCCAGCTCTAAATCAGCTCTTTTACAGCAGGCCTCTTTTGTCTGTTGGTGGTTTTTATCCCCAACCAGCAGAGATGAAACAAATGCATGTGTTTGGCAGCAGTGGCTGTCACCCTGCCAATTAGCTCAGCAGGAAGCAAACAACCTGCTGACCTTCCTGGGCCAGCGACTCTCCAAGGCAAGCAAAAGGGGCTGTGCTCAGTAGCTCAGTGCTGCTATCATCAAATTCCACCCCAAGCTTACCCCACCATTCCCTGGAGTCACAGCAACAGTCCAGAGCCACAGGAGTGTAGAGCTGCAGGGAACCAAAGCCATCATTATGGCTGGTGGTTTCCAAACTTTATTTGTGAAATCATAACAAGGGTTGTCTTTATTCTGTTTGCAAGAGGCACTGACATTGAGGGGGTCTGGGGGTCTGTGCAGGAGTCTTGAGGGCTGGCAAGGATTTGCCAGATGAGAAAGCCTGGGAATCACTGATTTTACTACCGTGGCAAGGCACAAGATACACCTGACTACTCTTAACATGCTTATTTCACATGTTCTTACAAATTGCCACACAGTCTCTTTATGCAAACTGTGCCAGAATTTAATACACTGATGTTGCTCAAGAATATTTAATGCTAGCTGTAGTTTCCTTTTCAAAACTGCAGGTTATGGTTTGGCTGTTGTTTTTTTTCTCACAATGATGAAAAAATAGAACATCACATATATAAATGCTTGGACAGCATGGTATTTAGAAAAGCAAGAATATAAAATCCATCCTTTTTATCCATTCCATTCTGCTGTGATGTCCAGTGGTGATATCTTAGTAAAATACCTACTCCTTCTGTGTTTTCAGTGGGAGGCAACAGCTGTAGCTGGCCTTTGCTTTAATGTAGCATGGTCTGCAATCAGGATCCAGAGCTGAGAGAACTTTGCTGGATAATGAGGAAGGCAGCTTCAGCAAGGTTCCTCAGCTCTGAGCACACACCCTTTTCAGGTGTAGCTTTCATCTAAGTCTCCCCTGCATGTCATTCCATTGGATCAAATCAACAGGAGAAGCTGAAAAGCAGGCTGAGATAAAAATGTGTTGGGATACAGAAAGATGCTTTAATAGATAAAAAGCTACAGTCTCTTTTAGAAAGGATTTTTCCACTTTGTATTCCTATTGTCTGAAATCAGGCCTGAATAGAAGAAGATGACTTGATAAAATATAGGCAAAAAATCATATAAGGAAATAATGGAAATGCTGTTATGGATTTTTGTGAGTATAAATAGTTTCGGAAATGAAACTGTCAAGCCCAGCATCTGAAATGCTGTAGAAATAAAGTCACTTTAATGGTCAGCCTGCTGCAACCACATAAACATTCCCTAGTTCCTTTCACAGCCCAGCATCTTGTAAATTTTTTTTTTTTTTAATCTGACATATGGGGAGACATTAGTTGGAGACTGAAGGAGACAGAATCTAAAAGAGAAGCAGGAATGGATCAAGAGAAGATAAGGAACAGAAATCATCAACAGGAGATATTAAATTCCGAAAATGAAGCTTGAAGGGATGGGCCATTCTAGAAAGGGGAAAAAAAAAAAAGGGTGGTGAGATAAGCTGGAAAATAACATGGTGAACTCAATTTTAAGCAAAAATATTAGACAGAAATAATCTGAGACTGCCCCTCCTCTTCTTCCATGCTTCTGAAGGTATGGGCTGCCATATCTGTAAGAGCATTCCTGGCACCTGACTGTAAGTCCAGGACAGTTCTGTCCCACAGCTGGGGCTGCCCTTTGGCTTTCCTGGTGCACCAGCAGAAAACCTTTCCCTTACCTGCAGCTGCACCAGCTCATCCAGCATGGGGACACCTGCTCACACTGGTGCTGTGCACTCCCTCCACACACTGACTTCTGCAATGGGCAGCTGGGGAAAGAGTAGAAAATTACCTAAAATAAGCATCAATGTAAAAAAATCAGGCAGTCTCTCAAGTTAAATGAGTATTTTGGTATTTGATTGGCATTCTAATGTCCTTCACATCCTCAGAAAGTTCCACATCTTATCAGCTGCCACAAACTACTAGCTCAAGATCCAATTTCTTCCTCTAGAAACATTTTTTGTATCTTGTTTTTCTTAAATTTTATTACCCATTAGACTGTTTCCTCATTATAATGGCAGTTCAGTCTCTTTCAGAAATATATATTGTATACAATCCAGAAATATAAAATGTATAAAATCTGCCTAGTATCTTCATAAAGCAGAATTAAATTTCCTATTTGCATTCAAGGGTGATGAACCAAGAGAATGGATTTTTGGCTCCAACCCTGGCTGAGCCACTGAGCTGCCATATGACTCCAGGCAAAAAATCTGATCTTCTTTAATTGAAGCAGTTAAAAATTTGGCTAAGAAGCAAGATCCTTCTGAAAAGCATCAGCCTTTGACCTCAGCTTGCAGGAGTAAATGCACCTCCAAAGTCTCAGGCTGAATGATGCAAGATGTTTTTGCAGTTATCTATCCCTAGAAGCGATGTGGTTGCTCACATCACTTTGTATTTTCAGCATAATAAGGAACTGCACCATTTAGTGAGGTGGTAAGAAGCAGCACTTTGGTGGTTCTGTCAGGTGTTTGGGACCAAGAGGACAGTTTTTGACCACTGACTTACTTCAATTGGACTTGTGTGTGAAAGCAGTGGAGAGGAAGGAGCCTTGCATGCACAGCCTGCTGCCAGGAAAGCAAGTGAAGAATAAAGGTGTAATTTCGCTTGCAGGAGCTCAGCCTAGGTAGAAAACAAACATCAGTTACTGGTTTGTGTTCCC
The DNA here is from genome assembly GCF_028018845.1 of Melospiza georgiana. Classification (NCBI taxonomy): domain Eukaryota; kingdom Metazoa; phylum Chordata; class Aves; order Passeriformes; family Passerellidae; genus Melospiza; species Melospiza georgiana. Next base: position 18,880,058 of record NC_080442.1, read on the forward strand.
ACAGTTGATGATCAGATCCTTCCCATCCCTAAGACACAGAGGGATAACTGGAGTCCTGAGGCCAGGATGAGCAAGGCCATTGGATGTCTCAGCTCTCAGCAAGGGCCAAAGACCTGAGTTCCTTTGACTCCACACCGAGCGAGCTCGGCAGTCAGTATCACAACAAATTATTTCTTGCCTCATTTGTAAAAGCAGCAGGCAGGTGGTGAACACACTCTCACCTTGCCTCCCTCTAATGAACCACTTGAACCATATCAAGAATGAATTTTGCATAATGACTGCAATATGAAGTCGTAAGGAGCCATGCAGCATTTGTGATGGAAGCCTTGAGGACAATGACAAAGGCACCCATTAAGGATGTTCAGCAGCTGAGTGTCCCAGTAGAGTTGGGCAAACACTGAATTCCATTTCCCTTGGATATTCATTTGAATTTTTAAATGAGTTTCTTTGACTGTTCACATCTCTTTTGTGCTCACTTTCCATGAATAGCAAATGAGCTTTAATAAGGGGAATAATCATGAAAAACACATTTTAAGCTTGAACATTTGCCAAATGAAAACCTCCAATTGCACAATAAGTGGTTAGCAGTACATATGTCATTTTATGACTTTTACATTCAATTAAAAATATTCACTGTTGGTCAGTTATCACACAGGGACATCAAGGAAACCCAAATAATATCACTACATACAGAACAGGACAGCACAGGTTAAAGGATTACTATGTACAACTAGATATTCCTGAATTACTTGATGATTGAAATTTAGTTCTTGACAATAATTACAAAAAAAATACCTTGAAATCTTGTATTCTTTCCTCTGTAATTTTTTTTTTTTTTAAGAGTAACCTGTTATTTACCCAGCCCTGCCAGGCAATATGATTTGCCAGAGGATAGAGCAGTTATGGGCGTAAAATCTTTGCTCAAGGGCTTTTAGTAAGAAGAATTTAAGGCACCTAAGATGCACAGCTGCAGCCCAGAAATGCAGTGTAATACATTTTCCTTTAGTTTCCTTTTATACATCATTGAGCTCTCAAGGAAAACCTCTTATATCTCATTTGTAGAGCAAATCACAACTGCAGAGTTCCCCATGAGTCAACCCCATTTAATTTCTGCTGATAGGAGCCTAAGAGGGAATTAATCAGCTTCACCTAGAAACTTCTTATTATTTTGAACGCAGGGGGGTAAAAAGTCACCCTTGCTACTCTGTTTTCTATTTACTGGGGTATATAAATAAATAAACCTTAGTGTGATATTGTGCAGCACTGACCCCAGGCTTGAGTGAGATGTACCAGAGGGAGCACTCCCAGTCTGGAAGTGGGTGGAAAATCTGACCTGTTGGGTCTTTCCAGCTCTGACCACCATTATCCTCTGCACCCTGCAGGAGCTGCTCTGGGGGCTGAGACAACCCTGAGCATCATCCCAGTGCAAGGATCCCACCCAATCAAATGCATTTTGATGACAAATGATTGATCTGGGGGCCTTCTCCTTTGATCCAAATTCTTTTCATCATTTCTAGCATAGCAAATAGAAGCATATTTTATGAAAGCAGAAATTCTGCACTACACCAAGGTATTCTCAGCTGCAAACAACCTAAAGCTCCCTGAAACAAACACTCTAATCATCTCAGCATAAAGGCTTTTTTCCCTTTAAATAATACTTAGGATCTCTCATCAGTAAGTACAGAGGGAAAGCCTTGGATAAACTAAGCCAAGGCACAGAAAATAAGTGAAACACAAGAGTACACAGCTTTGCATTCCGCTCTGTAAACTTTTGAACTGCATCCATGGAAGAAAAGGGTGGGGGAAAGAAGATCAAATGCATGCTATAGTAAATATCAGGTATTGTGATAAATTGCTTTTATGCTTCCAATAATTGTAAACATCGTGTAGTTTCATATTCCTGACATGCTTGAAGAGATCTGCAAGCCTTTTTTTTTTATTATTATTTTATTATAGAGCAGCATCCCTTTCTAGTTTATTTTGTGGATAAAATTGTCTCTTTATGCTATAAACAACTGCAAGCAGTTTGTTCAGGGAAGCTGAAAGGTGGAATTTTAGCCCGTCAGACACGGGCAGGGAAAGGAAAGTTCCGATTTCAGCCCAAACTCGATTACAGAGCGTCCCCCAGCGGGGGTGTCCGGCACTGCGAACGCCAAGGACGAGCGGGGCATTGGCAATGCACCGGGAATATTCGGAAGCCCAAAAATGCACGAGTAAAAAATCGTTTTCTTTTCGCTAAAACGAGAAGAACATTAGCATTCTCTTTGTAACGCTGTATAAGTGATTTTAAAGGATAAATGAGATAATCATCAGTCAAAGTGCAATCCTAAGCAAAATAACAGTCTAATTAACATGAGATCTGACAAAAACAATTAAAGGAGGGTGACATAATTAATGCCAGTGGACACGGGATTACATAAAACAGACATTGTTAAGATCATCTGATATCTTTCTTTTTTATGAGTGCAAGGAATGGCATATTAATCCTGAGACCTTTCTAGATGTGGGTGCAATTTTTACAATACTTGGCTTTTACTGAGCCAGCGATCCAGGAGAAGGAATCTCCAAGAGAAAAGAACATTTATCAAGTTTAGGATGAGTTAGAAGGAGGTGCTGAATTGCCAACTGCTCCACAATTGCTTTAAGAATGGGAGAACCAACTTCAAAAATATGCTAGAAGATAATCAAATCTTGCATCCTCTACCTCAGTCACAGAGTACTCAGAGGAAAAGAAAATATATAAAAAGGCCTTTTTCAAATGGAAAGATACAATTTCTATTGATTCCATGACTGTGTGGATCCAGATTTATCTCCTGCCTCTTGTTTGTGCATTTGTCAGATGAGTCAGGCTTGGGAAACTGGAGCCAATTGCTGGAATTCTCCAGTGACCCCAAATTTCTTTGCCCAAACACTTCTGTTAAAAGGTAACACTGAAATGTGTCCTGCATCTGCTGACAGGCAGGGAGAGCTCCTGAGGGGCTCCCACTTCCCATCCCAGGCAGGCACAGCTTAAAGACTTCTATTGCCCATGTGAAAACAAAACCTTCTCTAGCACTGGCTGCTGCTATCCACAGGGGCATTGCACAAAGTGAGGAGCACATTCTATCAGGATTTTTTTCTTTACAAAGCACTTTATGAAGTTAAGCTCTATGAAGCAATGTATGTCCCATAGTTCTGCAAGCAGACTGCATTTCATCTTTATTCTTCAACATTTGGGAAGATCGTCTAATATTGATACAACAACATTTTTGCAACTTTTATTTTTAAACAATAAACATGCACATGTTATCTTGCTAGTTTTGGCTGTCCCTGCACAAACTTCTTGCCCTGTGTAAAGACAATTACCAGATCAGCATGAAATACCAGAGCAGGAAAGTTCATCTCTGATCTCATAGGGACAAATTCAGCTGTCAGATAAAGTGACAATAGCTCTCTTTGGCTCTAGTGACTCCAGCTTGGCCTCTTGCAACCATTTGAGGTTTCTTCTAAGAGAGGAAGGAAGTGGAGAAACTCAAGAATGATAAAACTGTTCAGACTGGGATGTTATAAATACACGTGCAACTACTCAACTGTATCCCCAGGGCATGAACTCGGCCCAAAGGTCTTCTATTTTCCTCTGTGAAACTGCACAAATGGGAGCAGTGATCTCAGCTACTTCTGTTTAATTAACCTTTGTTTTATTACAGTCATTGAATGTCACTGAGTAAGCACACTGGTCTGCATTCCTCACTGTGTCAGCAATCAGCATCTGCTACATTTCAAACTCAACTAAATGTCTTTTTTTACCAAATGCTGAGTTTTTCTTACCCTTTCTATCAGTATGGGTTACTTCATCTTTGCTCCTGTTGAACAAGAGCTCCAGCATTTTGCTCTCCTTTTCCCTTCACATCCTGCTTACATAATATATCTGAAATCATCCTGACTCCCAAACCCAAGTCTACACTTTGGTCGTCTCTCACTAAGTTATAACACCTCCTCCTCCTCAGATGTTTGAGAACTTGGCTTCTGCAAATCAGCTTCTTACAGATGGCGCTTCCATTTACTGGCACAAATTGGTTACTCAGAAGTATTAGTCATTGGAGATACACATTTTATAAAACATGTGAAAAATAAGAAGTAGAATAAACAGGAACATACAGTGACATACTGCCTTGGCTTTTTCCCAGTGGTTTTTTCCCTCCTAAGGACAAACACTACACAGCTCTCACCATGTATTTATGTTCAAGTGAAGTTATGGTGTAGGCAATTATCATTTGAGAAAGTATGAATGCTTATCTAAGAGTCAAAACAATCATCTCCAAAATGCCACACTAGCAGCATTACAGACACAGAGCACTAACTCAGACCCAGAGACACTGCTTTGGACTCCTGACCTTCCACTGCTTTTCTGGTTCGTCTTGGACTAGACTTCATCTGTCAGTGCTGTGAAATAAGTTGTCATTAGGGCTGCCTGCTTTCCTTACACACCCTTGGCCTTGATGCCCACCTCCCGGAACGCTCTGGCATGTGAGCACACAAAATTAGGGGTGAGAAACGGACCTGGAATTTCTCCTGGAAGATGCCGCGAAAGACCGTGGAGGTTCACACAACTGCATTCCTCACTTGAAGGGAATCGGCCCTCTGTGCTCGCCCAGCCCCTGGGCTCCCTCAGGGCTTGCACTGGTCGGGCTCCCCTCAGCCCTCTCCCGCCCGCCCCTCAGCTCCGGTTCCAGTTCCCTCAGCCGGCCCGTTCTCTCAGCTCGTCCTCGCTGTCCCTCAGCTTGTCCCCGTCTGACCCTCAGCTCCGGTTCCAGTCCCTTCAGCTCGGTTCCGCCCGTCCCTCAGCCGCTCCGGTCCCCTCAGATCGCCCCGGTCCTCTCAGCTCGCTCCCGCCCGTCTCTCAGCTCGTTCCCGCTGTCCCTCAGCTCCACTTCTAGCTCCCTCAGCTCGCGTCCCCTCAGGTCGTTCCCGCCCGGTTCCCTCACACACTCCCCAGTCCCCTCAGCTCCATCTCGCCCGGTTCTCTCAGCCCGCCCCAGTTCCCTCAGCCCGCCCCACCCGCTCTCTTCCCGCCCCTCGGTTGAAGCCGATCCCCGCGCTGTGACCCCGCGCCCCGCCCCGCGCAGGCGCCCCGGCAGTCGCGGCCTCAGGGCCGCCGGTCCCCGCCATTGCCGGCCGGTGCCCCCGGTCCCCGCCGCCCCGATGCTCCGCACGGAGAAGGTGCTGCAGCTGCGGGGGCAGCAGGGCCGAGCCGTGCGGGTGGTGCGGGAGCACTACCTGCGCCCCGACGTGCCGTGCCGCAGCGCCCTGTGCCGCAGCGCCCAGTGCCGCGCCGCCTGCGCCCGCGGTGAGGCTCCGCCGTGAGGGGTCTGGGGGGAGCCGGGGGCGAGCACTGACAGAGCCGGGATCGCCCGCGGGCCGGGCTGGGGCGGTGGGCGGCGTCCCCGGGGCCGCGGGTGCGGGGGGGCAGAGCTGGGGACAAAGTGACCCCTGGGCTGGGGTGATCCCTGGGCAGAGCTGACCCCTGAGCTGAGGGCAGTCCCTGAGCTGGGGTGATCCCTGGGCGAGGGGTGATCCCTGAGCTGGGGGAACCCCTGAGACAGAGGGTGATCCCTGGGCAGAGCTGACCCCTGAACTGGGGTGATCCCTGAGCTGGGGGACCCCCTGAGGACAGAGAATGATCCTCGGGCAAGGGTTATCCCTGAAGACGAAGCGGTGATCCCCATCCTGGGGTGTCCGGATGGTGCTGAACAAATCACGGCTATACCAATGGTTTTCCGTTAAAGCAGGATCCTGAGAAATCAACGAGGCGTTAAGAGCCGAAGGAATCGAGGAGTTGATTGTTAGAGGGTTTAACTGTGAACAGTTTACTGGCAGTGATAAAAGGCTAAAAGATTGTTCAATTTTTACACATCTCTTGTTTTAAAAGATCCTTTAAAATGAATTAATTTCTGCAGGGTGGTGGTTTATAGCATGAGTTAAATTCTATACATACCTCTTAAGTATTACAATGGGGCCAAGCCATTATCTTGAAGCCATTGTAATGCTGCATCGGCAGCTATTTCTGTTCAGTAATTAAATGTAATTGCCTGTGTTATATCAGGGCATTTCAGACACGGGAAGGCTGCCAGGCTCTGATGTCTGCATTTGTTGTTGTTTTTACGTACTGTGGTGCTGTTATGTGCATCGTAGATCATCACCAGAGCCGTGGTTGATATTTCAGTTGGGTTTGTTGTTGTTGTTGTTCAATAGCACAATTTATTTGATGCAGGAAAATGACTGGTAAATAACAAACATAATATCCAACCTGTTGAAATCGACCAAATGGCTTGCCTGGAAGAAAAGGTGGAGAATTGTGACAGGTTTTTTTTTTCTTTCTTTGGAACTATGATTGGCATAGATGTTTTCACTTTTGATTTAGGTTGCACTTGAGGGCAGAAGATGTACTACTTAGATTATTATAGTGTATTACTGCTGTATAGGAGATCAGGACTAGTGATAGTTACTGCTCCCTGAAATACTGCATTTGGTTGTGAATTCCTCAAGGATAAATTAAAGGCACATATCAGAAAAAATTCTAATCTTTCCTGCTGTGCCTAACTCCCCCTCCTTTGTACTTAAATGTAAATTGTTCTACAGGTGACTGTCAGAGTATGTCCCTGTGTGATTATTCAAGGTAACCCAGATGTGAGGGAAATATTTGTTTTCCTTCCTGACTCTACACAGTGTGCTGAGCAAATCTGTTTCATGCCCTGTGAGAGACTGCCTGCAAAAATCCCATCAGCAGGTGCTTGTAGGGGTGAGCTGTGCCTGCCTGGAGTTATTCTGCTCTAGATGGATGGGTTAGGCAAGGATAGCTTCCTATGGCACAGCTCCTAAATCTTCCAGTGACATTTCACTTCTAATGCTCCTCTGAATTATTAATAAATATTAGCTTTCTTGTATATCTGCTGCCATCATCCATTATCAGCCTTCAGTGTGAGATGAGGCCAAGTTACTGCGTGCACAACTGTGCTGGCTGGAGTCACACTTCTTGTGCTCACAGCTCAGAGAGTGTCCCCTGTCAGCTTCTAAAGAATAATAAAAATAACCTGATTTGTCAAGATCTATATGCTATATTCTGTATAATTTGCCTGCACTGTGGTGAGTTCTGTGTTTATAATAAATAGTAAATAGGTATTAAGAAAAAAATACAGTGGAGATCCCCTCCCGTCTGAAAGCTTTTGGCTAATCTTTGAAATACCAAAAGCAATTAAACTCTTGAATTTTGAGGTACTTTTTAAGATGTCACCTGTGATGTGTTGTGTCTGGTATTTTGATGGCATATTCCTAAGGGCTAGAGTCTGTATAAAGAAAATTAACAGTGATGGTTAATAGTTTAGGATTAAAAACATATTTTCTTTGCAGTAGCAGTGGTTTTCTTTACAGGCACCCTTACCTGTGCTCTTTTATGTAAAGAGCCTGCTGTAAATGGTGTGTTTGAACAGAGAGGGCTGTGGGAGCAGGGTAAAGGAACTGCTCATAATTCTACAGCCTTTAGAAATTCCATGAAAAGATTTTCTGTGCCAGATGTATAGTCCCTTTTTCTTATGGAAGCAGAGGAAGAGCTGTAACCTTCGCTCTTTTAATAGCCTTTTCATAATGAAAGTGGATATTTTCATTCCTCTGGATAGAATTTGCACTAAATTTTGGCATCAGTGGATGCAAAAGGGGTTTGTCACAAATTTATGGACCACAGATTAAACCATAATATTAGTAGTTTTGTTCATCAGAAAAAGAAATGTACCCATTTGAGGAGACACACTCTAATTTTCTTATATCAGGAAATATTTTCAAGAAACCATTATTTCAAGTGAAAGTTTGAACCTTGAAACTCTGCATTATCTTCTAGATGGCAAATTGTTATCAGATGATGTCACACACTATGTTGTCCCCGACTGCAAGGTTGTTCAGGAGTACCTGGAGATTCTGGAGTTTCCAGAGCTGAAAGGAATTATTTTCATGCAAACAGCTTGTCAGGCTGTGCAACATCAGAAAGGACGCAGGTATTTATCCCATAAGAACTTCTTTTTTATTTAGATTGAAGTAAAAATACTGATTTATAAAATGTATAATTTTTTAGGCCTTTCAAGTGTCATAATGTAGTTTTACAGAAGGGGAAGGACTGGGATCCTTTGTGATCCATGGATATCAATGCCTGGCATAGTTTTCACTTGCTAGGAGCAATATGAAACCTGCAGCATTATTAACTAATCAAATGGCTGGTGGCAGGAATTCATTAGACTTTGCAGTAATGATTTATTATGTGCCCAGAGCTAGATTATGGACAGGTTTTGGTTTGCTCTATTGATGCCTGAGCATTTGTCTTTGGGGAGCAATTAATAGTATTGTATGTACTTCTCTCACCAGACATTAACCTGGGCATTGCCATAGCATTTCAGAGTAAAATTTGCTCTCAGGACCTTCCCATATTTCTAAAGCATGAAGGCTTTTAAAGTAATAGCACTTGCCCCAGAAGTGACAAACAAAACAAGTTCCTGAACACTTAGGATGTTTTGTGGGGCTCAGTGGAAAACAAATATGTTTAAAATCAGAAGTGTTCATGATGGAACTTAATAAAGTTTGCTTGCAGGTGATGGTTTAGGATTTATCATCAGTGGTAATTTAATGAGTGCATTTCTCTGTGCATGACAGTAATTTTCCTGGAGTTTTTCAGCTGTATTTTCATGTGGAGTTAAAATAGCATTATCAAAAGCAGGCACAAGAACACATTTGTGTTTTTTCATTGCAGGCAGTACAACAAGTTACGGAATCTATTGAAGGATCCCCGTCACGACTGTACTGTGTTTGCTAATGAATTCCACCAGCACTGCTACCTGCCCAGGGAGAAGGGAGAGTCCATGGAGAAGTGGCAGACCAGGTTTGTTTGAGCCTCTGCAGTGTCACATTCCACAGCATCGTGATTTTAGGAACGTGAGAGTTCATTCTCCTGCTCTGCTTAGCTCTGCAACAGTTCACAGGCACTGCAAGTCTGCATTGTGCTTTATGATTATAGAAGTATCAGCATTGTTTTCTTAGGGAAATGGACAAAATGTAATTAAATTAAATGCAATAATGCTAAAGAAAAAGCTGGATCAGTTTAAAGTCACATGAATGTTTCCTCATTGCAGGAGGAAGCATTCCATTCTCCTCTCTTCTTGTGGGGCTTGAGAACGATACAGGAACATTTTTGCAGAAAAACATTTCTGTAGCTCGGTGTATATCTCTCAAGAGTCTGGGTGTTAAATCAAAATCTCATTTATACAAAGCCAGCAAAATCTTGCAAGTAGCAAATGAGCTGTGCCAGAAGTCTTATTTCAAACTTTGCTTTTCTAGGAATATTTACAATGCAGCAGCCTGGTATCACAATCACTGCCTGGGTCAGATGCCAGTTGTTATGGTAACAGAAGATGAAGATGCTATCAGGCAGTACGGAAATGAAACAGAAGGAGTGTTTGTGATTTCCTTCAAGGTAACGTGCCAGAAAAATAAAAGGCTTCCTTTATGCTGCATCAAAATGATGAACCAAGTACATTAAAGTATATTGCAAATCATGCCAGAGATTACATTCAAGAAAACTGTGAGGTAGCTCATATCTCCATTTATCAAAGCAAGCAAATACGTCACTTGTGGGAATCTCAGAAAAAAGCAGAGAGCTGGAAAGATAAACAGCAGCTCTGAGGATAGAGGTCATCTTTCTCAGGAGACCTTTTCCTTGTTTTTAAGGAATTTGCCATTGATGAGCAGTGATCAGTTCCCTCAGGCAGCTGCCTAAATCTGGAATGCAAGCAGTCCATAAGCAGCTGTAGCCTAAATATCCATTGACAGTGTTCTTGCCTGGACTGCTGAGGAGACAATGATGTTTAACATAATTCATTCTTCATTTTGGTGTCCATCTCTGATACCACTGGAACTCAGTGGGATCTGGGCATGGGATGTTCATGTTTGGCTGTGAAAGGATGCTGAGTAAAAGCTGCACCAAACTGATTGACCTTTGTTGTATTTAGCAGTGGATTAGGCTGAACCTGGGACAGATCTGTGGGGTTCAGAGCAGACTCATCATTACCATTGTGTTATTTGGGTGCAGTGTGAGACAGATCCTGTCCATTATGGGCTTTCCAAATGTATTATTGAAAGAACAGAGGTCTCAGAGTACTTTTCTGTTTATTTCTATTTGTGCCTACAGCATTACTTGGATAACTTCTGGCCTGACCTGAAGGCTGCCCATGAGCTCTTTGACTCCATAGTCCAAGCTCGGCGTGAGCGGGAGAGCGAAAGCCAAGAGAACCATGGGAAGGAATATCCTGAGCACTTACCTGTGGAAGTGCTGGAGGCTGGGATCAAGTCTGGGAGATACCTGCAGGTATTTGTTACATAGAGAACATACACACAACAATGCAGTCTTTGTGCTTGATCCCTTGAGTTGCCTGAAATAGAGTGATTAGAGAAAGAAATATGGCTGTGCTGGGAAGAGGGAAAGAAAACAAAAATCAAGAGGATGAAAGAGATTAGAATTCTTAGGATTCTCAAAATATTTCCCCTATGCTGTATTGTGACATGTGGTTTGTTTTTTTTTTGTTTGTTTGTTTTTTTTGTCTTGGAGAAGTTAGATTTGGCTATTGAGGATTTGAAATTTGCTGGCTTTTTCTTCAACTTGATATGTGATGTACAAGTAAATTGAGAGACCAGGTGTGATTTGAAGCAGAGAGACCTTGTTCTTAAATATAAATAGTGCTGTACAAAGGCAGCAGTTCTAACTTCATTTGCACAGAGATCTCCCAGTCAATGAAATTAATTTACTGGTTTATGGCTGTTCAGGGCCTTTATATGGATTGTTGGTAGACAAGTGTCCTTCTTTTAAAAATAATTTAAAGAATTAGAGGCAGTGATTTTTTCCTTTCTTGGCAATTTCAGCAGAGGCAGGAATAAAATATGAACAGAAAGACTGAAGCTTTTCTTTCCTGTTGAAATAATGCCAGATTCTCTGCTAAGGTAGACAGCAAAAGTAATCTTATACTGCCTATGCTTGGAGTAAAATGTCATTTACCATCTTACAAATAAATTCAGCATTTAAAAGAATTTACTTTGCCAGAAGTGAGTACCTAAAGTCCTGCACCCTGCACTCCCCCCTGTAGAGAGAACAGCTGTGTTCAAAAAAACTAATTCATGCAAAAATAATTGTAACCCCCAAAATGTTGTCCTTTGAAGTTGTCTGTTTTCAGGGTGACTGTTTCACCCGTTGCTTGGTTTGTTTGTCTCTTCCAGGGTGCACTGAATGTCAATAAGCACCGAGCACAGCTGGAAGCTTTTGTTCGGCTTCAGGGGGTTGGCAGCAAAGACACAGGTGAGAGGTGTTCAGTTATCAAAGGGGGTGAGGGCTCTGACACTGCAGTGCCTGTGTGCTTTCCATGGGCAGAAAGGAGGCTGAAGATTAACCAGAGGGTGGAACTTGTGAGGAGAACTCCTTCCTCTTTCCTACCCCCTTTGGCCAAATTCTGGCCTCTTGTCCTGTTAGCCTCACCTCTCTGAAGGGAGATGCTGGTGCAGATTGTCCCTGTGCTTTGCTCTAGCCTCAGGTGACCACTCCTTTGACTGCAGTAAGGGTTTGCATGGATGTTGGCAGGATTAGGAAGCTGGTCTTTGTGAACATAAGTGGAAAATTGCCTTTTGGATCAAGCTGATCCAAAGTGATCCAGGATTGTCTCTCTGGCATGAGTTACTGATCATCACCTTTGAAGGAACAGTCCATTGCCCTTGCACAGACAGACTGGCCCAGCTCTCACTAATAACTACTTTCAAATGTTCCTGTGACAGACCCTGCAGTCAAACCAGTGCTCGATATAATCATTATTTTTTAAAAGCTTGTTTTATTCTAAATCCTCCCCAGAATCCTGTGGCAGTGGCTTTCACAATTTAACTGTGCTGCTTTTATAGCTGCTGCCTGAGAGCAATGAACTTATCCCAGCCTATGCTGCTTTTTATCCAAAAGATCACTTACAGAATTCCTTACAAGATCCTTAAAAAAAAGAGGAAAATGTTTTCATTTCCTTTTAGTATTAGTTTCTTGCCAATAGTCCTTTTTAGAAGTAATTGTATTGGAAAAGTCATTTTCTGTTATTTCAGCAGAATGCTGCCAAGAATGGACGGATTTGAATTTTTTTAGAAGATTGTGGTTCTGTTTCCTTTTATTTTAAATACAGAACTTCAAAGTGACATCCTTATTTATGGGACCAAGGCTCGGAATCGTGCAATCCACGGGGATGTGGTTGTGGTTGAGTTGCTGCCTGTGCATGAATGGAAGGGAAGAACTGTTGCCCTCTGTGAAAATGAGACTGAGGACAAAGCACCTGCAGACACCACGGGTGACCCTATGCCCACAGGTAAGGAGGAGCATCTTTTGAATTCCCTGCTGATAAATAATGGGGAAAAAAAAAGTTAGGTGAAAAAGTATCCCCGTGTGACATGCCTGGGTATTATGGGAACTTAGAGTCTTGTTTGAAATGATTACTCTGCAGCTGGAGCTGCATCTTAGAAGTTTGTTGAGGTCAGAGCTAAAAGTGTCAAGAGGTTAATTTTCTTTTTGTAGGGAAATCATGTTTTGTTTTGCTCTTTGCTATTAAAAATTCTCTGTATTACTAGAACTGGCCACATTTCAGCAGCAGTGGGAATCTCTGAATAATTTATGTTGCGTATCAGTTGAAATCTATACAATGAGTTAGTCTCCACATAAATAAAAGCTCATTAAAATCTGCCTGTGCCAACAGTAGTTTATGACACACTGTATTGTCTGCACACCATATGTTGTTGGCAGTTGTAACAGATTTGGGGACACATCAGTTGATTTTACAAAGCAGTGAATCTCCTGCATTCCCACATATTTGCTTTCTTGGTTCTGTTTAATTCTTTAATGCACAATGTTCCTGATTTAAAGGTAAAGTAGTTGGAATCATCCAGAAGAACTGGAGGGATTATGTGGTCACTTTCCCCTCTAAAGAAGAGAGCCAGTCCCAGGGCAGAAATGCTCAGAAAGTCCTTGTAACACCTTGGGATTACCGAATTCCCAAAATCCGGATCAGCACTCAGCAGGCTGAGGCATTACAGGTAATTTAACTGAAGTGTTCTCTGTGTTCTACAAAGCTGTGTGGGCAATATAAGCTCTAATGATGTTTTCCTTGACAAAACCATGGTAAAACAGAATCTGTGAGGGTTCAATTTCTGCCTTGAAGGATTGTGTTCAATTCCTGCCAGGTAACAAAGCTTGAGGTCTGAATTTGGGCCACAGTCCAGCTGCCCTGAGCACTTACATACCACTTGCTTTGGGTTTTTTCTGCTAAATGTAAGGTTGTGTTGGGGTATAAATTGTGCTTTTCAGGGGCACAGAGCTGCTCTGACAGAGCTGTCTCCCTGCAGGAGTACAGAGTTGTGGTGCGCATCGATTCCTGGGAGTCGACATCGCTGTACCCGAACGGGCACTTTGTGAGAGTGCTGGGCAGGATTGGGGACCTCGAGGGGGAAATTGCTGCTATTCTGGTGGAGAACAGCATTTGTGCTGCCCCTTTCTCAGAAATCCAGGTTTGTCTCTGTGATCAGATCCAGTCTTTTCTGTTCATTTCCAGGGTCTTGTTTCTCAGAGAGGGACTCTCTTACAGCTCAACATCTTTGTTGCCAGTGGGTTTTTGAAAAGTCCATTTTAAAAGCTGAACATTTATTATAATTTTACTTCATTTTTCTGGAATCTCTTGGATCGGTGGTTCTATTGATACTATGGATTTTCAAGTCAGTAGTGATTTTAAGATAATCCTTTTGCTGTGAGGAGAAGATTACCAACTCTTAATTCAAATTTGAGGTAGACTTTTAAGATTTTTCTGCCTTTAGTATGTGGTTATGCTACTGATCCTAAAGGCCTCATCCTACTGAAGTAATTGTATTAAACACTTTGTTTTCAACTGGAAGATGAACCAGCTTTCATAGGTAATGATTTTGATTATACCTACAATTAATAGAAAGAAGAAGACTAAACACCAATATGTAGTGGTTGTATTTGCCAGAGCTGCACAATCACCACATTAATAACATTGGTTACTAATACACACAGAATTCTTTTCAGTTTTTTCCACCCTTTGTGTAAAGTATATGTAATGGACTTGTAAAATTAAACAAAAGAAGAATTAAAAAACTAATTAAATCTAATTGTTGGCATCTTTTTGTAGAAAATACATAAATCTATGTTCATCAACAATATTTCTGTATAGATGAGTGAAATGCCAGTGAGTTCTCCAAAGAATCCATGGAAAGTGAGTCCAGAGGAGGCCAAAAAACGCCTTGACCTGAGAGACACCCACCTGATATTCAGCATTGACCCCAAGGGCTGTGAGGATGTGGATGATGCTCTCTCTGTCAGGGCTCTGCCCAACGGGAACCTGGAGCTGGGGGTGCACATTGCAGATGTGACTCACTTCGTGGCAGCAAATTCCTACACTGATGTTGAGGCCAGAGCAAGGTGAGTTATTTTCTGGAAATTAGAAAGTTTATGGAGCTCAGAAGTTTGTGATGCTACCCTAAGGAAACTTTGGAAGGAAAGAAAGCTTTCACCTTTCATGTCTTACTAAAGACTTCTTAAAGATAATTAAACTATTAGGTAACTAATGACATTCTGCTGTTATTTGGACACATTTTCCAGAAAGCTATACAAGTTTATGTTTCCCTAATCACTCTTCTTTGCTTTGTAGTCTAATTTAACATCTGTGACTTATAGTACTTTTGAAAACCACTTGTTTGCATTCCAAGGGAGATGAACACCCACAAGATGGAATTAAGACTTACATGAATTTAATTCCAGAGGTATTTGTCAGGCTTATGTTTTAATATTCAATCTTGTCTTTTAAAGTGCAAATATTTCATTCTCTTTTTTCTTTTATTGCCGGTGTCTTGAACTTAAACTGCTGAATCACTTAATGAACTGTATTCTTTGTAGATTCAAAGAAGTATAATGTGGAGGCAGCAGAGGGGTTTGATTAAGTCACCTCTTCTTCAGTGAGCAAATTTTGTCCAGCCCTGGTTCTGCCATGAATGGCAGCTGAAATACCAAGAAAGGCAAAATCAGGGTTGTACTGTACAAATAGCTATTTAAATAATTTGATTTTGGTATTGCACCTTTGAGTGTTCTGTGGGAATAACCTTTTGAAATCAGGCTGTGGAGCAGTGTTTGTGGGTGGGAAGAGCAGTGGCTGTGTTTTGTTCCAGGGCCACCACGTATTACCTGGCAGACCGGCGCTATGACATGCTGCCCTCCGTGCTCAGCGCCGACCTGTGCTCCCTCCTCAGCGGCGTGGACAGGTGAGCCTGGGGGGTTCTTCTCAGCAGGAACACTTCCACAGGTCATTTTGCATTATTACTGGAAGAACTGTGTACATTAAAAATTACCTTTCAGTTGTACCACAGGTAGGGTGAATTTTATAGACCAGTTTCTATCAATTTACAGGCTCAATTGGCTGCTGGCATGAGGATATGCAAGGCTGGCATGAGCATATTCAGGGTACAGAGATGTTCATTGTGGATGCATCTGACTAATGAAATAAAAATGGGCAAAAATAACTATCACAGTGTAGCTCTGCTTTAACATAAAGGAGACCTTATACCTTAGGGGTACTCTGCTTCAGCAGATGAATTGAAGATGCTGCTGTGTAGCTCATTTCAGTTGTGATGCATGAGACTGAAAGGCAAGTGCATTATTCAGTGGGGTGGTTGCTGAGCACTGGTTTCACGAAGAAAAAAAAATGATGCTTCCACAACCAGAATTAAATCTATAAATTTCTAAGAGTTGAATGTGCTTGTAATGGGAGTTTAGGTGTACCAGAACTGTTCCAGAACTCTGTGGTCTTGTGTTTAAGATACGCTGTGAGTGTCCTGTGGGAGCTGGAGAAGGAATCGTTGGAGACGCTGAGGGTTCAGTACACCAGAACCCTGATCCGCTCTGCCTACAAGCTGGAGTACGAGACAGCCCAGGGGCTGCTGGATGGGGACACCAGTGTGGTGGGGGACATCCTGGAGCTGAAAGGCCTGGAGGAAGGAGCGAGGCAGGAGAAGCTGGCTGAGCTGGTTTGGGCCATATCCAAGCTCACCGACATAGCGCGACATGTCCGGGCCAAGCGGGACCGCTGCGGCGCGCTGGAGCTGGAGGGGATCGAGATCCGAGTGCAGCTGGATGACAAACGGAATATCCATGACCTCATCCCCAAGCAGCCGCTGGAAGTGCACGAGACCGTGGCGGAATGCATGATCCTGGCCAACCACTGGGTGGCGAAAAGGATTTCCGAGGATTTCCCCCTCCAAGCTCTGCTGCGGCAGCACCCTCCACCACGCCAGGAATTCTTCACTGAGCTTCGGGAGTGTGCCAGTGCCAAAGGCTTCTCAATAGACACACGGTAGCTTTTATTACTAAAGTTATGTAATTAAAGTTAAGCAAATAACTGTTTGGCCATGGTATTGTTAAACAATTCCAGCTCTGATTATCAATGTTAAGAGACACTGCATAGCATTTAAAAGGAGTTTTGTCAGAACCTTTCTGATGATGTTCTGACCAGGAGAAGCTGCCTGCATTTTGCTGGCTGTACTCCAAATGGCAGTGGCTGAATAATTTTAGCCATACCCAGACAAAACATTTGTTCAGTCACTGTGCAGTAGTCAAGCTCTGCAGTCGTTTGCACTGTATTTCCTGTGTAAGAGAGTACTGGTTTAAATTAGGTGAATTCTGTGCAATGTAGTAATTTTAAATGACTCAAAATAATTAATAATTACTTGGGCAAGATAACATGAGAAGGCTATGGTGAAGGGCATCGGTTGCAGCAGACAACTGAGTGAAAATTGGGATTCTTCTAAACATTTTCTTAGAGCAGAGCTGTTACCAAACTGCATTTAGAGTTTCAGTATCGCTCTGCTTGCCATTTTTGTATGAATAAGTATCAACTTCTGTGTAGGTTTTATGCTGTTGTTAACTGTGAGCCATTATAAGCAGGGATAGTGTAATTTTCTTTGGAATTAACACCTTTTTGCCAGGTCTAACAAGGCTTTGGCCGAGTCTCTGGACAGAGCCAACGACCCCTCGGATCCCATTGTGAACAAACTGCTGCGCTCCATGGCCACCCACGCCATGTCCAACGCCCTGTACTTCTCAACTGGCTCTTGTCCTGAGGAGCAGTTTCATCATTATGGTACCTGGTCACTTTCCTGCCTTTTCTGTGATTTCTCAGTGTTGGGGGAGGCTTTGACTGCTCATCTGTGTTCCTCTCTCCTGGCAGGGCTGGCCCTGGAGAAGTACACTCACTTCACTTCTCCCATCAGGAGATACGCTGACATCGTTGTGCACAGGCTCCTGATGGCAGCAACCCTGAGGGGCACCACGGGGGATGTGAAGGACAACATCATCAGCAACAAGGACCTGGAGGAACTGTGCAGACACATCAATAACAGGAACCGGGTAAGGGCGTTCTTCTGGGAGCCTCCATGGTGCCCTAGGGAGTGGGATACCATTCCTGGCTTTTGTGAATTAAAAGTATCATTTACTTTTATTTGTAGTGCTTTGGGGTTTTTTAAAATAACAGTTTTCTACTGAGAGTGGTAGTAAAAGTGTTCATACTTCACTTGCACTGCATGTAGGATTTTGTTTTAGATGTAATTTTTCTTGGGGACAGGTAAGAGTGGGAAAAAGCAGCTGTGGAAGTCAAAGGCAGAGATGCTTGTTGGAATATTTACATAAGTTTTTGTCTCTGTGTGTGTGTGGCGTGCTGCAGGCAGCCCAGCGTGCTCAGAAGCAATCCACAGAGCTCTTCCAGTGCATGTACTTCCGAGACAGGAGCGCCGAGAGCGACGAGCGCTGCGTGGCTGACGGGGTCATCTACTCCATCCGCACCAACGGCGTGCTGGTCTTCGTGCCACGGTGAGCCCGGGGCTGGCACGGGCTGGGAGGGACACCTGGGCTGCTGGGAGGGCACAGCCTGGCACAGCTCAGTTCACATCTGCCATCCCCAGCATTCCACAGGGCGGGCTCAGGAGCCTCCCCAAACAGAAAAGGCTGCTGCCTTACAGAGAACCCAGGGCAAACACGCTGCATCTCTTCAAGGAGCTTCTTTTAAAACAGGGAACTGTCTCCTCGTGGTCTGGCTGGAAAAACCTGTAAAGCTGCTCTTCTCCCATCACTGATCCATCCCAGGCCCCACCCAGCACTAAGATAAGGGATCACTGACTATTTCACTTCTGCTTCACTGCGCTCAAAACACTTCAGTCACTGTCTCCATGCTGTTTTCACGTCTGGGTTTCTTTAACACCACCTATCCTGTTGCTGAGGCAGGATTATCAGCCTGCCATGCCTGCCCCTTCCTCTTGTTTTTCTATAATCTCAGCCAGCCTGTGGGTTTCAAAACTAAGAGACCTGAAAATGGTTAGAACAGCTTCTCTCTGCTCTGCTGTAGATACGGAATCAAAGGTGCAGCGTACATGAAAAACAAAGAGGGCTTGGTCATCTCCTGCCAAGGGGCTGGGAGCTGCCAGTGGAAGCCTGGATCCCTCCATCGCTCTCAGCATAAAATCACCTCCACTACAACTACGGGAGACTCCATGACCTTGAGCCTTTTCGATCACATCACAGTGAGTATCTCCTGTGAAGGGAGGAAAGGAAATGGCACCATCAGAAATTCGAGCACAGTATTGCTTTGCAGGTGAGGATCCTCGTGCAGAGTTCCCGCTGCCACGCTGAAACCATCAAGCTGGAGATCATCAGCAACACCCCACACCACACTGCGGACACCGAGGCTGCCCAGAGGAGTCTGCACGGGCTGAAGTCTGAGCTGGTGAAGGAAGTCAGCCAGTCTGCAGAGGAGGCCCAGCGTGCCCAGGACAGAGCCAGGCTGGAAGTGATGGATGAGGAGTCGCGGCAGTTCTGCCAGACCAAGGGGCCCAGCCTGTACCAGCTGCTGGAGGAGATCCGGGAGCTGGCGCTGCTGGATGTGACAGAGGACATCAGGACTTGAACTGGGACCTGCCCCAGCTGCTGGGGCTGTCCCACTCCTGTTCACTGTGCACAAGTGCTTGGGGATCTTCAAAAAAGCAGTTTATTTAAATATTCAAGAGTCCTTTCAATAAGAAGCTAAATGTCTATTTTAAATAAGAATTATTTTTATCTGATTATGAGTATGGATGCGTTATGAAAATATTTTATACCTGATAAAGCTCATATTTCAGACTAAAGACAGTGTGCTGTGAATTCTTTCAAAAATCATTTCAAAAATTACTTTGCTGATGTTGTCCACAAATAAGGTTCTTCAAACCCAAATACTTCCTTCTTTCCTACAAGGTCATAAAAAGCCAATTCCTTCATAAAGTAGCACTTGTTGCCCTGAGGGTAGTGGCTTAATTAATTGTGTAGAAATTCAGTACTTTTCACCCCTTTAGAAGGGGTGATTCCTCTTCATTCTAAAAAGAGAAAAGTTGTTGTGTAAGGAAAACCAGGACTCTAAGAAGAGAATGAATCAGAGGCTCAAGCAGAGCAGGATCAGGAGAAGGAAGGTCTCATTCCCTCAGGGGAGGTGCTTGTCTGGGGAGAGATGGGGAAGTGTGGGAGCCCTGGCCTTGCAACAGCCTCATACAAGAATTCCAGGTTTGACTTTTCAAATTTAATAGCTTCCATTTTATATGAAAAATATATAAGTAATGGATAAGCAGTTAAAAAAAATCCAATGCCCCTGTTAAAAAACCCCAAACACACCTTTAATAGCAACTTAATCTATCAACATCCCAGTTCATTCAGTTTAACATAAATTATAAACTCTATTCAAATAGGTCCAAAAACTCATAAACATTTCTTAGAAAACGTTTTGGGAGGTGGAAAAGATGGCTCAAGTGCAGCTGAAGGACTTTGTTCTGTTTCCTGGTATATGGAGCTGCTCCCCTGCAGCTTCCAGGAACGAGTTCTGTCCTTCAGTGACACCATGGGAAACACTTCCCTGAAGCTTCTGGAGTGCCAAGAGCCAGCAACATTTCAGTATAATGACAGTACTTAAAGCAAGGAGGTCTTTTGGTCAAGAAAGGCATTCACAGTGTGGGGGAGCTACTGCTCTTCCCTGGCACATCCCAATTCATCATCTCCATGTTCTGTGGGAGCATCCTTGGCTGCAGGAACCTGAGTGTCTTCAGTGAGGTCAGGGGGATCCTGAGCAACTGGGCTGTCAAACTCCTCTTCTGAGTAATGACTCGGGAGCTCTGCTGGGAAAAAAAAGAAAAAACGAGCAGATAAGATACCATTGCTGTGTTTAACTGATGCTTCCATCACCAGAATCCCAGGCTGTGGCAAAGGCAGCTCAGAGATAAGAGCTGCATTTCACCAGAGAAAAAGTGGTCACAGCTTGGTACAGGCAGCAGGGAGTTTAACCACAGGAAAAGTGTTAAATGTGAGAGTTGCACATTGCAGCACTCACTAGGGAAGCCATCAGGGCTGTGAGCAGCAGCTCGGGTCCCTGCTCCCACAGCAGTGGGGGCCTTACCCTGGTGCTGGGACTGGCTGAGGCCCTGCAGCCGCGCCTGCCGCCGCTCCAGCGCCAGCTGCCGGTTCTTCTTCATCCGCTCCTGCTGCTCCTCCGTCAGACTGGGCCCGGGCAGGGAGCCCAGCTCCTCTGCACTGCCCCAGGGGGAGTGTGCATCCTCAGCAGCTGTGTCCAGCCCGTTGCTCGCCCCTTCTTCTGCTTAAAAAGGGAAGAGGGGCAGAATCAACACTTTAAACCCACAGAGATCCACAACACATCAGTCAAGAGAATATTCTGAAAGCATTTCTGTGTTCTACATTTTGTATTGACAGCTGAAGCTCATTTCATAATTTTAATGGGAAATTTTCTGCCTAGGCCCACATCCCCAATATTCAAAGGGCACAAGTGCTCAGAGCTCACACCCACAACAATCAATGCCTGAGTGCACAGCTGTGTACTGAGTGAGCAACAGCAGCTGTGCTCGAAGGGTCAACAGGAACTGGAAATCCAGGCAATCCTTAGGGCCAGGTCATTTTCCTCCCAACACTACTAATCAAACACTGTCCTTTAGAAAGTGGCAGGAGTCCTGCAGGAATTCCAACCTTTCAAGGCCAGGCTGTGTGGCACTAATTGAAGGTGGGGATGTCAGGGGATTGAACAGGATGGGTTTTAGGGTCCCTTCCCACCCACACCAATCCAGGATTGTGTGAATCAGAAGTCTGAACACATACATTGAGTACTCAGCTCTGAATTCAGTGTGCTCTATTACAGAGCTATTTACTCATCTGCCAGCACTCAAACATGCAAAGTGGAGGCAGTTCAGCCAGACAAACTTCACCCACCCACAGAGCAGCAGAGCACCCAAGGCCGCTGCACCACTTGAAGCCTGGGAATAGTAAGGAGAGCTGACAGAAAGGTTGGGTTGCTAATCCAACACCCCAGCCTGAGGTTTTGTTTCGCACAGTTCCTCCCCTGAAGGCTGCAGCAGTGCCCTCAGTGCCCCGGAGGCACGCTGGCAGGGCAGTGTGTGGAACCATCGCACAGAACAATCCGATCCCTCTGCAGACGCTGTCGGCAGGAACCACTCGTGTTGCTGTCCGTGGCTGCCTCTGGCTGCAGGGCAGCTCTCACACTGCAGCACAGGCAAGGCAGCCACGTCTCACCAGGGGCACCCCAAAGCCCAGGCCAGCTCTCTGCACTCACAACACAGAAACCTCTTTTAAAGCAGAACCTCTCAACAATTTCTTCCACACTAGAAAAGCCTATCATGATCATTCACTTCTGGTCAGTAGGAAGGGAAATAAATAATCTTAAGCATTGAAGAACTGAACAAATAGCAGAGAGAGCATACCTTCATTATTTTTGAAGTCTTCATGTAAAATAGGAAGATCAAGTCGGATCCGCTTGAGGCAGGTCTGCAGGTGGGACATGAAAAACTGGGGTTTCATCTGCAGCAGGTTTTTATGTTCAACTTTGGGAGCATGGGAAAACCACAGCAATTTTACACTTGGTTACTCTGAACAAACACTCTCACTTCATGTCCATTTGACACACAGACCTCCAGTGCTGGGATCATCTTCCCAGTCCTTCACCTATCACCCAGCCAGGTGAAGCTGAATTCTTTATCCGTCTTCTTTTGCAGGTCCAAACATTAAAAATCAACCAAACAAAACCCAAACCCCCAACCAGCTCCAGCTCCAGCTGGTTAAGCAACTTGCTGTGGTTAAAGATGGCCTGAAAATGCTGAAGCCAATTCGCTGGAGGATTATTTCAAATAAAGAAAGGTTGTATATAAATATAAACATTAATACTAGACAAAGCTCTACATTGAGAGAAATTTATTTAAATAACATTTTACTTCTGAGCAGTATGCACAACCTAAATCTTCTTTTACTGCATAATTGATCCCCTAAACCTACTTCTTACATTATTCCAAACCACGAAGAGCTGACAGATATACGTACCTGAACTTCCTTTTTGTTTCCCAAAGACTCCACTACATCAATAAAATCCTCAAACTGCAGTTTTGGGAACAGTCTGTGAGCCCAGTGCTCCATGTGTTGGATCAGAGTCTTCAGGTCCTCTGCCTGGAGCAGGAAAGACAACACCCAGCTGCTGAAGCTGACAGAGAGGGGCGATGCAGAGGGCAATGGGGCAGCAGTTCCTGCACACATGGAGCATCTGCAGCCTGACAGTCTCTGCAAAATGGCAGCAGGACCAGTGTGGGGGAACCTTCCCTTCCTCCTCCCACAATCCATGTGGAAGCTCAGGCTGTGAGAACTGACACAAGTTCAGGGGAGCACCTGCACATCCTGTCAAACATCTGCAGGTCCTGAGGCATTGTCCTTAATCAACCAGGGCTGAACTCAGGCTGGAATAAATCCACAGGGGCACAACTGGCATTGCTCCTGATGTTCAGAATGCAGATACATCAAATTAGGCTGATCTAGGGAAGGTTTTTGCACCTTTCAGCACTACTGCCCAGTTCCTGGGTGCTCCAGCAGTAATAAGAACACCAGAGATGCACAGGAGTCCTTGCAGGGTGCCAGGAGAATCATGGAATTGTTTGGGTTGGAAAAGTTCTTGAAGCTCACCGACTCCAGCCACTCCCCCCGCACCGCCAAGGCCACCAGTAAAACGTGTCCCCAAGTGTCACATCTGAAAGCCTTTTAAATCCCTCTGGGGACAGTGACTCCACAGCACAGGCTGCCCAGGGCTCAACAACACTGCTGAAGAGATTTCCCCTAATAACCAACCTCAACCTCCCTTGGCACAACATGGGGCTGTTTCCTCTTGTCCTATTGTTTGTTACCTGGGAGAAGAGACCGACCCTCCCCTGTCTACAACCAGCTCTACAATGATGTGTAAAGGAAAACAAGCTCTGCATGTTGAAGTGCACCCAGAACAATAAGAAAGCTTGTAGAGAAAGTCCTGCTTTCTCTTGGCTCAAGTGCTATGTCACACTTTTTTAAAAAACTTTGGGATTCAAAACCCTGCTTGTATGGACAATACAAGAATCACAGATGGGATATTCTACTTCTAGAGTTGAGGAAAAGAATTTTATGATCAAAATATGGATTTTTTTTTTAAAGCATTTCATGTTTGTTTTAAAGTCTGCAGCTCCAAACAACATGAGGGCTTGTTCAGGTCCTGCTGGGAAGCTGGCCAGCAAGAGTCCTATCAAAGCTCCCCATATCAGACAGGCAGCACTCCAGCAAACCTGCATTCACCTCCCAGGAAACAAAACCCAGCTCACCAGCTCTTACCTCGTGCCCTTTGCCCTTGAACTTGACATTGTCAAACATGTGTCTCAGGGCTGGGAGCCCTCTTTCTGAAGTTAACCTGGGAATAGGAAATGGGGCAGTTATTTGAAACCCACTCTCTTCTTTCAATTATCAAGTAAAAGAAAAAAAACAAAGAAAAAACTCACATTTATTGAAAGAGCCTAAAGCTTGGATTCTTTCTGTTGAGTATAAAGAACTCACACCAGTTTTAGAGGTACCTTAATAATTTTCTCCCACAGCCCTACATCAAACTCAGCACACAAAGAAATATTCTGTATAAAGTTACCTTTGGGCATCTAATCTAGGCCTTGGTCTCTTTACTGCCTTCTGTTTGGTCACAGCAGAATCCTTTGTTTGGGACTGCTGGTTTCCATCTGGATCTGGGGAAGAAAACAGCATCATTCAAGTATTCAAAGCAATTGCTGCACATTTTAAGTTTCTACTTGTATTTCTGATAAGTGCATTGAGAGTACATCCAATGCTCTTATCTCTTCTAAAAGCCAACTCATAAAGAGTAACTATAGATGATTGCTGTACAATTATTTGTAGCAACATTTTGTCAGAAGAGTTTGAGTTTCATGAAGATTCCTTTCTGCACGTATTTTCATGGATTCCACAAAAATAAAATTTTCCCACAAGCTGGAAAGCATCTCGTGATTAACAATTTAAATTTACAGTTTGTTCTCTGCCTATTTTAATGCACTGAAGTTCAACACCACTAATTTCGATTGCACAGCATTAGAATGGGATTTTTAGGGGTCCTGGGTGCTCACCTCCATTAGCCTGAGCCCATTCTGTATCGTCTCTTCCTGGAGAGGCAGGAGGGGGAAGAGGTGGGAATGTTTCGTCTTCTGTGTTCTCATAATCAGGAAGATCAAACAAGTTGTTCTCTAAAGGATCTAGCATTGCCATAAAGAAGCCTTTCTCCTCTCCTGCAGAAAACAACAAACTCATTTAAAGAGAAGCGGCGAGGCTGCCACAGAAGCGGATAAACGTCAATTATTTACAATATTTACAGATCGTCATACAATTAAACAGCAGATACCATACAGAGGATAACACAACCCAGCTTTGCTGAGCCGAATAAAACAAGGGCTTATGATGTTCCAACTCGCCAAAGTTACTTGGGAGTGGCAGGAATTAACTGAAATAAGTGGATTCCTGACTACAGCGCTCATCCATGGAGCCGCGTGGCACTCACATTCCCCACCAAAGCCTCGGGGGGAGGAGCGGCAATTCCCCAAATTTACAGCGCGCTCACCCACCCCGAAACGCGGGCTGGAGGAGGAGGAGTCCCCGATCCCGGCTGCTCCGGGGAAGCTCACCCAGAGCCCCCGGCCGCGGCGGGCTGGCCTGAGGCGATGGCAGCTGAAGCTCTGTTGCTCAGTTTCAGGAGCGCTCTCCGGAGCGGCCCCGGGCTGAGGCAGTAGCAGGAATGGCTCTGTTGCTCAGTTTCAGGAGCGCTCTCCGGAGCGGCCCCGGGCTGAGGCAGTAGCAGGAATGGCTCTGTTGCTCAGTTTCAGGAGCGCTCTCCGGAGCGGCCCCGGGCTGAGGCAGTAACAGGAATGGCTCTGTTCCTCTGTTCCTCAGTTTCTCCGCTTCAGGAGCGGCTCCGGCCGGAGCGGGGCCGGGCTGAGGGGCCGGGGCCGCCCCCGCGCGCGCCAGCTCCCGCGAGAGCCCCGGGTCTCGCGAGCTCCCGAAGGCGGTGGCTCAGGGGTTTTGGCGCCAAAATGCAGTGGGCGGGGTGAGGCGGCTGAGGCGATCCCCGGGCTATGGAGTCCGGGAATGCTCCGTGTGGGAAAGGACATTGCAGAGCATCTCATTCGCATTCCAACCCCCTGCACTCGGCAGGACACCTTCCACTGTCCCAGCTTTCTCCAAGCCCCGTCTAATCTGGTTTTGGACGCTCAGGGATGGAACAGTTGCTCTGGGCAACCTGTGCCATGGCTGCATCACCGCCACAAGGAGGAATTTCATCCTAATATCCCAGAATTTCATCCTAATATCCCATCTAAACCTACTCTGTTAGTTGAAGCCATTGTCCCTTGTCCTGTCTCTCCAGATCCTTGTAGATGGTCCCCTCATGAACTGGAAGGGCGCAGGTCGCCCCAAAGCTGCTCCAGGCTGAGCAATCCCAGCTCCCTCAGCCCCTCCTGCGGCTCCAGCCCCTTCCCAGCTCCCTCAGCCCCTTCTGAGGTTCCATCCCCTTCCCAGCTCCGTTCCCCTCCCTGGTTTGAAAGGACAGGTCTCTGCTAAGGAAGGCAGGAGCCTCTCTTCAAATAGAAAATGCAAACCTCCTCTCTTCAAATTATTATAATTTTGAAATTAAGGGGCAAAGATATGGGAGTAGGAATAACAGTCCTTTATTAGGGAAAATAAAAATAAAAATGCAGTAATGCAAAACAACAGTGCCCTGCTCCTGTGGCCACACTGCTCCCAGCCCAGGACCAGGACAGAGCCATCCTGAGATGTTCTCCAGACAAAGCCTTCTGGGAATTGACAACTGAACAGTTTGCAGTTGTCCAGGCAGGAATAAATACACCGAGCCCTCAGAGGTTTGGCAGCTCTGCACATAAAATGCCATGTAAGGATTTGGGCTGCAGGGACAACAGGAGAGGTTCCAGGCTCCTGTCTCCAAAGCAGTTGGAGCTGTAAATTGTTCTCATATTTTTACAGCTCAGTCCATAGAAGTGTATCTGACTTAAATTATAGTCTCTTTTTTGTTTAAACAATACTATATAAATTAATGTAAAATATGAATCCATTAAAGGAATTGGTTTTCCCTTATTTCTCTATAAATTCAAATTTGACATACAATGTTTCTGGTAATTTAATGTATTCTTTCTAGTACGGCAAAATCAATTGCAGTTACCTTCTGGTTAAAATTCTTTTAACAGTAAATGTTTAAAACGTGTATTCACAATTGCAACATCTTTTATAATCAAGAATATATCAAATATAGAGAGAACACGCTAATGGATTTTTTTAGCACTGAATCAATTAATCTTATCTTTTTAGATATGGCCAATTTCTTCAATTGATTGAGGCAGCTGAAGTATGAAAATTAACACAGATATTTAATAATAATCATAGATCAAGTGCTGTTAATTTCCAGCACAAAATATTGTAATTGTCATATAAAATTACTGAAAATCAAATATCTACATGATGAGCTCTTTGCATTGAAAATAAGAGTTGCTTTTTGTACTGAAAAATCCTTACAAACAAACAAACAAAAATCAGAAGATCACTTACAATCTCTGCACAGGACATGGTTATAAAACCCACCATATTTATGCGACTTTGATTAATCAATATTTTTGAAGTGTGTTTAATTAGAATCTGGACTTGATGACCTAGGTGGTTCTTTCCAGTCCTATGTTCCTAATTAAATAAAAAGCAAATGCTGGCAAGCATTGATTATTGGTTTTCCTCAGGAAATGAATAACCAGCCACATGCTGCTAAAATAATAAGTCAGGAAAAAACAAACAAAGCACCCCCCACAGGTTGTCTCCATTCTAGAAAACACTTCTGGTTTCTAGTTTAGGTGAAAAGGAAATATTACTGCTTGTTTCTGTTTGATTACTGTAATTTCATTAGGAAAACTGCAGAAAATTAGCACCTTATTTTATATTTCAGTCTCATTTCCTGCTTTGTTACACGTAATATACAGCAAAGCAAATCTGTCAAATGGATAATTGCCTGCTTCCATGCTTGAAGGGGTTTATTCCTAAGGGAGCAGAATTTGCTCGGCAAAAAACCCTTCAAATATTGTGTTGGCAAAGCTGTTCATGCCATAAACCCTCAGCACAACTGCTCCCATTGTATTAATGTAAAGTCACATCCTAAGGATTAAGCAAATTTCAGTTATTTGTAATTTATACTTATTTACATTTATACCTTGCTGGCCTAATCTAAATTTGATATTATGCAGCCACCTTAAACGTTCATTTCTAAGCTTTTAGTATATCCCAAAGCATTCAAATTGTGCTGTGATCCACAGGGCTCTTTTAAATCTGTGTTTCTTGAGGAAAACAAGGTGCAAGGCAGGTGTGATCTCTGCCAGGCTCTCTGTCAGCTCCCTTCAAATAATTTTTGATCCTCTTGGCCAATTTTTTTCAAATTCAAACCAGACTTCTTAAATTCCATTGCTTTATGGGACTAATTATTTCCCTAACTTCTTTGCTAACCACTAAATAGATTAAGAAGTATTAAATCTTGCAAGTAGAAGTCTGTGTGCACATGTTTTGGCTGTAAAATATGTGGCTCCATGTGGCAATCGAGTTTGAAAAGTTGGCTTAATTTAGACGCAATTGATCTATATAGTAATTGTGGTTTTCTTTTCATGCAAGAAATTAGGCAAAATTTTGGTTTCTATAAGGGGAAAAAAGTGGTAATGAAGACAAGCTTCTTTGTTCCAGTTCTGTTTTCAGAGATAAATTATTTCTATTTTTCCAAGTGGTGGTGAAATCAATAAATCAGAAAGTCTCCCTGCTCAGAAGCCTCTCGCTGAAATGACAGTGCCTTCTCTTTTTTCTTCATCTTTTCCTCTGTGATTCACCTCCAGAAACACCTGTTTGTATAGCAAAACACAGTTCCTTCCAAGGAGAATATCCAAATTTCCAAAACATGTGTTCTGTTTCGGCTGGGGAAATGCACTCAATTTTTAGAACTAATGCCCTGAAGTCAAACCTCTTTGTTTTACAGACAACGGTACAGAAATTATTTCTGCAGTGGCATCAATCCATATTCCCGTGGATTTATTTCTAGATACAGTGAACCCAAGATATTTTTGGGTTTTGTGCTTTGGTCAAAGGGATTTGAAAAGAAATTGAGGAAATCGGTAATTTCACAGTGCAGTGTTCTCAGTGCAAGGATAAAGCACTCCAGAGGAGGGAGCTGTCCCTTAATATCTGGAATTAGATGGAGGGAATATGTCTTTAATGGCAAAGCTGTGAATAATTTTTTTTTTTTTTTTTACTTTAGAGATGGATAAGATTATAGGAACTCTTCAGCATTTTTGCATTATATATAGGGAACCTTGTTCACCATTTCAGTTTCTGTAAAAACATTAATAATTACTTTGATTAAAATATAATTATACTTTTGCAAACCACAAACATTTAAATCATACAGAATTCAGGCTGGCTCTTTATCCACAGTATTCACAGCAGAAATTTTGTTATGGAATTAACTCTGCACTTCTTCTGGTGTCTGAATCAAGTCACTGGAGTATAAAACCTGTTCACTGCTGGACAGGTGTTATTCATTCAGGTGGTGTATTCACTTGTCTTGTATATGAAAAGGACAGTTAGGGAATCTCAGGAAAAAATGGAGCTGCCAAAATAAACTGATTTTTCACTCTTTTACCAGTACCAAGGCACTACCTCCACCTCAGTGCTGAGTTCCTCGGTGCTGCTTCACTTCTCAGCTCACGTGTGTCTGTGAGAGGTTTCATTTATCACATACACAAAATTATGAGTAACTGCAGAGTCTTTTCTGCTCCATGTGTCGTGTTTGTTGACAGATGGAGCGCTGTGTGGTACAGAAATGTACAGCGGCAACAGAAAGAATTTCTCAGCTGTGTCAGAAATCAGAAGAAATCTGTAAGCCCATCTCACTGTGTAACTCCCACAGGCCTTAAAAGAGTTTTCAGCTGACTTGTGCTGGATTCAGACATTGAGAAATTAATCTTATAAAGCAACTTAAACTTTAGCAAAGTTCCTTGCAGATCTCAGCAGTAGAGGCGGATTGTAGAGTCACTCTGTTCACGGAAGTCAGGAAGTCAAATGTATGGAACTCCTTTTATCTCCTGAACCTTATCATGTGATTACTGTATGTGTCACAGTGCACACGTGTGTCCAGACTGGCTTTGCTATCCAAACAGGGCCATTGGCTGCTTTAATATTCCATATCCTGCTTCTGAATCCCCTGCAAGATCCACAGCCAAACAGCAGCACCTTTACATTCCAGTTCTCCCTGGTGGAGAGAGAACTGCTATGGAAGAACACGTTCCACTGACCATAGCAAGGATAAATATACATATATTGCTCTCAAATAGCAAGGATAAATATACATGTATTGCTCTCAAAGCAACTTTGCTGCCCCAGAAGGGCCCACTGGGGCACGGACACGCAGCTGTCCTGCCCGGGGGTCTGGGCTGAGTGAGCCGCACTGTCCCAGGTCCAGCCAATGGCACAGGACACCTCTGTCCTGCCTCTCCGCCGCATCCCTCTGCTCCCACTGCTTGTAATACTGCAGTTCGCACGTCCTTTAGTATTAAGTGGCAGGTCCTTAAAAAAAAATCAGTCCTTTATCGATTTGTGGAAGCAAGTCGATGTTAAAGCAAGGCTCTCTTTAAGTCATCATTAAATAGGTTGGGTTGGAAAGGACCTTGAAGCCCATCCAGTGCCATGGGCAGGGACACCTTCCACTATCCCAGGGCGCTCTAAGCCCCGTCCAGCTTGGCCTTGGACACTTCCAAGGGATGAAGCAGCCCCAGCTGTTCTGAGCAGCCTGTGCCGGGCCTGCCCACCCTGCTCGGGCAGGATTTTTGCCGCTGTCGCCGCCGAGCCCGGGGCAGGGCTGGGGCAGGGCAAGCTCAGGGCAGGAGCCGCTGTGAGGGCAGGAGCGCTCTGAGGGCAGGAGCCGCTCCGAGGGCAGCGCTTCCCGCGGCCTCGCTCCCCGCCGTGCGCGTGCGCGCGCTCCCAGCGCATGCGCGCGGCAGTTGCGGGCGGCGCGCGCCGGCGCGGTCCCGGCCGGGCACATCCCGATCCCGGGCAGTGCCCGCCGGAGCTCGGAGCGCTCGGAGCGGGGTCCCGCCGCCGCACGGCCACCTGCCCGCAGCCCGCGGGGGCACCGCCGCCAAGGGCAGCTCCCCGCCCGCTTTGCCGCACCGCAGGAAGTCCCTCGGACCTGTCCGAAGTGGGGCCGCGGCCGCTCCGTCCGCTCCCCTGCGCGCCGTGTGCGGGCGAAGATGCCGAAGAAGAAGCCCGGGCCGATCCAGCTGAACCCCGCTCCGGATGGATCCGCCGTGAACGGGACCAGCTCTGCGGAGTGAGTGCTGGCGGGGCGGGGTGCGGGCCGGGCCGGGCCGGGCGCTGTCCGCGGGGTGCGGTGCTCCGAGCCCGCCCTGCCCCGCACGCCCCGGCCCGGCTGCCGCGAGCACCGCGGGCGGGACTCCCGGTGCCCCGGGCGCGGCGGGGGATGCTCGCTGTGCCCTCCGCGGAGTGAGGGGATGCTGCCTTCGGCCATAAACAAACTTCTGTCACACAGGCGGGGGAAAAAAAACTGGTGAAAAAATAGGGGGAAACTTGTATAACTCCTTTCTCCTAGTCCGTAATGGTGTCTGCTGGGCTCTTAGCTTATATAATTAGCTAGTAATGCCAAATTACACGTTTGCGATGGCATATTTCATAAACGTTGTGTGTGGGAGAATTTATACTGGAACCCACAGATTTGTGGAAAAGGTGTTTTGTTTTGTTTTGCCTCGTCCTTGGCTTTAACCCAAACAATGGTTAGTTTGAGCAGATCTGTTTGTCACTAATTGACATGTTGTGCTGGCTACGGCAGGAGCGTGTGTGGAGAAACAGCTTCGGAGCTGCTCTGTGGGCAACACAAACATGACACTGTAAATGTGGGAAGGGCTGAGCTAATCACGGGGACATTTGTGGGGGAAAAAGCACTGAACATTGGATGGTTGCATGGTGGTGCTGGTGAAGCCTCTGTTGCAGGTTTCTCACGGATGTGGGTGGGCAGGGTGGCCTCGGTCAGGCAGGCAGACACAGCCCCGGCACCGCCAAGTGATGAAATGTTACAGCAGGTTTTCATTTGAGGTTCACGGGTCAAGGTTCACACCTTGATTTTCAGACAATGGTGTCGGGCTGGCCCTGCAGCGAGCCTTGAAAGCAAGGTGTGTCTTGGAGGAGCAGATTCCTGCCCCTGTATGGTCAGCTCGGTCCTCTCCGGAGATGTAAACTGAGCTGCGATGTGCGGCTCTAGCGCGGTGACACAGAGGATGTGAGGCAGCCTTGCAGTGACATGTGCGACTCTTGGGCTTTAAAGTGCTCCGTGTTCGTGTGTGCCACGTTTTCACACAGGCTCAGATCTCCTTTAACCACCCAAACATCTAACAAAAAATCAAACAAGCAAAACCAAATCGACCGCAAAAGAAATGTAACCCCGAAACCAAGCAAACACCTCCCGAAAAATAAAAAATTCAGCATCTAGCAGCTCCAGCTGTGACATTTCTAGCAAAATCTTTTGATGATTAACTGAGCGATGAGCTGTTGAAAAACTGTTCTTTGGCAGGAGTTAGTGATTGTATCTAAGCATTATGATCTAAATATTACAGAGCTTTTGTTCTGGATTGACAGGGGGAAAAATACTGTGTTTTTGTATTTGCTTGGGTAGCACCTTCCAGTCGATTTTCTCAAGGCAGTTGGGAATATGTTGATTTAGTCTTCAGGGATCCCTGTGCATTTTAGTCTTGTTCTACAGAATAAATCTGATACACCAGTCACTTGCTGCTTGTAGTACCTGATGTAAATCACTCGCTACCAATATACCCAATATCGTATCTCTTCCCAGAAGAAGTGTCATTAATTTTAAATTGCTTTTACATGTATGGTACTCATTTACTTGTTGGAAGCCTTTGGAGACTCCTGGGAGTGCTGGCTCTGTTCTGCCCTGATGAACTGCCTTGCTTCATTTTCTGCTCCGTGTGTTGATTTGGCCGGGGTCTGTGTGTGTGTCCCCAGACCTGTGATCTGTGTCACACACAGGACCTCATACCCAGCTTTTGCCAGGCTTAGAGGTGGCCAGTATTTTTAAAAGAAGTAGCTTAGTGAAAGTAAATTCAGCAACCAGTTGTCCTATATACGGCCAGGATTAATTAATCATGGAAATATCCCCTCATCCTGCTAATTTTAAGCCCTCGTTGTGAAAGATTTCAAATAGCAAAGAACAGTTGCATCAGAATTTAAAAATGTTTTTGGAATTGAGTTGAAAACAGTTTTGTTTTTCATTTCCTTAATCTGTCAGGTTGTTTATTTTCCTCCCCGAGCCTGCTCCGGGTTTTTTCCCCCTTTGGTCAGTGCCTGAATTCCTCAGTCAGGTGTTGTGAGGCTGTCGTGCATGCCGTGCATCCCTGCACTGCCATATTAACACTTCCTAAAGCCCCGAGCCTGCACTCCTGGAATTTTGGCAATGTGAGGCTCTGGTTGCTGGTTACAGACACAAACCTGGCCCTCTCCAAACGCCTCCCCGCTCCTCAGACACAGCAAAGCACCCGAGGAGCTCGAGGATTTGGCAGGGCAAGAAGGCAGATTCCCAGCGAGGCGATGGAATTGCTGTCCGTGAGTGCCCCAGGGACCCCGAGGGAAGGGAAGGAAGTTCTTCAGGCCCTCAGGCGATTTTGGCGCCGGCCCAAACGGATGTGCAGGGCCTGGGGAGCTGTGCTGGAATTCTGAGACTTTCTCTGTCGCAGGGGGAAGGTTCTGTGGCTCATTAATGCTTTTAGGAACAGCGCTTCTGACACCGTGACTTCCTGGCAGAAAGGAAGGGGAAGGGGAGGAAATGAAAGAAGGGGCTGGATGATTCAGGATGTCCTGCTTTGCATTTGTGTCCTGTCCTCTGTCTTCATCCTTATTTGGTGCTGGGAGCTCATTGACTGGAGCAAGGGAAAGCTTATTATAGCACGTGCTGTGGGGCTTTAGGGCTATGCAGGAGGCCTGGGTCTCATGTGCCTGGCTCTTCCTCTTTTTTCCTTTCTTTTTCTCTTTTTTATCCCTCTTTTTCCTCACAAGGTAGTACAAAGGGGAGCTAGCGCACTTACAATTCAAATTCTCGTACCCCAAATATTTAAGTGAACGTTTCACAACGTTTCTGCCCGACGGCAGATTTTGTTACTTGTAGCTATTACTTAACCACAACATCCTGTACCAATAATTTTTCTCGAGGGCCTTCCCAATCCCTGGCTCTGCCCGGTTGGACAATAGAGGCAACTTCATGCGAGGTTTTCCTGTGCCCTGAGCTTCACTTCTGCTTTTGGCACTTCCCATGGTTGCATGGTGAGGGCTGAACCTCTGCTGCTCTGAGCTGCCTCAGCTCCTCAGGCTGAAACCAGGATGACACTGGCCAGCTGCAGGTTTAATTTCATTCCTTGGAGCTGCACGGATATAATTGTGCAAAGCTTCTGCAGGGAAAGGGGAAAAAACCCAGCCGAGCAAACCTGAATGAAAATTAATTGAAGGAAAACTGTTCTGGCTGAATGTTCAGTGTCGTAATAGCCAAAAGAAACAGGAACAAATCAATCTCCAGTTTATGGATTTGTGTTCCTTGCAAACTTCTAGCTCTCTGTTGCATTCACTATCTGACAGTTTTCAACCAATTTTGGTTTCTCTGAAACCCGGCCTCAGAACGTGAAGTAGGAAAAAAAGCAGGTTTTGAGATAATGCCACTTTCTGTATTAGAGTAAGTTTTTTGTTCACATGGAAAGAAAGATGCTTTGTGAAGTTCTTTAATTGCATCTTTGAAATTAAAAAAAAAATCAAAGAGAAGGCTCAAACTAACTCCTCTGAAACCTGGCTTTTTACCTCATCTCAATAAATCTAAACAACTTTCCCAGCTCTGGTGTTAAAATATAAACCTTCCAAAAGTGCCTGGGATTTGATTAAATACAAAAATGACAACAATACTTTTTAAAAATTGAGTGCCACTGACTTTTATGTATTTATGAGCTTTGACACAATGAGATTGAAGTGTGGTTTTTTTCCAAATGCAATTCTTTTCAAAATATAATTGTGTATATGTTTTAGCAACAACTGGTGTCTCCCAAATCAAGCCTGAGCTGTGACCTCTGCAAATCTCAGATGTGAAGTGTCAGCTACAATAGGAGGTTTGTGTTTAATTAGATAAAAATGAGAGCAAGAAAAAGTAGACAACAAAATTTGCATCTTCTCTGATGTGCTGAAAAGAAATGGGCCCTTGAGAGGGGTTTAAGATGGTGTCCATAGGTCTTTATCACCTTAGGAGCTGCATTTCTTTTTAACAAAGAAAGAAAATCCAAAGCAAACTGTGAGTAGAATGAAGTAATCAGGCACAATGTGGTTTTTCAGGGTTTTCTCTTTTTAAAGCCTCAATTATAGCAACCTGTGCCTTAGAACTGTTCAAGCCAGAGAGTAATTTTGTAAAAATGGGTGACTGCAAATTCCAGTCATAGTTTGAGTATTAATTAATCAGCCTTTTCTTATTGCTGCTGTTTATTCTGGTTAAATTGCATTTAAGGAGGTCCCTGAATGGCTGCTGCAGCTCCCTGTGGTCGCTTGGCAAAGAAAAGTTTGGGGACTGTGCAGAACTGGGTTGCACTTCAGTATATATTGCAATTAGCAAAGTAAACAGTTGCTTACTTATTGTGCCTCCTGCAATTTCTGTGCTTTTCAGTGTCTTTCCCAAGGGAGCTTCAGTTTGGGTTTTTGAGGGGTGGAGGGGCAGGCTGTGTCCCATCACAGAAATAAAAGGGGTTTGGGCCTTTGGGTTTGGGGTTTTGGGTTAAAGTTCCCATTGTGGGCTCTTTCCCAGTGCATCCTGTTCCAAGAGGATTTCTCCTCCATGGAATGGGGTTTTTATCAGTTTCTTGGATGTGAGATTAGATAAAAGGAAAGGAAGATTTTCCCAGAGTTGCTCACTTTAATGCTGGCAGGGTCGTTTCTGCCTTGCTTCCTGGGGGGATTTTTTATTGGGGATTTTTTTCCCTTTGGAATTCCTTAGACATTAGGGGAGCTTTTTTCCCTGTGTGCAGTGATCTGGAAGATTAGACCCTGGAATTTTATGACTGATCTGGTTGGATTGCAGTTGCATTCAATATACATGTAGAATTACTGCAAGCTTTTAAATATTAAAAAAAGAAAAAAAAGAGAGAGAAACCTTTTTTTAATCCCCTACTAATGAAGGATTAATCAAACTTCCAAATACATGTGATATGAGAGAGTGCGTTTTAAATTAAAATATACTCACGCACAGCTTTCTCTTTTAATGTGCTTGAGCCTGGCATTGTCCTTCACTGAATTAGAAATACCATTTTAATGTTACTTAAGTGCACTAATAGAACATGTGATCTGTTATAATAAAATAATGAAAAGTCAGAGCCTGCAGCACCTCACGGACTGGTGCTGAAAAAAATTCTAAGTGTACAGCAGTAGCACAGAAATTAATGAATTAAGGGGCACACTGACCTGTGCGGCTCTTGCTGGCTGTAGGCAGCTTTTTGTTGACAATTATGGATGTGGGAAGGATTTTAAGACATTTAATACTGTCTTGTTATGTTCTGACAGTCAGATTTAAGCATAATGATGGTAATGGAGGAATACTTTAGTTTGTATGAGCTTAAAAAGCTTCACTTGGTTTAGGGGAGTTAAAAACGGGCTGTAAAAATAAACGTTGCTGAGGAAATGTGAGGAGGATAAGTGGAGAGG
Source organism: Melospiza georgiana (assembly GCF_028018845.1). Classification (NCBI taxonomy): domain Eukaryota; kingdom Metazoa; phylum Chordata; class Aves; order Passeriformes; family Passerellidae; genus Melospiza; species Melospiza georgiana. The sequence goes on from NC_080442.1 coordinate 18,916,347, forward strand.
GAACTGCAGCTGTGCTCTGGATCCAGCTGCTTTTCGTGTCCTTACAGGGAGGTGCAGACGGGCACAGAGGTGAGATTTCACAACAGGGCTTGTGCAAGATCCTGCTCCTTCTGCAGAGCCTCTCCTCCCCTGGCTGAGCGCTCTGAGCCCGCCAGAGGAGCCCTGAGGGGTTCCCACTGGGGCCAGGGAAATGATCCCACTGCAAATGGGATTTACTCTGAAAATGGGTTACTTGGGAACGAGAGCTTGGGGCAGAGTGAGACCATCACCTCCTGCCTTGGCAGGATGAGTGACAGAGCACAGGGAGATGCTGGAGTTCAGAAATTCCAGCAATTCCTGACCAGCACAGGTTTTAAAGGAGTAATCTCAGGTCTCTGTCCCGAGAGGAACAAATCTCCTGCCAGACCTTCCAGTGTTATCTCACAGCAAGAGAAGGGGATTGAGAGGGTCTGGGTAAAGCCAACATGTAGCTGAATTATTTATTGGTACAACAACAGTGCTGTTGTTAACCTGGGAAAAGGGGTTTGGAGTTAGCACTAACTTAAAAAAACCCAAACGTGAAGATTGTGGGGCAGGAAATCCACCAGCCAGTTTCTAGGGTCGATATTTTAACGTATTTCACTGTAAACAGGAGAAACATTCTGAAATGAGCTGAGGAAGGAATTTTCTATGAGGTCTGATAAACCTTTCCATCTCACCTTTAGGTAGTTTGTTCCCTTTTAATTACTGAATTCTAAATTTTCTGTAAAAAAGCTCCTCCCCCTTTTTGCCTGTGTTACCTTTTTTACAGCTGCATTTGTTCTCCCACCATTGCCCTGGGGGTTGCCTGGGCTGTGGCAAGTGTGCAAATTCCACTGCCAAAACACAAGAACGTCTCTTGGAGGCAGAAATGTTAGCTGGCAAAACTGAATTTTTGGGGAATTGTGTTCTTTCTTCCAAAGACTTGTTAATTTTTTATTTTTTGAGGAAGCAGTGGATTTCTTTTTCTAATCACTTTTGTCCCTAGAAATTAGTAATCAGATGATTCCTGCCTTGGTGCGTGCTCAGTATTACTCAGACAAAGCCGTGGTTACACTTTGGAGCAGAAGTGCTGGGGCACACCTGGGCAGGGCTCATCCAGAGCTCAGCACCTCTTGGCAAACCCCTGTGGAGGAGCCTTTGTCACCCTGAGTCCTGCCTGGGCAGGAGGAGGGTGGGTTCCAGCAGAACTCCTCCCTGCTGACACCTCAGGATGGGATTTCCACCTGGATCCTGCCTCATCCATCAAGTGCACACCATAGCAGGGGAGGCACAAAAAGCAGATTATTTCCCTCTGCATCCTGAGCACCAGGATGGAGATATTCCAACAGTGTGGGATTCTTTGGATGAACAAGAATCTTCTTTAAAACCTCCTTATGGGTTTTTATAAGAAACCCTTGAAAGCTCCTGGCAGCTCTTCCCCCTTTCTTGCAGGGTTTTGTACAACTCAGCATTGTTCTGTGCTTTTCCAGAACTTTTTTCAGTGTGGTGGGAAGATGAGTCAGCAGATTGCAGAACACATTCTTTTTGGAAAAAAATGTTCTCTTTGGATATAGATATGTGAATATTTCTGTATGTATTGGTACACTTGATTAATATATTAGGTAAAGGTTATTAATTTCTTTTGCTAAATGGCCGTGCTGACAAATGTTCAGTGTTATGCAATCCATCCATCTGAAATACAGGCAAACCTTCCATCCTGGCCTTCTCAGAATCCCAGTTTTGGGTTTTTTGTTCTGTTTTCAGGCAGTTTCTGGCAGTTTCTTTCCCTGCTCCCTGGTGTGGTCTCTGTGCTGTCCATGGAGTTTGTCCTGCCCTGCTCTGGGCTCAGCCCTGCACAGAGGAGCCTCAGTTCTAACCCTGGCCTAATTCAGGGGCCTTGAAAGCTGATCCTGTAACTTCATCTTTTTTATTATTGTGGTGGCCCTCAAAGGCTGTTGGGAAGATACTGTTACTGTAACTATTGCATGTGTTATCCTTTGGTTTTGTCATTATATTTAACTCCTAATTCAGAGGCATAAAACAATGGGAATGCAGGCCTTGGGTAAATAAATGTGTCAGCTGATGACCAGAATTTATAATTCTGTGTGTCCTCTGTGTTGTGCTTTAAATATCCAATCAATAAGTTCATTTTTCTGTCCATAAGGAAGTTTTAATTGCCCTGTTGTTCCTTTATCCTGGTAATGTTTAGTGTTGGCTGGGAAAAATCTGTGGTGCACAGACATGAAAGGGAGATGCAGAGCTTGGATTTGTGGAGGTTTGGCTGTAGAATTTCTTAACTTGGGTTTACAGAGTTGATTTAGAGCAAATTCTGAATACAATGGTACATTAATACCATTTGGACAGAGCAGTGCTTTTCTAATGGTTTTGTTTTGCATGCCTTTTACTGAGAAATAGATTTTAATGAAATATCTGCCTCCTTTTTTTCTGGCAGTATTAAACCTCACTCTGTGCCGTGCAGTGTCACTGTAATGTGGAAGTGGATGGTGTGTTAGATATTAGGGAAGCATTCTTTAATGTGAGGGTGGGCAGGCCCTGGCACAGGTGCCCAGAGCAGCTGGGGCTGTCCCTGGGTCCCTGGAGTGTCCCAGACCAGGCTGGAGCACCTGGGACAGGGGAAGGTGTCCCTGCCATGGCAGGGGTGGGATGGGATGGGCTGTAAGGAGCCAGTCTGTGATGCTCAGATGATAAATTCACATACAATTCCCACCTAAGTACAAGGGAAATTTTTTAAGATCCTCTAACACATTGCAAGGATTGGAAACCAACGAGGGTTGAAAACCAGTGTATTTTTCCAAAGCAGACTCATTGCATTTATAGGGAATTTGGGATTTTTTTGAGTTGATGCTCTCACTCCAAGTTTTGTGAGGCTGCACTGGAGTTAACCCAGACAGACACCTGTGCTCTAAGCTGGAGGACTTCTGGAATTACATTTATCTTCCATGTTATTCTGTGAACTGCTCTTTGCTAAAGGAAAAGTTAAATAAGAGTTTGTCTTGTTGCCCGGGTTTGGCAGAGTCACACAACATAGTAGTCTGTCTTCTCAAAACCACAGAATGTCTTCATGTTCCTAACACTTAATTTCAGCTCCCTGATTGAGGTTGTTCATGGAAATTATGTAGTGAACTGCCTACTTTCTTCTCCAAATTGACAGTTGTGTGGGCTTGGGGAAAGCATTAATGTCACTGTTCTGGAAAACAACCCCCGAGCTTTGTATCCTCATGCGACAGGAGATCTGAAAGTGAAAGTACTTCTTGATGCTTTCACTCATGCTAATTGTTCAGCTTGCAGCACTGATAGTGGTGCCTTTGAACAGATATTTGACAAATTGCTGTAAAGGCTCTCAGATTTTTTTCCTTTTTCCCCTGCCACACTTTTTTCTTCTCTCTCTGAAGCAGACTTTGGAGTTGAGTTTTGCTGTAGCCTTTAGGGCTGAGTGTATGATTAACTTAGCACTAACATTGAATTAAAAAAAAAAAAAAAAAAAGAGCTCCTAGGGATTTGGAGTACTAATATTAATTAAGGACTTATTTTCTGTTTTTTGTTATGCCATGATGTGCTAGCAGCCTGCAAGCAGCATTCCTCTTCCTGTTACTGCTTCCAAGAGAGCAGGTGTGTTCTGAAATGTTCATGCATCTCCTTCAGGAGTGCTTTCCTCAGAGCTGAGGTGGAGCTGAGAATCTCCCCTTGCCTTCTGAGCATCTCTGGGTGCTGAGTGCTCCCGCTGCACAGTGTGTGACTCCTCCCTGCCAGCCTGCAGCAGGAAACACAGGTTTGGTTCTTGCTGCTTTCTTTTCCAGCTTGGGAGGTCACAGAAGTGCCACGGGGGGATGCTGCACTGGCACAACACTCCCTTGAGCACAGAAAGGAAGAGGCAATGGGAGTTAATAGGAGAGAGCCTCCCTGATCAAATGTGGGTGCAGAGAATTCCTCCTCTAGGGCACCTGGTACCTCATGCTGCCCTTGGGAGAGGGGAGCCCTGAGTGTGTATTTTTTGGAAGTTTCCATTAAGTCAGGAAGGGAGAGATCTCACAATAATTGAGAGGGCACAGCCCTGAGTGCAGGGTGGTGTGTGCTGGCTGTGCAGGGTGTTCATCCTCCTGAATGAGCAGGGAGGTGTTTGCTGCTGCTGTTCTGTGGCATTCCTCTGTTTCCCTACCAAATGGAGGAAGCAGCTCTGACCTCCCCGTGGCTTCCTCCCAAGGATTGCCCTGGGAGAGCTGGATCCCATCCCTGGTGCACTTTGGAGTGTGCTTGGCTCCCAGACTGCCAGCAATAAATGAAATGATCACCTATTGCCTCGGAGCAGCGCTTGGCACCGTGGAGCCCCGAGCTGCTTTGATGATTTCCTGCTTTGATGGATCCCTGGCAAAGCCATGGTGCCTTGACAGTGAAAAACACAGCCCCAGGACTGCAGCAGGTAATGGGGATGAATTTTAATAGGAATCTTTGTCTCTGAATAAAAGTTTTATACAAGATTAAGTGACTCCCAGTGCTCTTTCTGGAGGCAGACACTTGCACAGTAGCATGTTGCTATTTTAGCTGCCAAAGTTCCTGAACATTTTTGTGGTGCCTGGTGATGAACTATCTAAAATATTCCCTCTTCTGCATTCTGGATGTGCTGGTTTCATTCAGTTTGTGAAACTTCCTGTGTGATGATTTACTTTTCCACCTGTTTCTCTGTGCTTTGGAACTTGCTGTGATGCTTTTACCTGGCCCAGGTGACAGTCCCAGGTACCAGTCAGGGGAGTGTTCTTGCTGTAGTTGGAGTTAAAAACTGAAACTTCCAAAGTCCTGCCTCATGGAAACACTCTGAGTAGGTCACACCACCAATTTAGATTACAAAAATGCACCTTCTATTTACCTGTCTGCATTTTAAATTGATTAATATTCAGTCCTTCAAGCAAAGAAACAGAATGAAAAAAATCAATTCTTTCCTGATGCCTGACATTCAGTTATTATAGTTCTGTTCTTCTCATAAAGCTGCCTGGAGATGTTGGTGGTTACACTCTGAACAGTGGTTCTGACAATGCATTTGCTGGGTTCATATCTTTCAGATTAATTCACTTTACAGTTAGAGAATTGGTCCTGAAAATCTGAGAGCTTTAGTGCTCATCACTGCAAGTGATGTAATGAGAGCTTAGAACATTCTGGTGATTTTACTGGTGGCCACACGTGGTAGGGAAACCTGAGGTGCTGAAATTCATGAAATCAACACTTTCCCATCTGGGGGAGCCTTTGGAACCTCTTGACTTGTATTCAAGCAGGGACCCCAGCAATAATTCATAGTTTCAAGCAAGGAAATGTCTCTTTTAAGTGAATGCCAAGTTAATTTAGATTGAAGCAGGCAACTTATTAAAAAAATAGCCTTATGCAGACAAACATTAGACTAAATAGATGTGATAAGTGCTATCCTAGCAAGTATTTTTGTTCCTAAAGCATCAGCAGGACAGTTGTTTGTTCCCTCACACCAGCAGTCTGTCTGCTCCAAGTCATGTGCTCAAGCATCTCTGTGTTGTCTCCAAAGCCAAAACCCCCTTCTGCCTGAGAGAAAAACTGAATAGTTGTTTTCTTCAAAGCACAGCAAGGAAAGCCTCTTGGTGCATCCTGTGTCTGTGTCTCTAGTGTTTTTTTTTTTTTTTTTTTTTTTTTTAATTTCAAATGGACAACCCTGCCTTATTCAGTAATCCTTAAAATGACAGCAAGTTTCTTCTCAAAACCTGTAAATTATAATGAAGATTTGAGTTCTGTCTTCTCACAACAGTAATTTTCCAGGGTAAAACATGGAGTTTGTGTGCAGCATTTATTGTTTTGGAGTTTATTGCAGGAAAGTGAGGGGTGCTTGACTTTGCCTCAGCTTTTCTCCTGTGCTCATGGTGTAAGAAGAGCTGTTCAGGTGTGTTCTAGGAAAGACACACCTCACTTTGACTCCAGCCTGGAATTTGTTTGCTTCACTGGGCACATCTGATGGGGGAAAAAAATAATCCAGGGATTAATCATTCAGTTATGCATTTCTGGATTTCAAAAAATGTGTTTCTTTCTTAATGATTCCTCTTTAAAGCAGAGGCAGTAAAACAGATTAACTTGGATGTTTGTGTAAGCCACGTTTATCTAGCTGGGGGATTTTTCAGTGGGGATACTCCAGGATTATTGGTGTGTGATTATACAGGTATAAAATATGGTATGAGGACAGAAGTGATGTTTCTCTTTAAAATATAGCATAAAATAATTTTGTTTAGTGCAGATACTTGATTTTTAAGGTAGGATAGGGACAGTTGTGGTAGTAGTCATGCACCCTCTCAGCTGACCAGCTCCTCACTGGCTGTGAGGATGTCCCTTTGCGCAACAGATTTTCAGAGTGAACATTTTATGAAGTGGTGAATAGAAATAGTTTTGATCATTGGTGAAATTTAATTTTTTTCTAAAGGAAAGTAGTTCCGTTCTTCATACTTCTGAAGAAATAAATTCTCTCCCTCAAATTCTTCATCCTAGCAACACTGGATTCCCTGGGAACATTGCATAAATTTGGTGAAGCAAAACAGGTTCTTGCTGTTAAATATTTACTCTTGCAGCAACTTATTGTTGCAGTTGGAAGCAGGGAATTTTACAGGAGCCTTTAAGTTGTGATGTTGGAATGAAGCATTTCCATAGGAACTGAAGTTGTTAAAATGTTCCTGGAACACTGAACTTGTGTCTGTAGTTCCAAACTTAACTCCTGCATAAAGTTTTGGTTTTCTATTTTGTGTTGCTTAAAAACATGAAACCTCATGTTAAAATGAGGTTTCCAGCAAATGTGTCCTGAAACAAAATTAAAATAAGCTTGAAATCCTTGGGCCAAAGACTTTCACATTCCCAGTGACTTTGTTTTGAATATGTTTGATTTGGCTTGATGACTTCTTACTGATAACTAAATTAGGAACTTCTGAATGAATTGTTGGTTATACAGTGCTGTGGAAATCAGTCAATAAAACATTTAGGCAAACTCAGGAGGAAATTACAACACAACCTTGAAAACACACAGCTAAAAATAGCGTGGAGTGCTGTGATTCAGGAGCTCTCTCTGAGCAGAAGTGCAGAGTCATGAAGCCACTCCTGGAGCTGGTGAAACTCAGCATGCCTGGGTTGGGGCAGGACCTCAGGGATGGGGAAGCTGGGGATCTTGTGTTTGTCATTGCTTTATCTGGGATAAAATAATAAAACACAGTTTACTCAAATCAGAGCTGCAGCAACACATCTCACATCTCAGAGGGGTGACTGTGCAGGTTGGGTCCTTCTGAACAGCGTGTGCAGGTGCAGAAAATGGAGTGGTTTCACTCTGAGCTCTGTTCCCCCATCCCCTTTGACAGCTCTGCTCAGTCCTGCCCCTGTCTCCCTGCAGGACAAACCTGGAGGCCCTGCAGAAGAAGCTGGAGGAGCTGGAGCTGGATGAGCAGCAGCGGAAGCGCCTGGAGGCGTTCCTCACCCAGAAACAGAAGGTTGGGGAGCTGAAGGATGATGACTTTGAGAAGATCAGTGAGCTGGGAGCAGGCAATGGTGGTGTGGTCTTCAAGGTGTCTCACAAACCCTCCGGCCTCATAATGGCAAGAAAGGTGAGGGGGGCAAAAAGAATAACCTGGGGATGGTGTTTATAGGGGATGTTGTCTCTGAAATACAGGGAATTTATTTAGAGAAATAACTGGGGGTGACACACAGAAATCACTATTTAATGCCAGCTTTCAGAGAAGGGCATGTGTTCCCATCAGCAGGAAATGTAGCACTTCCTCATCCTACATGAGCATCCCAGTTTTTCAGTAGTGTCACACGTGTTAGTAATGAAAGGATTGGCATTTGTTCCTCCTTTTCCTCTCTCACTCAGGAGCAGGAGGCCTAAAAAATTACTGGAAATTATCAATTAGACAAAAGTGGTAATACTCTGTATTCTGGGCAGTAAATTTAGAGGAATGGAAAAGGTATCACCAGTCTGAAGAGCTTCCTACAGGCTCACAGCAGAAAGGAGCTCTGTATGAGACTGGAGAGGAAGACAACTCAAAAAAATGGGAATGAGGGAATGCAGTGGAGTTCAGTGACATCTCCTGTTCTGTAGTTCCATCCTGGGATGCAGTTTCTGGGCAGGAAGGGATTTTTCCTTCTCTGAGAGTATTTTTCATGCTTTACAACCTGGAGCAGTTGTGACCTAGTTTGCAAGAGAACTGAGATTTATTTTTTTTGTGACTGAAATAGCTTGATGTTTTAATTCTCATTTAGTTTGCATGAGGAGCTTTCACTTCCTGTCGATATCCCTGGGAACAGAGCACTCATCCCAGGTCCCATTGTTTTACTACACTGGGAACTTCCCTTTTTTTGGTTGAGAAGTTGAAGACTTCTTTAAAAGATAGTATAAAAATAATTTTATTTTTAAGGTGTCTCTTTTTAAGAAGGGGACAGCATCATAAAGGAAAATGTGCATGTGCTAAGAATAAACTATGCTGAGGACATTGGCAGTTTGGGGAGAAACAAAGGAAAATGCCCAGCTCTGAGATGTGAGAATTACAAAATGCACAAGTCACTGAGGTTTTCTTGAACTGAATCAATTTAATTGATTTTTGTTTTTTCACCTGCTGTGGGTTTAACAGGAAATTTTACCCCAGTTCATTAATATTTGATGCAACTGAGATGTTTGCTGAATTGTGATTTTTCTTCCATTTATTAACCAAAATTTCATTTCCATAATTCTCTCTCCATAATCTTTTCTTTCTCATAGGGAACACATTGTATTTTATGGGATAAACAGTCTGGTATGGAAAAGGTACTGGGGAGTTTTTAATGGAGCTTCAGCTCATTCCTTCCACTAATGCTTTACAAACACCTGGACAGGCATTTTTCACCAGCTGCCTCTTTGACACATTTCCCTAAGGAAAATGTGCTGCAACAAAAAGTTTCTGCTGGGGAAGTATTTTGTGGATGGAATTCCTGCCTTTTCCTGGGTGCTGTGTTGTAGTGTTTTCCCTTGGCCAGTAGTGTTGGATTTTTCCCTTTTCTGACCCACAGATGGGGCAACTGAGAGGTGTTTTAAAAACTTTGATTCCATTTTCAGTCCCATGTGAGGGGTGAGACAATACGGATGTTATAATTCACACCATCACAATCAGAAGCCAACTATTTCTTAATTACAATACAATATTATAATTATTTCTTAATTACAATACATTATATAGGTTTCTTAACCTATCAGCTTTTACATATAAATTACATACATCAGTTTGCATACAAATATGTACTATTTGAACCTTCTGTCAAGCTTTAAGAGTTCTCTGCAAATCCATTTCCCACCCACTAGGAAAGCAAGGATGGATTATTTTACAGTTAAATTGTAACATAATTCAGGTTGGAAAGGGCCTCTGCAGGTCATGAGATGCTCAGAGCAGAGTCAGCTCTGAGATCAGGACATCTCAGGGCCTGCCAGGTGTTACAAACCTCTCTGAAAGGCACAAATCACTCCTGAAGAGTGGATTTGGTTTTATTGAGTGGGTTTCTTTTGCAGTTAATCCACCTGGAGATCAAGCCAGCCATCCGCAACCAGATCATCCGGGAGCTGCAGGTGCTGCACGAGTGCAACTCCCCCTACATCGTGGGCTTCTATGGAGCTTTCTACAGTGATGGGGAGATCTCCATCTGCATGGAGCACATGGTGAGTGCCAGCAATGGGTTATCACTGATGGGGAGCTGTCCTTCTGCATGGAGCACATGGTGAGTGCCAGCAATGGGTTATCCACTGGTGGGGAGGTGTCCTTCTGCATGGAGCACATGGTGAGTGCCAGCAATGGGTTATCCACTGATGGGGAGGTGTCCTTCTGCATGGAGCACATGGTGAGTGCCAGCAATGGGTTATCCACTGATGGGGAGCTGTCCTTCTGCATGGAGCACATGGTGAGTGCCAGCAATGGGTTATCACTGATGAGAGAGCTCTGATGCCTTGGGCAGGCTGAGCTGGAGCAGAGGCTGGGCAGAGTTCCAGAACAAAGCAGGGATTTATTGACAGCATCTCCTCCATGGATCCACCTTGGGCAGCACCAGAGCCCAGCCAGGGCTGCACCCAAGATGAACCAAAATGGCCCCAAAATGCACGGCCGGGCACGGGCTCTGTCCCTGGGATCAGCTCTGCTCCATTTGCACCTTGCAGTTCATTGTCCCATTCCAGCTTGAGCCCAGGCAGTCCCACCCTGCTTGTTTTTCTCTCTCCAGCCCACGGGGTTTGTGCTCCTGGGCTGAGATTTGGGGCATTTGTGCTTGGTGCCCAGCTGGAGCAGGAATTGTTTTGTGTCCCTGCTCTGAGCACAGAGCTCACCATCCCCTCATGTGAATGCAAACCCACCCACTAAAGCAGCACAGAATGTGAAAAATATAAAAGCTGAAAGCTGAGGTATCATCTTCATCTGCATGGAGCACAGGGTGGGTGCTCAGAAAATTTATTTCCTGGGAGTTTTCCCCTGGGGTTATTCCCTGAGCCTTCCTGCAAACCCTCAGTGCCACCAGCACTGCTGTTACCCAGGTTCTCTGCTCCTCTGAAGATGTGGTTTGGATTTACTCTGCAAATCAGAGGTTGAGTTTGATAGATGTTTTATCCCCTTCTCCACTGTCTGCCTTGCACAAATGTAGCTTCCCAATCGCTTCCTTTTTATCCTTTTGTTGTATTTAAAAATATTTACCCAGTCCTGCTACTTAAACACTTGTTCTGAGTGGGGTTGAGCTTTGTTTTTTCTGCAGAATGAACCAGATCACTGATACTGCAGCTGTGCAGATTCTATTTTTTCCCTTTTTTTATATAAATCCATATTTTGTCCCTTTTTTAAATGTTACAGAAAATGCAAACATGAACAATAGTGAGCAAGCCCAGAGGGATCTTACACAACTTTTTTAATGCCAAAAAAATATTTTTCACCGTGTTTCATTTTAATACAAAGTACACATTCTTCTCGACATCTGTTTGCCTTTCTGCAGCCATATGGACTCAAAACATGAAAAGTAAATTTTCTGTAATTAAGGGACAGTCGAATTTGCTGCCTCCCTTGGTGGAGGTTTTTAACAACACGGAGCACAATACAGCCAAAGACCTCTTTATTTTTTCCCCTGAAAGGAGCTGTTTCTTTGGAGAGAAACTGTATTTTTTCTGGAAAGTGCATGTGATTGTTGCACTGCTTCTGTGGTCCCTCAGAATTTGGAGAAGGAATCGATGGTTGCTTAGGAACAAGTGCTCACCATGCAGGCTCCAGCATGTGGGAGCCCAGGGGAAGCTGTGCACCCCCAAAATCCTAATTCCTGCTGGGAAGGGCAAATCCAGCTCTCAACATTGAAAAGAAGAGTGAAAAATAGGAAAAATTGTGGTGAAAAACTGTCTGGGCACTGCTGGAGGATATGTTAAATGTCACAGATGTGCACAGCTGCAGTTGCTGAAGGAGCCTGTGTGTTGCCACATTCCAGAGGAGAAATAAAAGGCCTAAAGAGCCTCAATTTATTTGTCAATGAGAGAATCACCAGCAGCAATCAGGGTTTGTAGGTTCCTAAGCAGGGAATAATATATCTGACAGGGAATATTATGTCTGACAGCAAACATTTTCAATTTGAGAGAAGGCAGGGTGAAATCTGGTGGCTCAGTGCTGAATCTGGTGCAAGCCAGACTGGATACAACATTTTACACATAGATCAGCTGATCAATAAGTTATGAAATCAAAAGAGAGATGGATTATCATAGTCTTAATTTATGTTATTATTATGCTATTATATTATCATTATTATACTATTATTATAATCTTAATGTATTATTATAGTCTTAATTTAGCATTAAGCTTCATGCAGATCATTGGTAGAACTTTTTGGTCTCCTTTTAGATAAAAGATTGGATGAAAATCTCCACTGTGGTCCTTTTTTTTTCAGTTGTTACCACTCAGAAATCTTATTTTTAGCAGTGGGTTACAAAACCTAAGTAGGATTATGAACAAAAAGTTGGAGGTGGAACGGGCATGGAACTTGAGTGTTTGATATTTTTAGGTACCTAAATTCAAGATCAATGCCTAACTTTGCTCAGCAGCAGGTATTTAACAGGGTTGGAGGCAGCTCCTGCATGACACTGAAGGCTGCAGCCAAGACAAGGCAGCTGAATTGTGTCCAGCCTTGTCCAGGATCAGAGCTGCTCCTCAGGGAAGGGGAAAAAGGCATTTTCTGTAACAAAATTATGGTTAATATACCAGTGTCTCAGCAGAGACAGCTGTCCAGAAATTCAGACTGCTTTAACAAGAGATTTCTAGAGATTTTTTTTTTTTTTGCTGGTGTATTTTTAATCAAGTGTGGTGTATGTGGGTGTGTTTTTTACAAAGTTATGTGATCAGATAAGTATTTATATACTTCCCTTCTCATAAGAGTTGTAGATTTTAGTCCTCAAATAATAAATCTTTGTGTTCCAGTTTTTTTTTGCTTTCACCATGTGTAAATGTTGATGGGAGCTTCCAAAGGGGAGGTTAAGGCAGAAGGCAATTCATTACTCCAGTTAGATCTTTATGGCAAGTATTGGGAGTTATCCAGTGCTGATCCAGACAACAGGATATGGTTTTAAATTGGAAAAATAACTTTTCAGTTTCTCCTTTGGTTGTATGTTCTGTGCTCCAGAGAATCCAGACCTTATGCACTATTGTTGAATCAGTTGCTAAAAATAAACAGCATTTTCCCCAGTTTTCCTTTTGAACAGCTCTTAGCAACAGTGGGATACATTTGCCTTTGCTGGGGGTGTGTGTGCATGCAGGCAGTTTATTTAATCTAATAAACTAGGCCATGGCTTACCAGGGAACCTTCAAACCATTTTCTCCCTGTTTTGGTTCTTTCTGTGCCAAACCATCCTGGGAAGAGTCTCCCTGGAGCTGCAGAAGGGACAGAGGCAGCTCCTGCTGGCCAGGACCAGACTGGGACAGGGATCTGGGTGCTCTCATCATCCAGCAGGATGAGTTTTCAGCCCCATAATCAGGATCAATAAAATATTTTCTTTCTGTCTTTGGAGGAGGAGGAGGATTGTGGTGGATGGATGTGACAAGAAAAAAATGCATTGGGCTGAGCATTACAGAAACCTGTGAAATCCTTCCTGCTTGCTTGTCACTGTTTGTGGACAGTGCTGCCTTAAGGAGATCCAAACCATGGAAGAGCATTGTGTGCAGTGTTTATTTGAGTGGATGTTGTTAGTGGCCAAATGTTTATTTAAAATAAACACAAACCTGACTGATTCCTCCTGAGGAGTGATTTATTTTTTTCAGATTTGCACCACAACAATGTTAAAGCAAACATAAAGAGCAACTTGGGGTTTTTTTTAAACAAATTAGGACTTCAGTTTACAGCCCTGCTTAAAATATTTCAGAGCAATTTGATTCAAGTTTGACTATTGAAATATTTCTTGTTAGGATGGTGGCTCCTTGGATCAAGTGCTGAAAAAGGCTGGGAGGATTCCAGAGCAGATCCTGGGCAAAGTCAGCATTGCGGTGAGTGGGCAGGGATGGCACCTCTGGGCTGGCACTGCCACATCCAGGGGATGGGGAGGAGGGAGGAGGGAATATTCCCAGGGTTTTCAGTGTGCTTTTTCATTTTCCAGTTTCCCTTTGTACGTGGTAGCTGTGGGCACTGGGATGAGTAACACATTCTGGGCTGTGTGCTTGGAGTTGCTGCTTTTGGATCAGTTGATGTTTCTGGATGAGAGCTGAATTAACACTTCCTCATTTTTCAGTATTACCTTTTCCTCTGCATTCTGCAGCAGGAATGTGTACAGAGCTCTCTGTACACAGAACTCCTAGGAAGGAGTTGGGTTTGTTTTTCATTTTTCTGTTCCGAGCTGTAGGGACAAGTGAAAACTCAGTGTTGATTGGCAGTGATTACATTTTGGGGTTTCTGTTCAGCTGCATGCATTTGGAATTCTTGTGCAGACAAAGCATTCAACTCTCTTTTCTGCTTCCTAAATGAATTTCTTTTTCTTTTGTCTCTAGGTAATAAAAGGACTCACATATCTGAGAGAAAAGCATAAAATAATGCACAGAGGTGAGATAAAAGTTTGTGTTGTAACTTTCCTAGAGTATAATTTTAATTTCATTAAAATGCCTCTTTTTTTCTATGCTTGGTTCTTTGTGGTTCCATATGACTTTGGTTCAAAGGGCTTTTCTTGGGCAGTGTAAGGCAAACTCTTTGTTTTAAATCCAAATCTCTTCCCATGACTATCAGATGTCTTCAACTTCTGTCTTCCTGCAGCTTATCTGGGTTTGTAATCCGTGCTTGAACTGCTGTTCTTGCATTTTATGTGCACACAGAGCTTGTCTGTATTTGAGACTGACTGCAGTGAAAACCTCTGAGCTAAATTTCATTTGGCTGTTCAATAGTTATTGCAATGAAAACTTTTAAAAGAAAGTCACTTCTTTCCCATCTGTCTTACATTCACATGCTGTTTATTGAGAGCTATCATGCAGAACTGCATCCTTTGCATACTTTAAAACAATTAAAAACCATGGTGAAGCTGTGTAGAATGGGAGTGTTGCTTCTCCTGGGTCTTTAGTTACTTTAGAATAGATGTATGAAATTATTTTCTGCTTTTAGTTGCCCTTTTTAAAATCCAGCTCCTCCATTACTCTGTTGGATGTTCCATTAAAGAGGGATGACCCTTGGTACAGTAATAAATGTATTTTTGTGAAGGTGGAGCTGGGCAGTGCTGGTGCCCTGTGTGCAGCCCACAGCAGCTGCTGGGCAGCCTTGGACCACAGGAGAATATTCAGATGATAAAATATCTGCAGCAGACAATAATACATGTCTGAATTTACATTTGTTGCCCACACCAAAGAGAGGAATCAGCAATCCCAGCTTGCACAAGCTGTTGTAGGATCACCTTACACATGAAGTTGTGTTTATCACACATTCCTGGATTGTGGGGTTTTTTTAAACAAATATAGCTCTCTTGTGGAGCAGGGAGGTTGGAGGGAGACTCTAAACATTCCTGGTGACAGTTTCAAAGCCATTTGTCTGTGTTCAGAGCATAAGGACTCGAGGGAAAGAGATCACCTTATTTTAGGGCACCCTGGTGGAGTTCCTGCTGCATCTTGTCCTCAAGTCAGCCACACCAGTGGGTTGTTACTATCTTGGTTGCTTGGGGTTTTTTTTAGGTTGATCTTGCTCAGCTGAGACAGCAGTTTTTATTTATTTATTTTCAGTTTTACCATCTGTAGATCTGATAAATCCAAAGTGAAACCCTCCCGATCTTGTTGAAGTGCAGCTTAACCTCGCGGTGTTTGCTGGGTCAGAGATTGCACTGCAGGTTCATGGGGCAGCACAAATCAAAAATTCCTCTTTGCATTGCTTCCAGCTGTACTGGCTTGAGGGTGCCCTGCAGTGCCCAGCTCCATGTCCACGTGGTGGATTTTGTTTTCCAGCCCAGTTTCCCTCCTGTGTGCTCTGACAGCAGCAGCAATTGCTGACCTTGTGCCCTCCTTGCAGCGGCTGCTCTGTGGTCACATCACATCTGTGCTCTCTGATAAAGGGGGAGCCAGAATAACATTCTGGGGGTTGATCATGGCCAGTGCTGGCAGCTCAGAGGAGAATCAGTCAGAGCAGTGAGTGCTTCTCCCTTCTCTGGGCAGCCAGAGCCAAACTTGCAGCTTCTGTCCTCGGTGCTGTCCGTGGGTCTGTCTGTGCCACTGACCTTGTGCATTCTCTGTGTCCCCTTGTGAAGGCTGGGGTGCAGGTGAAAAACTGCTTCTGCTCTGCCTTGGATCCCACTGAGATAAACAGTGCTGCTAAAAGCACTTTTCCTGTAACTGTGTCAGCATTATTTTATACACAGCTCTAATAATTGGAGATTTCTGTGCTTTGCTTTCTCTCCTGCTCTGACAAGGTGAGAACAGCATCTCACATGGGCTGTTTGTTTTCACTCATCCATCCCTGGGGAAAATGTGTGCACTTGGTGGGCTTGTTTTCAGCAGGATTTATTTGAGTTATGCTGTGGGGAGAGTGGGTGACTTAAAAATGAAGAGACATCACTGTTAAACATGAGAACACAGCAACAAAGGGCCAAAAAATCTGTTCTTAAATCTAAAGACAGCCAGGCTTGTGAGAACTCATTTGCAGGGAAGAATTTATTCCACTGGTGTGTTTTATTACTCGTGTGGCAATATCAGCAAGTTTGGAATATTTAACCCAACTGCTTCCATGCCCAGCTGTGTCCTGGACTGGGGAAAAGTGTTCATTTGTCATTCCAGACAGCTCAAGGGAGAAGGTTTGGGGCTTAGTAGAGCAGGAATGGGAAACACAGCTCTTTTCTAGAGGAGAATACAGTCCTTTTCTAGAGGAGAATAGAGGTCTTTTCTAGAGGAAAACACAGCTCTTTTCTAGATGGGAATACAGTCATTTTCTAGAGGGTTTGCCCATGTGGGGCACTGTGCTTTGTGCTCTGGTCCTCTCTGAGCAGACAGGAATGAAATCACAAAACCTCTGGAAGTTCAACTGGTAGGATCCAAGGCACAGGACAGGAGGGGATGAGGAGCACAACTGTGCTGGATATTTCAATAATCCCTTCTGTTCTGTTAAGTAAAGATATCTGTGGTGCTGTCTGCAGTTGAATCCTCTCTGGAAGGTCTCTCCTTGCTGCTGTGGAAGGTTTGTAAGATTTTGAACCCAGCTGGAGGCAGCAGCTCAGGGCAGTGTCACTGCTCTGTTCCAGGGCTGCAGTTCCAGAAGATTCTTGTGAGATCCTGCCTTGGCAAATGGGAACTGATTGGAAGGTCCCAAAAATGTGCTGCAGGACACATCTCTGCTCACATGTATCTGGTACTGAGTGAATTCTGGCTGAAGGGGTTATGACAACCCCAGGGCCACCTTTCAGAGTGAGCCTGTGGGGCAGAGCAGAGGAAGGAACCTCTCACAGAGATTATCAGGCATTCTGGAAACTTCTCTGTGTTACCAGCTCCCTTTGCAGTGCCATAAATCCATCCCCCTGGCAAAGGACTCCTCTGGAATTCTCTTCCTGGCTTGTCTGGGATGGTATATAAAATATCTTCCACTTTCTTTAAAGCTGAAGTGCTTACATAACACATTTTGTGTTCCTTTTGTCTGCTCCTTGCAAGTTCCAGCATACATTTTGCAGGATGCCTTGGCATTCCTGTTCCTCTGGCAATACAAATCTCTGGTTTCCAGAGAAACTGCTCAAGTGCTCAGAGGCTCTGGAGTGAAAATAGAATAGGTGCTACATTTAGAGGGGTGGAAATGCAGCAGCCTTCCAAACATCACACTGATCACATGGGGTGCCTTGTGTGGAAAATGAAAATACTCCAGGGAGGAGAAGCTTTGTGCAGAAATGCAGGGAGGAGATGGGGCTGTGCTGCTCTGAGCTGCAGGGTGGCATTGCCACCTGCAGAAACACTGAGGGGAGAGGGGAAACCTGCAGGAGACCAGGGGGAGTCTGAGACTTCAGCATGCTCATAAAGAGAATTGTTTGGCACTGGTGGTGCAATGGTAATGATTTTCTCTTTGCCATTTAATTATGAAGAATCAGTGAACTCCAGAGATGAAAGTGAGGATTTGCATCTTTGTTTTGAGTTTGTAGCTGTGCATTGGTGAGCAGCACAAACCTGGCTGGCTGTGGCTCAGGCTCTGCTGTGCTCCCAGTGTGTTTTGCAAACAGTTTCTTCCACCTTGCTTTTGCCCAGAGCTTTGGGTGCAGATTCCTGTGCAGCTGGGGGTCTCTAATCTCTGCTTGGCCCTGGGCTGGGTTGTTTTTAGCTCCTGCTGGAGTTTCAGGCTGGTAGGTCAAGCTCCAGCCTGGATGCAGCCTTTGCACAGTGAGGGATGTGGTGAGGTCTCAGCAGGCAGAGCTTGCAGCAGGTGCAGATCCTCCCCCAGGGCTGGGCAATTGAAAGCAGCACACACAAAATACCTGCCTGCATTTTCCATCCACACATCAGGGCAGGAAACTCTGCCTGGACATTTCACTCGCCTGGAAAGGGACAAAAACATGGAGCCACAGTTTCCCCAGGTAGATAATTATCCACACTTGGTGTCACTCCTCAAAAGCAGCTGAGGGGGCAGCTGGAATTGTTTTATTTTCCTCTCCCCATGGATCTTGCTCAGTGAGGCCAAACCTCCTGCATGGAGATCTTTGTCATCTCAGTGTCCTCCTCCCAGGCACATCCCACCAAAGGGCAGCTCCTGGGATGGATCTGTGCTTAAAAGTGAAAAGCACATGAAAATGTGACAGCCTATAGAGTTCTGAGTCTGCTCTGAAGTGAAATCATGATTCTCTTTCTTCAAAACAATTTCCCAGTTCCCTTTTTTCTGCAGCATTACTCTGCCAGTGTGGGCTGTTGGTTGCTTATTTTGATGATGGGTTGGAAATGACCAGCTAAGCAGTGAGATACAGTGGAAAACCTCCTTGCAGCTATAAAGAAACACTAAACACTTGTTCCCTGTACCTTTGCATTCACAAAGAGCTGTTATTAGTTGCTAAGCTACCAGTGACCCTTATTAAATTTCCATTTAGGAACGGTGATGAATTCAAAATCATGAGGGGGCTCTGTCACAGGAAAAAAACAACCTCCAATTATTTTAAATACACATTTTCAATAATAGGAAAATAATTTTTTCAGAGCTTTAAAAAAACCCAAAAAAACCAAAAACAACAACAACAAAAAAAAAACCAAATCTAAACCAACAAACAAACCCAAGACCACCACCACAAAAAACCCCAACAAACCCAAACCCAGAAAACAGGATCCCACTGCAGGGAGTGTTTGGCCATAGGATGATTTATGCCTATGTAGATATGGAGGAATGACAGTGAGGCTGCTGTAATTCATTGACCTTTGTAAAATAAATATGTAGGGCCTCTTTATTGATCATTTCTAGGCACAGCATCATCATTCAGGAGGAGTTACACTCTTGTACACTTATTTATCTCAAAGGAGACCATTCATCTGCAAGGAGGATGTGGATGCCCAAACCTAATACTTAAAAGCCAGGAAATAGGGTGAAATCAAATAGTGTGAAATCAAAAAGCTGACAACCTTTTCTGCATGTGTAACTTTGAATATTTCTTTTTATTTATCTGTGGTTAAATAGAGAGTCTGTGAGGTGGAGCTGTGAGGGACCCAAATCTCTGATTATTGCCAGAGGGCCAGAATTGTGTCACAGAAGGGAAGCAAAGGGAGGCACGTGAAAATTCTCACCTTGCATTGTCAGATTTCCTGTTTTATCTCCTAAATAATCCATTTTTTTTTTTCCCAGATGTTAAACCCTCCAACATTTTGGTAAACTCTAGAGGTGAAATCAAGCTTTGTGACTTTGGTGTCAGTGGGCAGCTGATAGATTCCATGGCAAACTCCTTTGTTGGCACACGCTCCTACATGTCTGTAAGTACAGATTGAAATCCACATCACACAGCTCTGAGTTTGTTAGGCTTGAGTTGTCCCAGTTCTGGTGATCAAACAAGAACCAACTGTTGCTGTTCCTGGTTCAGCTCTTCCTGCATTCCAGGAATGTTCTGGTGTCACATCAGATTGTGTGTGGGGGGGGAAGAGCTGTTGCAGGAAAAGCCAAAACCTTGGAATGTTTATAACCCTGCAGAAGAGCTGGGGCTGTGTCTGCTCAGCAGAACCCAGCCAGTTGTTGCCTTTGGGGGTTGTCTCTCAGAAAAGCCCAGTTTATTTTGTTTTCCTTGGGTTTGTTTTCCTTGGGTCCTCTTCCCATCCAGCATGTGCTGGGCTGGCTCTGCAGGCAAAGCGCAGCCACAGGAGAGATCCTGGCAGAGGGCAGGGAGTTAATGTGGGGCTGTCCCAGGCTGTTCTGTGTCCCTGGCATGAGGAACACCTTGGAAGCCCTTTCCAGAGGAGCTCCCTGTGTGATTGCAGCCCCAGCTCGTGGCAGTAGCAGCTCTCTCATTCCCACACCCTTTGCAGCACACCATGAGCTGCTGCTCCCGTTCCCAGCTCTGGCTGCAGGGTTAGAGCTGTGTGGGCTTGGGCTTCCAGGGAAAAGCTGTAGTGCTGGCTCTGTTCAGCAGGAGCCCTGCACTGTCTCTGTGTCATTTCTCCTGGTGACACACCTGAAACCAGGCTGGGGTGAAGTTCTCACCTCTGGGGGCTGCTGCTAATGAGCAAAACCAAACCCACAGCTCAGCTCAGCCATGCTCCTGCCTTGCCCTGGCTCCTCGGGAGCAGGGATGAGATCCAAGTGCTCTCTGCCCTCAGTTTCCTTCAGTTTGTTCTTTTTACAGGCTGAGGGTTTTACCTGGGGGGTTTCACTTTGCTCTCTGGCATCACAGACCAAGCCACGAGGGGGATTTTGTCCTGGTGGTGTCTGAGGGATCTTCTCTTGCAGCAGCTCCCTTTGCACACATCTATACACACAAAACCATACAGAATTATTACATGCAAACATCCCTTTTTACCACAGGGAGGTGTGGAAAAACAACACTGTTTATCTTGAACAGATTTCTAGATTTTAATGCTATTTATATTTATATAACAAGTGCTCTCTCTGTTTCCTGCTCTTTCTCATCCACCCACCTTCCTTTACACTTTCATTTTATGAAAATCTTGGGATTTGGACATTTCTATTGCTGTCCAGCAGTTGTGTAGTTTGTCCAGGTGGCTTTGGAATGACTGAGGGGGGAAACTGGAGAAAACTCAAATATCATCTCAGTAAATGCTACAAAACAAATTAAACAAAACTATCACCTCCTTATGGCAGAAGGAAGAGGCTTTACTGCATTCTCACATTCTCTGAGAGGGAGTTTCAAATTGCATATGTATTTTTCCAATATGTGCATGATATCAGAAGAATCTGCACCATTTTGGTAAAATATGAGCTTGATTTTAAAAAGAGTACAGAAAAGTGAATGTTTTCTTTGAGAACTCTTAGTAGAAATGGATTTAAGGGTGAAGTACATCAATGTATTAATAATTTCAGGAACCATTGAGCACTGAACATAGAGTGACAAAGCAGGTGCAGAAATGAAGCAAAAGGAGTTGGTGCAGCACTCATGTGCTGGTTTGGCAGCAGCAGGATGTGGATACACTGCTCAGAACTGAGGATCTGTGAAGCAGTGGGACTGCAATAGTCAGATACACTTCTGATCATCATTCAACTGACCAAAAAATCCCATACCTAGATATCTTTACATTGTGTGAATCTCCTAAAGACAATACAAAACAGATTTTGCCTGCAGAGCCTTGTGTTCGAGTTCCATTAGATGTGTGCTAAAGAAATTTGGGGAACTCCAGGAAAATACCAAGTCACTCATTTGAGCATGCTGTGCTAATAAGTTGGGGTTCCATGCTTTGATTGATGCAGGTTATTGCAGAATGTCATTTTCTGGTACCTCCTTGTCACAGAGCTGCCTCTCCTCCCCTCCCTGTGTTTTGCAGCCCGAGAGGCTGCAGGGCACTCACTACTCGGTGCAGTCGGACATCTGGAGCATGGGGCTGTCCCTGGTGGAGATGGCCATTGGCAGGTACCCCATTCCCCCTCCTGACTCCAAGGAGCTGGAGCTGATGTTTGGCTGCCCCGTGGAGGGAGATTCTCCCGTCACAGAGACCTCGCCCCGGCAGAGAGCGCCCGGCCGGCCCATGAGCTGTGAGTCACAACCTCTCCTCATTTCCTGACAGCTTCAAGGTGCTTTTAACCCATCCTGGGCTGCACAGGGGGGATTTGAACGTCTACAAATCAGGGGTGTGTTGGGCACCCGGCTCAGCTTCACTGTGAGGAGCAGAGCACCAGAGACCTTTGGGTGGTGGCTCTTGTGAGCAGCCCCAGCACTGAGATGGGGCTTCTCAAAACTGCCCAATGGTGCCTTTGGAACCCTGGCTGTGAGAATTTCAGATTTCTGTGCTGCCAGGCACTGACCCACGAGAGAGCACTGCATTGACCTGAGGCTGTAGAGAAGGCTTCCAAAATGGAATGATGGAACTGGGATTGTGGGCGTGCAGTTTGGATAGAAATGTGTAATATCACTTAGTAAAAATCATAGAGTTTAAGGTTTTAGAATATAAGAAGACATAATAAAAAAGATATGAAAGATATATATAAACAAGGTGATAGATAGATAGATAGATAGATAGATAGATAGATAGATAGATAGATAGAATAAAACAAGATATAAAAGATACATATAAAACAAGATAGAAGTTTTAGGGCAGAAGCTGGTCCTTCTTCTTCGCCTCCTTCTCCATGGGTTTGGGTGGTTTTGTGTAATTGGATAAAAAGTCCACATTGTGAGCCACAAGTAGTTAGTTATTAGGTTAAAAGTAAAAATAATTGAAGTGTCATTTCCTAATTAGACAGTTTGTCCTTAAAAAGCCTTGTAGATAGAAAGATAGAACTCCATTTTTAGTTTTAAGTGCTGTAAAACTCAAAATTTGTGAGACTATAATATAAATAAGAACTAATAAACATCTGAGTCTGAACAAGAAACACCATCTGACACATTTAATCCCAACCTTAACAAAAAAACCCCAAAACTCCACAAAGTGCTGCCCTATGTGAGGATCAAACTCAGAACCTTCAGATTTCATAATCTGATTTTAAAAAACTGATAAAAACCCAAAAAACCACTCTGAAATCCCAGTCT
Source organism: Melospiza georgiana (assembly GCF_028018845.1). Classification (NCBI taxonomy): domain Eukaryota; kingdom Metazoa; phylum Chordata; class Aves; order Passeriformes; family Passerellidae; genus Melospiza; species Melospiza georgiana. The sequence continues at coordinate 18,938,974 of NC_080442.1, forward strand.
GGTGCTCTGGTTTTCTCCAAGGTGCTGATCCCAGTGCAGCAGGATGATCCCAGTGAAGTGAGTGCTTTGGGTCAGACCTGGAAATGTCTCCTTGCATGAAAGCATTTATTTCCCTGTTGCTCCTTTTCCCTGTAAATCTGCTGGGTGCCAGAAGTGTCAGGCCTGGGTTTCCTACAGCACCCCTAAAGCCATGCAGGGAGAGTGACACTGATCCAAATTTCTCCCATTTCTCTCCCATTTCTTCCCAGCCTATGGATCAGACAGCAGACCCCCAATGGCAATCTTTGAACTCCTGGATTACATCGTCAATGAGGTAATTTATAAACTTAAAAATCTGTTCTTCACAGCTGTAAACTCTGAAAGCATCCTGGAATTTGGGGTTGGTGCTGTTTAGTCTGGTTTAGCCTTATGACAGTCACAATTCTCTTCTCTTTCAAAGCAAAAAGCATGCTCATGTTAGCTGTCATTTGTAGCAGCTGGATAACAATTGTTCCAGCTGGATGAATTATTGACAACTGTCCAGCTCACCCATTGAAAGGCACAGTTGGTGTCTGGGTCCCTGCATTGCCTGTGCCATGATAAATTGATAAATTGCTTCTGTAACTCATCTGCTTGCACAATTGTCTCAGATTACAAATCTGTTTTGCATATTATATAAACCCCAATCTGCCAGCACTGACTCTGGGGATGGAGTTGCATTCAATCACTGCAGCTGCTGTGATCCTGTATTGCAGCACCCCTGAAGGGTCAGTTTGGGCTGAAAAGCTGCAGTGGTTCAGAGTTTGGCAATATTTTCTTGTGCTACCTCTGATTGAGCACAAACTTCTTCAGCAGGAGCTGCTCCCTCCAGCACGGGCTGTGCTCCAGTCAGGGAGGGGTGCAGGCCTTGTCTGCCCTGTGCATAAAATGAACTCAGTGTGAGGATGGGAACTTATCCCTGAGCCTGTGGCCTGAGGATGAGGCAATGATGTGCAGGTTTATGCAGTCCCCCTTCTTTATTTGTCTGAATTCTGTCTGAATTCAGAGCCTGAACCAACTCATTGCCAGGGACAGAAAAGTGACATCCAAAGGATTATGGAACTAATGATGTGCAGGGCATCTTCCCTCAGCACTGTGGGGAATGACAGGGTGCTAATTAGTGCTCTGAGCCTTCCTTAATGAGAGCTGAGGCTGTGCTCCCCCCATCCAGGTGTGTATGTGTGTGTGTGTGGAGAAAAAAGAACAACCAACCAACCAAAACCCAACAAAACCCACCCCTACCAGGGAAAGTCTGGTTTAGAGCAATAACCCAGATCAGCCAGGGTTGCACAGCTTTGCTCAGATGGGGACATCTAACTGTCCCATACTGAATGATTGCTGATGTTAAAACTGTATTTATTTATTACAGCCACCTCCAAAACTGCCCAATGGTGTCTTTGGTTCTGAATTTCAAGATTTTGTTAACAAATGGTGAGTATTTTCTCTATTTTCTGTGTGCTGAGTGGCAGAGGGACATGCTGGGCTCAGCTTTGTCTGTCAGGCCCTTGGCAGTCGAGTCCCTGCTCCAGGCCAGGGCAAATGTAAGGATTGCAATCAGCATAATCAATCCTGTTTGGGTGTTAATTACCTCACAGGCAGCAGGTGCATCCAGAGGAGCCCCAAGGCTGGGGGATATTCCCCTCTTTAGCCCTGAATTTGTGCAGCTCAGAGCAGTCCTTAGGGAGTGACCCCAGCACAAACAGCTTCTGCAGGGCTCAGACACCTCCTCCTGCAGTGCTGGGCCATGGGCTGCTCAATCCTGCAGGCTCCAGGGGTTTTTCTTGCCCATGAGCCAACACCTTCATCCCAGCAGCCATTCCCCATCTCCTCACGGCCCCAGCTGCACCTCAGTGGTGCCAGCACTGAACCAGTGCTAAGGGGGCAGCTCATTGCAGTTCAAGTGTTTGTTTATTGATAAAATATCTCTATTTACAGCTTCCAAAAGGAAGGACAGTCATGCAATAGCTCTGCTTGATCCTGAACTTGAGGAGACTTGGGGCAAAGAAACGTGAGGGATAAAAAGGGGTTCATGTGGATTTAGTTGAAATGGGATTTATCTCCCCAGCTTGGTTTACACAATCATCAGTCTCAGACAATCAGGATTTCTTACCTGGAACTGTGGAACCCCCAGAAGGGAACTGCAGGCTCCCATCTCTGTCTGAGAGGCACCTGGTGCATTTGCTGAGTGGTGTCAGACCAGAGCAGTCCAGCCAACAGGACACACCTGGAGCCTTATTTTAAAAGATAATGGGGTGTAACTTGTGCACCACTTTGTGTTTTCCCAGCTTAATTAAGAATCCTGCTGAAAGAGCCGACTTGAAGCAGCTGATGGTGAGTGAAGGTTTTTAATCTGATCTCAGAGCCCTTTCCCAGGCAGGTTGGGTTCCCCAGCTGGCCCAGAGCAGTGGCTTGAGGGTGGCTGGTGGCCCAAGAGCAGCTCAGCTTGGGCAGGAGCAGCTTTTCTGAGCTAGAGACCGAGGGGCTGCAGGTCTCACACCTCCTACAAGAGGGACTGTCAAGGAAACCAAAACCTGGTGGGTTGTGGAGTCTGCCATTTGATAATCACAATGGGTGACTTAATTAATTAACAAAAGAATTCTCTCTTGAGTCTATTAGTTAATAATAAAGTATCGATTAATACTTTTAGAAGGACAAAAGAATAAAGCTCCACATACCATATGGACTAATTAAATACATTTTTAATCATCTGTTGTGAAACACAATTTGTCACTTTTTTACCAGCTTTGTCTGGCAAAGTCTGTAGAACTCAGCACACATCCTGCATTTTTCTCTGTGTAAAATAACCAGATCAGTCTCAGTGCATCTTTTTATGGTTTTAAGTGTAATGCCAGCACTTCAGTTGTACTGCAGGTTTCCCCTGACCCTGCTGCACAATAATGGTGCAAAATGCAAAGCGACTCTTTTTATCACAAAAAGCCTTCTAGTGCCCAGGCAGACACTTTCCAGAGTATTACCCTGAGTGCCTGAGCCACATCCTCATCATATCTGTGGTGCAGAGGCACTGGCAGGATTCCTCTGGGACACTTTGCCTGGTGCTGGCTGTTCCCTTTCTGAGGGAATTTCTCCACGTGCCCTGTGAAGTGTCACAGCTCGGCTGCTCCAGGCGGATTTGTGGGTGCTCCTGAGGGCTGCCCCTGATCAGCCTGAGGGCTGGCACCCTGACCCTGTTCTCCTGTGCCCAGATCCATGCTTTCATCAAGAGATCCGAGGCGGAGGAGGTGGATTTTGCGGGGTGGCTCTGCTCCACCATCGGCCTTAACCAGCCCAGCACCCCCACGCACGCCGCCGGCGTCTGAGCCTGGGGCCAGCTCCTGGACTGTACCTCTGGTGACAACCACGCTCTCCTGGTCCTCTCTCCTCAGCTTGTACCTGTTCCAACATGTATTTCACCTCTTGAGGAAGAATGTCTTGATAGCATGTGCCAAAACGGTTTTAAATCTCGTCCTAAACTAATTGGTATCGTTCCGGGTTCCGTCGTTCACTGACCAAATGTAAGCTGTGTAAGTTCCAGTGCTTGCTGATTTTAGGTGATTATGGATATTCTTTCTTAATGAAAATATCACTGGGGCAGGGGGGGTCGGCCCCTGGCTTGTTTGAACCTTATCAAGACTCTTTGTAAATCGTTGGTACTTCAATCATGCTTTCCCCGAGCTCCTGGGCTCGGGATCGGGATGCTCCGAGCCTGTCTGTGAGCATGCTTTGCTGCTGCCCAGCTCTTCCCAAAAGTTAGGCTCCAATTTTGCTGTTGTCTAGAGATCTCTCTCTCTTTGCAGGTGAAGAAGGCAAGAGCTCTGCATTTCTCAGAATGCACAGGGCAATATTCTAATTGTAGACTTGTTCATATTTCTATATTTATTTTTCGAACATATCATCATCCTTGGATTTAGTGATGTATGTCTTTCTAATTGATTTTTAAAAGTTAGTTCTTGGAAGTGTCCTATGGAATCAAGACAATGATCCAAGCACTTTGCTTTCTTTTAACCTAAAGAGTCATGACAACTGTGTTTAGTGTCTAAAAGTGTATGAAAATCCTTTATTGTTTTATTCTCTCAGATGTTTAGCAATGGGTTCTCTTAATAAATATATTATCAAGTAACTTCTTGAAGCTTTTTTTAAAACTTGACCAAAGCTTTTAATCTGGTCACTGCACTATAAATTTCAGCTCTTTGAAAGGATGCTTGGGATGAGGAAATGCCTGAAATTCTTCCCCAGAAGGAATCCCCATCATCGGGCCATGAACTTCCACATGGCCGAAGGATCAGGTATCAAAGGGCTGGCACAGCCCGGGCCAGCAGGGGCAGGAAATGACTCATGGACAATCCAGGCCTGTGCTGGCTGCAGTGAGACCTGAAGTGACAGCTGGGAGGGTGTAAATTAAACTCTTTCCTGAGCTTTACCTACCCCAGCAAACAGAGCCTTTTACTGTTTGCTAAAGAAATGCACAGCAAGGTTTGGGAGGCTGAACTCCCACTTTGGCTTGTTCCCCCAGACAGCAATAATTTGGGCACTGCAAGCACAGCTCTAAGGACAGCAGGAAAAGAACTTTATTGCAACATGCACTAGAACTGGGCTGTTCAAATCCAAAAGCACTCGTTCACAAAAGCAGCAGGAATTCTATCCATCAAAACTACTCTGGACCATGCTGGGCACACATAACATTTTTCAACAGTCAAAATTACCCTCTGGAGTTGGAATGTGTCAAGAAAGGCCAGGATGGCTCTTCACACACATCACTGCAAGGGTTTATTTGACCACAGCAGTTTTGGCTCAGACTTCTGGGATTTTTTACCTGTCAGGCTTGGGAAAGCTCTGTTAAACAATCTCTTCACTCTTGTTCTGAATTCCTTCATTAAGACATTCAGGATCCTCAAAACCCAAATAGTCTTTAGTACAGGATGAAGCCACATTTACAGCCCAACAGTTTCCATTGGTACAAACCAAACAAGAGCCAAATTAACATCATTAAACAGTGGCAGGAATTCACTGGAGGCTGAATGTCAGTTCTGACCACCCCCAGGATACCAGACACTTTTCCAAATGCAAGAATTGTGGAGATTTCACATCACTTTCCATTTATAACTAAGTTCTTAAACTCCTCATGCTCCTCCTTGAGAATCACATGAAATCAGATGACCTGGCCTTGATTTGTGAGATTACAATGAGAGAAAAATAAAATAACAGCAATTTAAGAGTATTAGCTTAGTACGAGCACCACGGATCATTTCTTAGTCTACAATTTGTGGACAAATAAAAGGCTCCTTGCTGCTGCTCTGAAGGAGCTGAAGTAGAAAGTCCTGCTCTGGGACAGACTGACAGAGCTGAAGAGCACCAGGGGGACAGAGAGACCTCCCTGCTGTGCCCAGAACTGGGCTGACACTGGGAGGCCTCTGGGAGTAACTCCAAGGAACTGAGAACACAGCAGCTGCAGGCTGGAGACAGCCCTGGACACATCTTTTCTCATCTTTCTGTGTCTTAAACTGCCAGGTTAGGCAAATGAGGTTAGGATGTTATCACTGGGGCAGCAGCAGCTCCAGGACCTGGATTTGTTTCTCACATCAGGAAGTGAGAACAGACAAGTTATTGCTTTTAGTGCATGTGTTAATTGGTCTGGTTGATCATTTGCTTCTCCCCTCCACATACAGAGATGTTGTAAGAGCTACATTAGGTTTGAAATGTGGAATGGATTATGCTACATATTTGTGCAGCAGATTTTCATTCTTTCAACATCTGAGTCAAGATGTGCCCAGCCTGGGAAGTTCCCGTGTTCAGTGTCACTGCCCTCGACTCTGACATGTCAAACAGTTCATACCCACACAGCACAACATGGAAATCACTCGGTGAGTTTCAGATGAATGAAGAAGAAATTCCTGAGTCTGTATTAAAAACCATCTCTGATCTCTCAAGAATCAGATTCCTCCTCCTCTTCCTCCTCCTCCTCTTTATCATCCTGAAGACTGAGGTGTAACTCAGTTTGATTGATGGCAGCTTCATTGTCCATCTGCCCAAGAGTCTGTCAGAGAAAAGGGCTGATTACCAAACACTTCCCAAATCACTAACAAAAATGTTACAGCTGTGTAGTTACTGTTAATGAAAGATGCCAGAGCTGGAACTGAGGGCCCAGCACAGCAACAAGGCCCTGCTCTCCATGGCAAAGCTGCACCTGGGCCAGGCTGGCCAGGTATTGAGTGAAAAGCAGCAGCACCTGTGCCTCCACCCCAGGGTCACAAGCATTAAACAGAATATTTAACACGTGGGGAACTGAGCCTGCAGCACACAGCTATTTCCCAATGCCCCTGGAAACACCGTGCTGCTTTTGGGGATGGGAAAAGGTGAAACCCTTGAAACAAACCAGCAGCAAAACTGACATTGTACAGCTGAGTTTGCAGTGATGGGAAGCATCAATGAGGTGACACGAGGAGCTGCACAGGAGAACCACGCAGAGCTCTGCTCCTGCTCCCAGCCAGCCGCGGGGCCCCCTCCGAGCCCAGGGTCCCCCTTACCTGCTGAGTGTCCTCGGCCAGGGCTGGCAGGGGCACAGAGACGTCCTCCTCGCCGGCCCTGATCATGGACTGCAGCGCCAGCTCCTCCACCTGCAGGGAGCGCAATGAGCACTGCCGGCATTGTCACCACATCCCGGCATTGTCACCACATCCCGGCATTGTCACCATACCCCGGCTCTGTCACCACATCCCGGCATTGTCACCACATCCCGGCATTGTCACCGCATCCCGGCCCTGGCACCGCAGCCCCGGCCCTGGCACAGCCCCCCGCCTGACCCTGCTTATCACTTCCCCCTCGGAACTCTGGGCTTTTTTACCTGTTAAAGCTTCGTTAAATCTCCTGCTATAAATTCTGTTCTAAGCTCCTTTATTATGATATGCATGAGTCTCTAAAGCCAAGCAGTCTTCAGTTCCACTCCTCAAACTATCCCTTCTCCATCCCTCAGCTAAGGCAAACCCTGCACTCACATTTACCTCTCAGAGACGTATCCTGCTCATACTCACAATGACATTTATCTCTTGATGTATCCTGCATACACTCACATTTACCTCTTAGCAATGTATCCTGCTCATAGTCACATTTATCTCTTGCTGTACCCTACACACATTCACATTTACCTCTTAGAGATGTATCCTGTGCTCACTCACATTTATCTCAGTGTACCCTACATGCATCACACTCATTTACCACTTACAGAGATATCCTACATACACTCACACATTTATCTCTTAATGTACATGTTCACTCACAATTACAGGTACCTCTAACAGGTATACCCTACACACATTCGCAATTACATTTACCTCTTTGAGATGCACCCTGCGCAATTGCAGTTACCTCATTTAGGTGTACCCTGCACGCAACTGCATTCACCTCTTTGAGATATACCCTGCACACAGTTACATTTACCTCTCAGAGCACCGCAGATGGATCCCCCTTTCCCAGAGCACCTGTGAGCAATTCCCCGCTCCCTCCCCCCATTGCCGGCGGAGCGCGGCCGCGCAGGGCTGAGGGGCAGGCCCGGCCGCGCGGGGCTGAGGGGCAGGCCCGGCCCCGCCGTTCCCGTTCCCGTCCCCAGGCCGCCCCGCAGCCCCCGCAGGCCCCGCGCACCCGCAGCCGGCGGAGCTGGTCGTGCAGCGCCGCCTTGACCCGCAGCAGCGTCTCCTCCTCGCGGCGCAGCTCCTGCAGCCGGCTCAGCATCGTCCCCGCCGGGGCACCGACCGACCGCCCCGCCCCCTGACGTCACGGCCCGCCCGCCTGACGTCACACCGCCACAGCGCCGCACCGCTGCCGCCCCCGCGCGGCCACCGCCGGTCACTGCACCCGCGGGCTCGGCCTCGGCCACGCCGCCCTCCTCCTCCTCCTCCTCCTCGCCCCGGAAGTTCGAACGCTGCTCGCACACGCACACCCGACACAGCTTTCCGTATTCCAACAATGTTTATTAGAGACAGTCCGCGGGCACAGCCCCCGCGGGGACCCCGGGGCAGCACGGCAGCGGTTATGCCTTGGCCTCGGCCTTTGCTGCGGGCTTGGCGGCCTTGGATGTCTTGGCCTTCTTGGCAGGGGGCTCTGCCTTGGTTGCAGCCGGGGCCTTGGCAGCTGCCAGCTTGGCCAGGGCCTTTGCTTTCTTCTCTTCCTTGAGTTTGTGCTAGAACAGACAGAGAGATGATCAGTCAGGGCACCACCTGAAGCCCAGACCCAGCCCCGGCACCCACTCACGTTCTGCGCGTGCCGCAGGATGGTGTTGCGCCGCATGGTTTTGGCATACGGGTTCAGCTTGATCATGATTCTCAGGTTCTTCAGAGGGTTCTTCTTCAGGACCCTGCGCTGAATCTTCTTCCTGAAAAGCACAGCCACGTTGTATCATCAGTGTATTTCGCAATGCCACTTCTGCTAAATTCCCCCTGAGATCTAGTCAACTGCTATTCCTTGTGTTCAAACCCAGAAATTGGGAAATCCCAGCCTGAAACCAATTTCAAACCTCACTGCACAGCCTTTGTTCATGAAATCAAATCACTCACTTTGGAGCACGCAGGGCCTTCTGGATTTCCTGGCTTCTCATGATTCTTCCAATATCCGTATTGGTCATCTTGTGCATGGGCAGGCTGCAAAACAACCGTTCAGAGTGTGAGTGGGTGATAAAACCGTGGCTAATTCACCACAACCAGGCATTCAGGAGCAAGCCCCAGTGTCCCTTTTCCTGGGAAAGGGGGAACCTTCCTGCCCCCCAGGCTGACTCACTTGTAGTCGCTCTTGAGCGTGGCTGCCTTGCGCCAGGTGCCGTACAGATCGTCCAGCTTGCGGAACGCGCTCTCAGTCCAGATGCAGAAACGCCCCACGTGGCCCCCGGGAGCCAGGCGCAGCAGGTTCAGCTTGTTCACGTTCAGCAGAGTGATTCCTGCAGGAAAGCAGGCAAAGCAACCCCTTCAGTTTGTGATTAAAATTGAGGATTGTGAGGCTAAGCAGTAGATAAGATGCAGAAAGAGACTGGGGGTTTTTGGCTTTGATATTACATAGCTACACATACCTCAGTATGAACATCTACTGATTTTTAAATTAATAATAAGCCTACTTCCAGCAGCAAAGTAACCAGCCTCATTTTTAATTGCCCCAAACACAGCTGAGGGCTGGAACAGCCGCAATATTTGTCACAAAACCCCTAAACATCACCTCACCAGGTTCTTACAAAGATCAACCACTGCAGCCAGTCAGCACTTCCACTCAATCATGTGTTTCAGAAACACGGACCATGAAGTGGAATCTCATCATTCCAGGCAGTGTGCCAGCAGAGGAGGGAGTGTGTCCCAGGTTAGTTACCGGGGATGTTCCGGAAAGCTCTGATGATGCCGTTGTCCTCGTTGTAGATGATGCAGGGTCCCCTGCGCTGGATGCGGCGCCGATTCCTCATCTTGCCCTTCCCGGCCCGCATGCGCTGGGAGGCGTAAACCTGGGAAAAGCAGAAACTCAACATCCCAGAGGCCCACAGCCCAGCAGCCAGACCCAACACAACGTGGTCAGAACTTCACCATCGTCACTGCAGATCTGCAACACGGACCGGTGACATGTTCATCATTCTCCAGAGTCAAAGCACAGAACTGTTCAGAATTCCTACTCTAATACCCACACGGCTGAATCACCTGGGTTCTGCCCTTCAGATCACACCTTCCCAGCTCACCTTTTTGATGTCATTCCAAGCTTTAAGCTTCTTCAGGAGGAGAACAGCTTCCTTGGTCTTCTTGTAGCCCTCAACTTTGTCCTCAACAACCAGAGGAAGTTCTGGAATCTCCTCGATACGGTGGCCTAGAGAGGATTTCACATGACACTCAGTGCTGCTCACTGACCTTGGCTGGACCATTCCTCAAGGTTATTTTTTTGTATATTCATAAATAACATATGGTAAATTAGATTAATGATAGAAATTCATGAAATAAAGTCCAGCACAGTAACCAGAGCAGTGAAGTTCCAGTGGTCTTACAGGTCTCACACAGGACTTTGTGTACCCGAGTGTTAAGTCTTTGCCTCCATGAACAGAAATCCAATTGCACTGCAAGAGTCCACCTAAGCCACCACAAGTACCCAACACTGCTCAGACAAACAAGTGCAGAGGCAGATTTCTCACCTTTAGACATGACCAGGGCTGGCAGGGCAGAGGCAGCCAGAGCAGAGCAGATGGCGTAACGCTTCTGCGTGATGTTCACCCTGCGGTGCCAGCGCCGCCAGGTCTTGGTCGGGGCGAACATGCGGCCACCACGACACATCTGGGAGCTGCAGTTAAGGACAACTTTGTGGAGCTTTCTTATCCCAAAGTGACTCCTCATTGCTTGCTCAGCATTAATGGGTCGTCAACCACCTGTGCCAGGATTGTGACAGCAGGCAACTGTCCCTGGGCACAGGGTAAGGCGCAAATTACGACATCACGGCAAGACAGAATTTGGGAATCACATCACATCAATGTGAGCTGCAGCCATTTCCTCAAGAAAAAGATTCCATCTCACATTTAGATAATTAAAAACGTTTCTGCTGGTTGAGCTCAGTGCCCCCAAAGCCAGCACAGCCATGGAAGGATACATTGCCGAAGGCACCCTGGCCAGAGCGGTGAGTGCCACCACCCCGGACACGCGGGATTCGAGCAACAGCTCTGCCAGTACCCCATGATTCAGCACTGGTCTGGTGACCTGCAACAGAGAGAGAGAGAGGGACATCGTGAGGGTCATCCAGGTGACACCACTGCCATGCTCCCACAGCGACAGGGACGCTGAACTCAGGGCACTGATCAGAACTTCCACCCAATCATGTGTTTCAGAAACACGGACCAATGAAGTGGAATCTCATCATGTCAGTGTAACAAATCTTGAGCAGGAAAACTTAATCCTAGTCTGTTAATGTACCTGATTCTGACCTAAGATCTTTAAGACTTATTTTAAGCTTGATCCTCAATCTGGAGGTCTGATTTGGCACTGCTATACGTAGCAAGTTAGGATGTTTGTGTGAAACATAGAAATAAGGTTTAAAAGGCATGTTCCTAGCACAGACTGCTTGGGAAGCAGAAGTTATCTACACAAACAACAGAAGCAAATCTAACAAATGCCCATTTGCAGTTTTTCCTTGGACAATGCCTCAAGCAAGTCTCACGAGGTCAATGTAGAGCAGGGATTTCACTTGGAACACTTTCAGCCATGTTATGTTTTTCCTGCAATGATGATTTCATCTGAGGACTACAATACCTCCAGCAACGTGCACTTCAAGCAAGACCATAGAATACCCCAAAATACCACCTTGATGCTCCTCAGAATAATAAAACTGCTGCATTTTAAACCATTTAAAACCACACTGTTAACAACTGGCATTGCCTTCTACACAGAACCCCACAAATACGCACTTCTCTTATCCCAACTCCAGCTTTATTTCCATGTGAGCCTCTCTGCAGTGCAGGCCTGATACCTTGTGAAGGCTGGCCTGGAACAGAGGCTAGATAGAGTTAAATAAAGTAGGGAGGCTTATTTATCAGGAGGTTTCAATGGATACACCTTGGGCAGTCAGGGCTACACTACAAGAGCCCAGCCAGGGCTACACCCAAGATGAACCAAAATGGTCACAAAAATGGATGCCTGGTCATGGGGTCTCATATTTTGTAAGTTTTAGTCTATTTGCATATTGGAGTTAATTGCCCAATTACAGCTTTAGCTTATGAAGTTCCACCCTGCTTGTTTTTCTCTCTCCAGCCCACGGTGTTTATGCTCTTGGGCCTGAGATTTGGATCATGTGTCCTTGGTGCCCAGCTGGAGCAGGAGTTGTTTTGTGTCCCTGCTCTGTGCACAGAGCTCCCCATCCCTAACGTGCAGCTCAGACTGAAGCAGTGCACACACCACAGCACTCAGAACCCCACCAGCACGAGAGGCAGTGCTGAGAGTGCCCGGCCGTACCTGCCAGCTCGCTGACGGCGTAGGGCTGCCGGTTGTTCTTGCGCAGGTTGGTGTGCACGAAGTTGACCACGTCGGGCCGGATGGGCGCCTTGAACACGGCGGGCAGCGTCACGTTCTTGCCCGACGCCTCTCCCTTCTCGGAGTACACGGAGATCAGCGGCCGAGCGCAAGCCTGGGGAGGCACAAACCCTCTAAGCACAGAGCGGAGTGGGCTCCTGGCGTTGGAACCCCTCAGATATTGCTCAGAACAGAGGAGTCGTCAGCTCGGCAGCGCCAGCACACTGACAGCAGGCAACTGTCGCTGGGCGCTGGATAAGGCGCAAATTACGTCATCACAGCAATACCGTGCTCCAAAGCTCACCCCAGAGAGCTACACCTGCATTCCCAAGGAACTGATACAGTTCAGCCCCTGGGCTCTGTAATAAACCCCTTCCAAACTACTTCCCACCTACTATTTAAAAAACCTACCTGTGTTAACCAAACATTTGTAATTCATTTAAGAAATACTGTAACCAGCTCATTAAACAGTGTCAGAGGACACTGAACAACCTCTGGTGCTTAAAAATTTGTGCAGTGTACAATTAAGCTGCTCTCAGCACCAGCTGCCTATCAAAAAGCTGAGAGGATACCCCAAAATAGCCAGAGGATGAGTAGCAGCTTTAAAAAAAAAAAATTTTAGCATTATGTTGTTTCGGTTGTTAATTAATCTGGTGGTAACTGTACAGGCAAAGCATTCTGCTTCCCCCTCCCACCTGCAGTTCATTTTAGAGGTATTAAAATGCTTCCGAACTCCAAACTAAGTAGCCAATAGCACTATCTCTGCACGTGACACTGGTCCCACGCAAGGCTAGGGCCCCTGGTGTTAACCCAGACCCCAACACAAGCAACAAACTCGGCTAGGGTGAAGGCATCTGAGCACAATCTCAGCTGTATTGGCAAGAAAAACTGTTAATTTGCAACCTGATTCTAAACCAAGGCTTCTTAAAACCTGTTTTTAAAAAAAAATTGGTTAAAATAAGAAATATATACAAGCCGTTCTTCCCACTGTAGATGGGCGCAAACACTCCCGTGCGGCCTGTTTCGCTTTAAATAAATACATCAGGAAACTACAAAGCGCTGCTAGATGGCGATGGGGACCCATCCCATCCCTTTCCATGCCCATGGAAAGGAGAACTTTGGGCCGACCAGGCCGAGCTCCCTCCCGCGGCCTCCCCAGCCCGGCGGCTCACGGGCTCCACGCGGCCGCCGAGCCCGGACGGGCCCAAAATGGCGGCCGCGCGCCCCACGCCGCCAGCGCGGCCCCCGAGCTGCCCTTAGCTCGGCCCTGCCCGCTGGGCCCGGCTCCCCCGGGTCGGCGCCACTGCCCTCCCCGCTCCCCCCGGTCCCCGCTGTCCCGGGCCCGGCCCGGCGCTGCCCTCACCATGGCGGCGGAGCTGCTCGTGCGGCCGCCCGCCTGCGCCGCGCCCCGACCGGAAAAGGAAGGACTCGTCACACTCCCGTCAAAACGTCTATGTTCCTCCGCCCTCTGACAGCCGCTCCTGCCGCGCCGGCCGGTCAACTTCCGACACCCAGTCCAAGTTCGGAACCGAGCTCCAGCCCCGGTCCCCGTCTCTATCCAAGTTCCTTCGGCCCCGCCGCGCCCATCCCGAGCTCTCCGGGCGCCTCTGTCCCGCTCAGTTCCCAGCCAAAGCAGGGGACTCTGTTCCGGCGGAGGGATCCAGCGTGACGCGTCACTCTCCCCTCACAGACACCGCGTAGCGCCGGCGGGCGGGAGGTTCGACTGTGGCGGGCGGCGATGGCGGCGGAGCGGCGGCGCCGGGCGGGCGGCGACCTGAGCGGGCTCCTGCTCCGGTGAGGGTCGGGGCTGCTCCCGGGGCTGAGCGGGCGCCTGTTCCGGTGGGATCGGGGCTGTTCCCGGGGATGTCCGGGCTCTTGAACCGGTGTGGATCGAGGTCACTGCCTGAGGGTCTCCGCCGCTCTGCTGAGGGAGGTCTGGCCCCGCTTTTGCGGAGACTGCTGAGGCTCCGGTTGTAGCCTTGGAGTGTTTTTTTTTTTATGTGGGTAATGCTGGTGTTTAACGAGGAATATTGAGGGGAAAGGTCGTGTATCTCAACGTTTTCTTTTCTTTCAGGATACGTGAAGAAGGAAAGGACAGTATCCCCGAAAATCCCTATATCTATGAGGTAAAACCATAGACTGGTTTGGGTTGGAAGGGAACTTGAAGTTCATCCCGTTTCCCCCCGGCCATGGCAGGGACACTTTCCACTGTCCCAGACACCTTCCACTGCTGCTCCAAGCCCTGTCCAGCCTGGCCTTGGGCACTGCCAGGGATCCAGGGGCACCCACAGCTGCTCTGGGCACCTGTGCCAGGGCCTGCCCACCCTTACAGGAAGGATTTCTTTCTAGTTTCCAGTCCACACCTACTCTGTCAGTGTGAAGCTGTTCCACCTTGTCCTGTCAACTCCATCCTCTTAAAAAAATGGTGAAATGCAGTGTCTCTATTGAGTGAGTTAAAAAGTTTTGATTTTTTTTTTTCTTTTTGCAGACTGATGTAGAGATCTCATTGGTTGGTGGCAGTTGCAAAAATCCTGTTGAAAATTTTTGGAATGGAAGCAGTGCAATGTATATTTTGCAGAAAGCTGTAAGTGTGCTTGGTAGATGTTAAATGCAATCCAGACTTTTAAATTCCTATCAGATGTTTTTTCACACACCTTACATGCACATTTCTCTTCAAGACACACAGTGAAGAAAGCGACTCCATGGAGGAATCAAGAACAGATGATGCTGTTTATGCCTCTGAGGTTTTGCCAAAGGAGAATCCTGGAGCCCTGGCTCTTTCTGTTGGAAGAGCAAAGTAAGTGTGAAAGCTTTCCCTCCCCTTTTGAGGGAGATTTCTTTTGTAATTCTGTGTCTCTTTCTAATATTCAGAGCCTGTATTTTCAATGCCCTAAATAAAATTACTCATTAGTTTATGAGGAGTTGTGTTTTTTCCATCTTGCAAAAGGGCCTCCCAACTTTTAATGGCTTAGAAGTGTTTTTAAAAGTAGCTAAAATCTAGGTATTGGAAAAGCACTTGTGATCTGGGCTGTTGGGTTAGTGGGATTCACTAGGTGTAGATGAGCAAAAAAAGCTCACTAAAACTTCAGTGCTTATTTTTTTGGTAAAGCTCCTGTTAAAAAAAAAAAAAGCCCTAAACAGCTGTTTTGCATCTTTGGTGTTACTAAAATACCAATGCATGGTACCAAAATGTGGTTTACCTAACTCATGTGTTTTTTTTAATTAGCTTAAAATGTAATATTTGATTATCATTTTAGAATCTTCAGTTTACATTAACATGTTGTATTATTTGCTGGCATCTTACTTTCTCCCTGTTCCTGTTCCCAGGCAGTTGATTTCCTTGTACACAATGGTGCAGAACCCAAACGTGCCCTCCCTGGGGCTGAGTGACCTGGCTGTGCTCCCTCCCCTGTGGGCCAGGTGTGAGGGCTCTGACCCTCAGCACACCTGCTGGATTGGAGCTGAGCCTCTCAAGGCTGCAAACAAAGTCACAGGGATCAATATTTACACGGTTTCATGTGATGGTAAGGTGCTCATGGTGCTCAGAAAATAAAATGAGGAAGGCTAAAAAGTGTGGGAATGCTGATGTCACAATGCTGTCTTTGTTCTTTGTGTGATACATGCTTGGAAATGCTCTGTATTCCTGGATTTAATGAGCAAGAAGGGATTAAAATAAGAGAAAAGATGTTTTTAACCAATGCTGGGGGGGGGAATGGCTTTTTAACCTACCTGATGCACCTGTAGCTGTGCAGGCCTACCTCAACTCATTTTTAAACTTTTAAACTGCTGCCATTCAGCATCTTACACAACCTCTGGCTCATTCTAAACATTTATGTATATTCATATCAGCTCTTATATCACACAATAGAGAAATGCAGGGAGAATTCCTGCTTTCTAAAGGACAGCATGAGCCATGCCTCAGCAAATGGGCTATTTGGGAATGAATTTGCAGTGCCAGATTTGAGTTGTGTCAAATGGGGTTTTTGATTCTCACTTTTTTCCTTTCCCAGGTCCTACAGCTGATAAAACCCATTTTCCGAACCTGGAAGAGCTCAAAATGGAACATAAAATAAGGCATCATTCATCTCTTGTAGGTTTTTATGCCCTGTCATGGCTTCAGTTGAAGTTTAAAAACTCTATTTTGGGATTTATGATGCTGGTTTGGGGAAGCTTTTTAGATCCTCTATAGAAACCACCTTAGTATAATTCCATAGTATAACAGTCTGATTTCAGGTCATGTTTATAATGCATTTGTCTGGTATTAACCCCTTTTTGCATGCATGTGAAATGCTTTTAAAATCACTTTGCCTGTGGTAGTTTTGTTTTTTACTTTTGAAATCTGTTCATTTTAGGTGACAACAAAAGGATTTGCTCGGTATGAGCTGATTGCAGCTGCTGCAATAGAGGACACCATTGCAGAATCTGGCAGCAACATCTTTGTGGATATCACATGGAATGGTGTGGAAAAGATTCTGGAGACTCCCCCAGTGATCTCTGCTGCCACTCTGGTAAGTCAGGATGGAAAAGGCAAATAAACCCAAGCTCTTGGCACTACTCACATAATGAGGACTATAAAGAAGATAAAAGCAGTGTAACCTGTTCATAAGCTGAATTATAAGTAGTGCTGACATGCTTCTCACTGATGAAAATTTTAAGACACTTAATTTTTAAAGTTTGAAACTGAGATAAACTTGTGGAACTTTCAGAACATTGCCCTGGAGTCGGGGGACCCCAGAAGTCCTGTGTTCCAGCTGTACCGAGAGCTGCAGCTCCTCTTGGTGAGTGCAGGGGACAAATTCCAGTTCACATCTGCATGGAAGGGGGATTTTATGTGCTAATAATTTACTTTATTGAAAATGTTATCAAACCTTTCAGTGATAACTTCAAGTGTTTGTTTTAGCTGAAACTTTGAGCTCAGTTTTAGAAATCTTGAATAGAAAGAGGATAAGGTATCCAGGAAATTCTGAACATTTGTAACTCCTGGTTAGCTGTGCAGAGATTTGTGAGTCTTGGTGAAGTTGTCTGTGAAGGATGACACGTGCAGGACTCCCAGGAAGAACTGATTTCTGTTGGGATTTTCCTGCTGCTTTAGGCTTTGGCTGAAGGGCTGAGGACAGGTGTGACTGAGTGGCCTGAGCCATCAGAGTCTGAATCAGCTCCTCAACTGGTCCAGGAGTTCCTGACTGGTAAGTGCTGCTTGTTCCATGGGGAGGGAGTGGTGTGGCACTTCACAGGGAGAAAAGGGAATTCACATACAACTTTCAAAGCATTGCAACAGGAAATGTTCATTTCTGTGCTGGAGCCACTGCACAGAGTAGTTCAATAGGTTAAGACATATTTGTCATTTTTCTTTGTCCTAATATCATAGATCAAAGTAATAATAATAAAAAACATTTTTAAAAAGTCTTTTCTGACTATATCCTTGCCCAGTAAAACCATTTTTAAATGACTCAGTTCTATTATTCAGTGTATTTGTTAGCTACGATGTGCCTGGGGATTAATGGTTGGTTTGGTGACACTTGTCATAGTGGTGGAACTTATTTTTTTAACTCTACTAGATTTAAAGAAGAAGCTGGATGGAGATTATATATTTGAAGACAAGAATGAAACACAGGTGTGTGCAATTTCCTAACAGCTGCTTTGTTATTTTGCTTCCATTTTTACTACAGTTATTTCAAATTTTGACTAAATCTTGTATATTGCTTATATGAGTAAATAGTGATGTAAAGGAATATGGATCTCTTGTTTTCTGTCTCTGCTGTGTAAAAATAATGGGAAAAGGTCTGATTTCTTCCAGGAATTCTGACCTTTCTGCCATTGCATTCATTCATTAATTTGCTTGTCTTGCCTAATTTAGTTTTGGTGCCAGTTTAATAGTATCAGTTGAATATGGGTCTTACTTATCTAGAGGTTTATGGTATTGTGAAGCAAAGGGCAAATTCAAATTATAAAAAATGTGTTTGGTTATATTAAGATTTTTTTCCCTTTCAGCCTATAAGGAAAGGTTTGGCTCTATTTTCTATTAAGAGAGAAGCAGCATTTTGTTGATAATCTAAGAATATATTGATTTCTGTGTCAACAGAACTATTCTGTTTGAGGGAAATAATTCTCTGCTCTGAGAATTTGTGTGTCTGGGTTTTGGTCTCCCAGGCACTGCTGGGTACACAGACAATACCTGGCTGAGATCTGAAGTCTCTCTGACAGTGGCTTTTGTTTCCTGGTCCAAGGCTAGAGTTATCCAGTGTGATAATTCTGCAAAGAATCAGACTCACTGTTAGATCAAAGTATAATGCCAAATTACTGTGTGGTAGTTTCCCTGGAAAAGGGAGGAAATCAGTGATGCAGCCAGTTTTGGTCTCTGGAGAAATTCAGATGTGGAAGGTTTTTGACTCTAAGGCACCATTTTTCATTTTCATAAATTCTTTCAGAAAATCCAATGTGACACAGCTGCTGTGGACAGTTGCATAAAATCAATCTTTGGTGAGCGAGGAGACCTGGATTTCACTGAGCAATTATGGTGCAAAATGAAAAGTAAGTAAATTGTGCCCTATCTGTTCTCCTTTCATTTTCTTCTCTGTCTGCTAGACAGTATTGCTTTTTCAGGGAAATTCCTGTCCATTTCTGAGTTTTAAGGACTCATCAGCTCTTCAGAAAATTGGTACCAGCAATATCAATTGCTCTCTTCCCAAAAGAGCCCATTTTAGGGATGTAGGATGAGCTATTTTCTTACAACCTTCCAATGGCTGACCAGCATCTAGCAGGAGATAATTTCATTTTATTTGACTGCAAAAGGTACTAACCTATTGATAGTTGCTCTAAAGCTAAAACCCATCTGCTCTAAAACTGAAAAAATTATAATTCCTTTTTCTCTGGATCTGAAGGACAATTTTCAGCGTATACAGAATTCACTGGTCTCTGTTGACCATCCTTTTTTTGGAGTAATCTTTTTTAAAGTCATCATATGACAAAGCTGCCAAAAAGCTGTGCAGTCTGTAATTTCAGCTCTCTTTAACTGAGGGGTTTTGTTCATGCAAGGGTGTGTTGGCCTGGTGTTACTGACTTAACAGCCAGAGAAAGAGCCTGGATTGATAATGAAAATATTGTGGTTTACTTTCCAGGTGTCAGTTCCTATCAGGAGTTAATAGACTGTTTCACACTGGTCATAAAATCCCTGGAACGTGGTGAGATCCAGCCATGGGTATGTATTTGTGTTTCACAATAGAAGTTAAAATTTGGAATGGTTTAGAGTAAAATGCAGCTCTTGTCCTTTCCCTGCCCCTCATTTGTGTTATTTTCAAATTGTGTTTCCCTGGTGTTGAATTCTGAGCACTGTTGATGGTGTTTCATGCACATCACAAAAAGATTTGTTTCTTTTTAGATTCACCAGGGGAGTAGCAGTTTGTTAAGTCAGTTGATCCAACAGTCCTACCATGGAAAGATGGAGAATGTTTCCCTCAGTGACACCACTCCCATTCAGATGCTCCTGGAGGTTGGCTTGGAGAAGATGAAGAAGGATTATGTCAGTTTTTTCATAGGTGAGCCTGACACTGGGTAACAGCATTGGGAATTCAGGAGAAAAGGTGTTCCATGCAGGAAATAATGAACTTTTTGGGTTACCTCTATCTCTTCCTTCCCATCTGCTGAAGTGAAGTTTCCTGCTTCTTTAATAATGGGACTTTCCAGCTTTTAAATTTCAAAATTTTAAAAACTTATTTGCTTCAAAAGACACATAACTTTGTGTTTTACCATTGTTGTTACCCCTTCATTTCTTTTTGCCATTTGTCATCCTGTTCTCATTCTTTGTTTATTTGCTTTTTTATTTTCACTACTTTTGTGAACTTGTGTGTCCTGAGGAGGGTGGCTGTCTCCAAGTACACAGTGGGTCTCTTCATTGTGCATCCTTGGTGATAAATGAAATCATGCTTTGACCATGCCACTTTAGAGGGGTTTTCTTGTTTGGAATGAATGATCATGTCAATAAATAACATCACACTCCTGCTGACTTTGTCCTCTAGTAGATTTCCTATTTGATCACCTGAACATTGCTTATATTTCATCTGAGACCATGTATTAAATTTTAATTTTTTTCCCTGCTGTTCCTTTTACAGGCCAGGAGCTTGCAACAGGAACCTACTTGGTGAGATACTTTATTTTTATTTTATAAAGCAGAGCATGCTTAGCTGATAGTGGGATGCAAATCATATAAGCTGAGAAACTGAGCTGCAGACCATGAGTCTGGAAATGTCAGAAATGCAGAAATGTCATTGTTTTGTTTCCTCATTCCCACATAATTCCCTTAATGTCTGACCTGGGTCTCTGTCAAGGCAGTGAACCTTTGTCACACTTTGATGGGACTTTGTTCTGAGTCTGCTGGGCCACTCTAAGAAGCTTGGCTCCTCCAAAGAAGCAGGAAGATGATCTTATTTGCTGAGGGTGTGTTGTGTGTCTGTAGCAATGGAGTGTTCAGGTAAGAACAGAAGCCTTTGCTCTTCCAGGATTACTTCATTTCCACATCAGTGGAGCTCCAGGAACAAGTCCACCGTGTTCAAAAGCTTCACCATATGCTGGAAATAATGGTCAGCTGTACAGGCTTGCTGCAGTTCAGACATGAGAACCTCTTCCCTTTGACACAGTAATTATTTCATTTCTACTTTTGCTCTTTAGATGACAATCACTGTAGAGTTTGTTTGGCAGTTTTAAAGAAACACCAGAATGTTGGTGATAGTGAGACAGCAGAAGGAGCAGCTGGATCTTCCTGACAAATTTTGCTTTGGGACTAAAACTGAAAAGCTAAAACTGAAAACTAAAGGAAATAATAAAATGTGGGAGTATAGCTAATTTTGCACAAGGTTTTTGCTCTGTTGTACAAGCATTTCTTTAAAGAAAGTAACCTGCTATCTCTTGTAGGATTTGCATGAAGTATTACAAGGAAAACCCTCTGAATGAGAAGCATGTGTTTCAGCTGCCCATCAGGCCAGCTCTTGTGAAGAAATTCTACCAAAAGTAAGAGAAACTTCAGCATTTGCAGCATGAAATTCAGATGTGACTGCATACCTAACTCAATTTTGATGGTTTTTGACTATTCTCTCAGTGATAACCCTGAAGTCTGGAGGGTGGAGATAAGCAGTGGGCATGGACAGAAGGAGGTTAAAACCACGTGGCAAGTCAGCACCACTGCTCCTGTTGAACATGTGGCATCAAACAATTCAGGTGGGGAATGTTAGTGGTGGAATGAAATAATCAAAGCACAAACTTCAAACAAATTCAGTTTTTATCCTAAATTCAGTGGGTCTGAGCTTTGTATTTGTTTTTCAACAAAAGCAAAATGCTATTTTGCCTTCTACTAGAAGAGTGAGGTGGTATTTACAGAAATAAGGATATTCAGAAAGTGGTGACTTTTTGCCTTCTCACCTTGGCTGAGTTACATTTTTAAAGTGACAAAATAGTTCCAAATATGAGATGATTGATACTCAAAAAATCTTGCAACTTATTTCTGAAATGTTTGCCAATGAATCTGAGAAGAGTTTTGAAGAGAAATTTCCCTGTTGTTAATGCTGGTCTCCAGTCAGAGAAGGTGCAAGGGGGAGAGGATCTGCCTTGCTGCAAGCAAATGCAGAGCAAGTGGAAAAGCATCAGAATGGGGAAGAATTTAGCAGAGACACTGGTACAGAAATTATTTGCCTTTTTAGGATGAGGTTTGATATGAGGGTTTGGTGAATCTTCTCTATTATTATTGATTTTTGTCATGAAGTGCTTCAGTAAAACTGCACTTTGAAAACAGTTGTGGATGCTGCCCCAAGGACTAATCTCTACCTTCTAACAGGAGTGGCTAATCCCAACTTTTCCCTTTGTCCTTGCAGGTTTCTTGTGTGACTCCACAGTAAATGGAAGCAGTGAAGGAAGGCTGTATTTTATTACCATCACTCAGTGCAGTCAGGTGCAGTTCACTTAAGTTGATGTTACTGAGCAAGCTGGACTGGAAAGGTACAGAAAGGGGGAAAATTCAGTGTTTTCTGTCCCAACAGAACCTTTAGAAACTCTGGGCTTCAAACAGTTCATCTTCACTGATTTATTTGTTTTGTTACACTTGAGTGGGACCTCCACAGCCACAATTCACCTGTAGGCACCTCATTTGTTAAAAATGCAGTGCAATTATGACTGTACAGTATAAATATTTTGTAAATATGGTGGCTATTTTTCATATATTTACATGCATTCAACAAAGTTGTGCACTTTGGGGTTTCATATTTTATTTTTTGATCATTAAAAATTCAATCAGACCCTGTTCAAAGTGTGAATTATCTTAACCAACAAACCAAGCAATATTATGTTCTCCTGGGATTGAGTGATGCTTCATCATCCTGAAGGATTTGGAAATCTCTTCATCCAGGGCCTTGGGATCTTCAGCTGGTTTGGGTTTCTTTGTCCCTGTATTTATATTTTGGAGTATTCTTGAAAATACTTCTCTCTCCTCTTCAAATTATTTTATTCCTTCAATGTGAAGTGAGTTATTTTAACAGTGTTGTCTTCTATGTTTTGCATAATTTTTTTCAAAACAAAATCAGTATAATTGGCTGGACAAAATGATTTAAATATGTTGGCAGTTGCATTTGTTGTGTTGATTAATCAGTGAGGTAACATTTTGGTGGTCTAATTTAAACAATTCCATAATTTTGTACACACTGACTAAATAATCTGAGACAGAAATAATTTGCATTAAAAACGTAACTATGGGTAAGTAAGAATAAGGAAACCTCCCAATATTAATGCTTTTTAAAGATATAAATTACAGATTATTATTATATATTTTTATAACTTCTGGTTTCAAGCACAGGAAGTTGTATTTCAAGTACAGCCAGCCGAATTGGGCAACCAAGTTTTTATAGTACTTGTTTCTACCTGCAGTAGAAGGGAATTTAAGGTGGAATATTAATTTTGGAAGTACCTGGCTTACTTAAAATTCACATTTTCGTGTGTAATATATTATAATGTTGTACAAGGTAAGTTTAAACTGCAGGGATGTGGTTTAAATCTGATTCAGAAGTTGTCACCTTGGATTACTCACTTCAAACAACTCTTCCCCACA
The DNA here is from genome assembly GCF_028018845.1 of Melospiza georgiana. NCBI lineage: Eukaryota > Metazoa > Chordata > Aves > Passeriformes > Passerellidae > Melospiza > Melospiza georgiana. The sequence goes on from NC_080442.1 coordinate 18,962,080, forward strand.
CCTAAATAGCAAGGTATACATTATCCTAACTTTTAGACATGAATAAGTTCACATTTAAGCAGTGCTCTTGGGATATTGAAGTCCTTTTATATGTCTTTCTTCAAATAGCAATTACATGATAATCAAAATGCTGTTGATGAACAGACTGAAATCAGAATTTGCAAGCAGCTTTTAATCACTTGACATTTGTACTGGCAAGATTTGAATCACTTTACTCTTAAATATTTTTCTGACTAACAAAATGTGTAATAGTTCCCAAAATAGTAAGGATTGTAAAATCTCCTACTTAGAATTAGTGGAAAGAGAATGTATTTTGGTAAAAGCAAAGAGATTATTTGGGAATCGAATAGAAAAATGATAAAAGCTCTAGATGGATTGGTAAATAATATTTCATTACAGGGGTATAAAAAGAGACATCTGTTGTAAATTTTAACTACTCAAATAAAGGAGCTGCAGCTTAGCTCTTTTGGCAAATGAGGATGTGTGCAAACATCAGTTTTAGCTGTGGTTTCGAAGGTAGAATATGAGGAGGACAATACTGATGAGAATGCAGAGTGTGAAAACTGTAGGAAGAACAATCTCTGTCACCATTTCCATGTGAGTAATCAGGGAATCTAAAATTTGAGAAATGAGGAATATGTAAGAGATTTAATCCCCTGGAGTACAGTAATACCTAACTTAGAGTTAACATAAAGATTTTTTTGAACATAAAAATGTTAATATTGACATAAACAGCAAACAAAGCAAATAGAATTTCTTAAGTCTGCCAGAGCTGTGGCAAATCCATGATAGTTTTCCCTCTCTTTTTACTTCTGAAGACATGTCAGTGCTCAAAGGGCTGCAGAAATTGTCCTTGCTGTGAATTAGCTGCAGTGCATTAACAATATTTTACAGGTCCTCTGATATTTATTCCCCTCACCTGAAGGTGAAAGAAAATTGTCAAAGAGAAATCCTTAGGAAGCTTTGGCCTTTTTATGATTGTTCTGTATCTGTTTGAAAAATTGAAAGGGTTATATTTTGTAGAACTTTATTCCACTGAGAAGCCTGGAAGAGTTCAGTAAACCCATTTCATTCATAGTGAGCATGACTTGGAAGTGGAGGCTGAGCAGGAATTAACTTAGGCTGACTTCTTTAGAGGCTTGTAGTGCTTTTGGGGAGAAAATACCTTTTAGCAGCATTCAGAGAGCAATTTAACATCTGAACTTTACAGAATCTGTTTTTGTAGACAAAGCAGAGGCATCCTTACCTGCAGCAAGGTGTTGGTGTGTGGCAGAGCAGGTGTCCATGGCCTTGCGGTGCCAGCTCTCCACCTGGGAAGGGTGACACTTCTGTGAGACTGAGCATCCTGCTCACTCCCACAGCTCCCTCCTTGGCCTACAGTTAACTTGAAACCATTCCATTCTACCAACACATGGGTTTCTGAAAGTATCTTTGTGGTTTTCATTTTGGGGTATTTCTCAGAGTTAATTGTTTAATAAAATTTCTAGTGGCACATAATACATTCCAGGTTATTTTCCAGTAGGGTAGGTTATATGTGGAGCTTTCTGCCTAGAAATCTGACAGCACTGCTAAATAACTTCTGATGGAGAGTTTTTGACTTCATCACTAAGTCTACCTAGAATACTTTAGAAACAGTAATTGAGTCTGTTCCACTTTCAGTATCTGAATATCTCTCTATTAAACAGATCCCTGTTTTAGAGAATCAAAGTGTCACTTCTGTACCATATTCATACAAGTTGTTTCCTGAAATTCAATGTGATATTTGCACATAAAGGGAAAAACATCAAAATTAGCAGCAATCACCTCTCTTGGATTGGGGAATCCATTTGCACTGATAATCTTTTTATAGTAGTCAACAGATGCCTTTGGGTACCGTGGTTTCTTCTTGTTTTTGAAGTCAATGTGGTAAAGCCCAAATCTTTCAGAGAAGCCTTTGTTCCATTCAAATTTATCCAGCAGTGACCAGGCAGTGTAACCTTTGACATTTACACCATCATTTAGAGCTGGAAACAGAACACAAATCACTGATAAAGGTGGGGTTTTTCCTTCAAATATGGTTCTGTAAATGTTTTGGTTTGGTTTATAGCAGGAAGACATGGGGAGCAGGACAGAAAAAGGAAGTACAAATTAATTCAGATTCTTTGAAATTGCTGTCTTTAGCTTAGAGGTACTAGAACTCTATGGGCATGGTAATCTCTCTGAGAATGGAAACTGATGATTTATTGAAGTATCAAATCTCAGGTAGGTTATTGTAGTTATTAGTATTGATAGGTTTGCTTAGGTTGACATTTTGGTGAAAATTTGAGTGGTTTGATGTCCATTTTGACTTGTGAATAGTTATTTCTCTGTGATTGAAAGGACAAAGTAAAAAAATAAGCAGAAGGTGAAAATACTCCAAAGTCAAATCCCGTAAAGCTGTTTTTGAGTGACCTTTGAGTATCTCATTGATGTATCCCTTCAGGTACTGGATCCTCCACTCGTCACACAGCTGAGAGCACTGCATTGTTTCAGACACTCCATTCTCTGTCACATAAATCAGGGGGTTCCCATACTGGGTCTGCAAACAAATGTTTGAATTGCTTCACATAAAATAACTTCATTTCAGCAGAATATATGAATTAGCGAAGTGCATGAAAAGCAATTTTCTACATTTACTTACTTTAGTAAGAAAAATGTGTAGTAGGGATTTAAGTTAACTATGGGGCTTATTTTAAAATGACTGAATTCTGTAGTTTTCTGAGCCGAAATTAAGGGTTTTTTGACAAAGAAAATTCCCACTAGGACAAGACCAATAGCTGGAACTGTTGAAAATCAAAATCTAAACCAGGCATTTTGTTGCTTCCTTTATAATTAAAGATCTGCTCTACTCACCTTGATGAAGTTGAGCAACCTTCTGAAGCCCCAGGGCACAGAGTAGAGCCACTTAGGGCCTGGAGCTGGCCAGTTGGGGTCCACCAGTTCAGCCAGGTCAGGGTCAGTGTGGTAACTGGACACTTGGAGGAAGGGAAAGCTCTTCTGCAGAACATAACGAGTGGTAAAATGACCAATTCCCAGGAAATCCGAGGTGCCTTTAATATAGGTTTTCTCTTGCACTGAGAAAGTTGGTAATCTTGATGTCCCCAGGCCCTGCTGGGCACTCTTCCTACCTAGCAAAATAATTATAGGAGACAACTTCTGAGGAGCACAGAAATTGGTTTTCTTTATCTCACCAGCAATAAATCAGAATTGTAAAATCCTGGATGGTTTGGGTTGGAAATCATTACTTCACCCCCTGCCATGGGCAGGGGCACCTTCCACTATCCCAGGGTGCTCCCAGCCCCATCCAGCCTGGCCTGGGACACCTCCAGGGGTAGCCCCAGCTTCTCTGGGCACCTGTGCTGGGGCCAAGTATGGTTTTCCTGAATTTAGTGTTAATGTTGAGGGCACCTGAGCTTAATTGGTGTTTTAAGATGAGATCATCTTTCATCCTTTGTTTGGAGAATTAAGCTGGGTACAATACATGGAGAAACAGTGATTTCAGGTGTCCTGGTGTGTCCCCAAGGTGCTTTAGGAGCTGTGTCCAGCCTGGGGGCCTTTGCTTTGCTGTGTCTCCCCTGTGCCCTCACTTTTAGGTGTGGCCAGGAGTTACTCCCTTGTAAAGTGCTGGAAGTGTGGATCTATTCATGTCAGCTACTGGGACTTACCTACGTAATTCTTCATAACCTCTGGGTAGTCCCCTCTGTAAATGGGGTTTGCAAACCATCCCAGGTGGAACTGGATGTACCTCTCAGCAGCATCTCTGTCTGTCTGGCTGTGTGGATCAACAGGTTCCCCCCAGGCACTCGTTAGGGAAATTCCAACCATCCCTTAAAACAAAGGGACAGTTCTGCAGTTCTTGAAGTCCTTAATAGGAACAGCAGCACAATCACAGAATGAATCCTCATTACCTCTCTGCTCCCTGCGCCAGGTGCTGTTGTAGGAGTGCCAAACCTTGGCATGGGTCTGTAAAAATAATGTTACAATCAAATAAATCCTGTGCACGTTTTCATCCCTTATGGCATGGGAAGCTGGTGAGCACTTTCTGCACTGAGGTCTGCCTGAAAATACCACAGAATTTCTTTTGTGTTTATTCCAGAAACTCTAATTTCATGTAAGACATCACAAAAGCCTTTATGCAAGATTCCTTCCCTAAATTCCAGGACATCCACATGGAGCTGACACACAGCCCTCAGGCCAGGGCTCTGTCCTGTGGCTCTGCTCTTTGGATGTCTTTCCCTAATTTATTCAGGTAGATGAAAGTTCATTTTTACCAGACACTTCCTGAAGTCACTTGCAACATTCAAGTTCATTTCAACAGGCCAGGACGTTGGTTTCTAGACTAACCTGGATGTTTTCTTTTTCAACCACCTTGAAACAAACTAGAAGAGACATTTGTAATATAAGGAAATTTAAATTGTTGCAAGTGTTAAATCAAGCCCCAAACATTGGTAGTGCCTTGGATTCTGCACTGGAGGTTTAAAGCCAGATGATAATTTCAGTGTCCTGCTTGGAAGTTACAGGGCTGTGAAACTACATTTCAGTTATATTTCAGTTTAAGGAGTGAAATCTGATAAAAATCCTGAATTGACACACAATTTCAGGAGGTTTTTACTTTAATGATGTGATGAGCAGCCTTGTAGGCAGCGCAGCCGCCGAGCTTCAGTCCTGGCGCGTGCTCTCCTGTTTCATAGCCCTTCTCAGCCACTGCCTGCAAACACACAGAGGCACAGTCAGTCCTGCCCTGGGCTCCAGAGCCAGGGATGTGCTCCAGACTCTGCATCCTGCTGGGCTGGCCCTCTGCACTCCCCTCTTCCCTTCCTTGGCTCCCATTCCCTGCTTGGTACCCAGCTGTGGCATTGGGAGCAGGGTGTTGGTGAGCAGGGTTACAGGGGTGAGCTGAGGAATGGGGAAGGATAAATAACAACTGCCTTTCCAGTTCCTAACTTCTAATTTCAGTCTCTCCAGCTGAGGAGTTTTCAAAATTTTCCTGGAATTTCATGTATTAAAACCCTGCCCTCGTGCAAAATCTGCCTGCTGAGATTTTTGGCCACAAAGATTAACGGTTTAAATGTTTCCCCTTCTCTCTCCATTTTTTTCCCCTACTCTCCTCTAGTGTCACTCCCACAGAATTTTGGGAACAGAACAGTGCAGTGGGAGAGTTTGGAAGGAAAGCATTGATGATTTACCCAAGGATTGCTGAATGTAATCCAGTGTTTCACACGGTCACCAAACTTCTCAAAACATAGATTTGCATAATCGTTAAAATAATTCATCATGCTTATGTTCTGCCAGCCACCATACTTTTCTTGGAGAGCCTTTGGAAATAAGAATTTCAAGATTCAATAATTGTACTTGAAGGTCAGCTGCTGCTTAAAGAGACCTCTATTTCTATTTAATTCTGTTTGTATTTCTGGCTCAGAAAGAGATTTTTCAAAACTTCAATGCACATAAAATCCAAATGAAAAGGAAATATTTACAAATTCTTAAAAGTATCCAGGCTTCTCTACCTTTTTCAAGTACTCTTAGTTCTTAACCTTAGGAAATTATTTCTGTCAGAAGGCTTTATTTGAAGTTTTTCACTAATTTAAATATTGTCCAACCTGTGGCAGATCCCAGTGGTAGAGGCTCACAATAGGGGTGATGTTGTTTTCCAGAAGACTGTTAATTGTGTCGTTGTAGAACTGTATTCCCTTCTCATTCAGTTGTTCCGCTGATGGAAAGCACAGACAAGGAATTACCTGCAGTGGTTCCCAAATAACTGGAAGAACAGAAATCTAAAAGTATTAACCAAGGAATTTTACATTACAGTGTTGGGAATTCTGTAATGGTAAAATGCAGACAAACAGAAATCTGTAACAGGAATGTTGAACAACTGTGGGTTACTCAGGAGTAAAATTCCTTACAGATAATATTGGGAAGAATGTGGTGAAATTGTGCTTACCTTTGATGCCTGTGGGCATAATCCTTGGCCATGAGATGGACAAGAGGTAGTGATTCACCTTCAGCTCCTTCAGCAACTGAATGTCATCCTGTGAGAAGAAAATCCAATTAACACATCCTGAGGCCAAGCAGAATAACTTCAGTTCCTCATCTGTCTTAACTAATTCTGAATGCAGAAAATCTATGGAAGATTTGCACAAAAGAGGATTCAGTCTGGTTTTTTCTGATCTTTGAGGTGATGGCTTGTTCTACTTTCCTCTTCAAACACTTTTTTTTGACAGGCCAAAGAAGTCCTGTAATGTTTTGTGCAACTGTGGAGACTGAATGTTTGCACTACGGAAAAATGAGCTGAGGTCTTGCAATACTATTGTATTTATGTCAGAATTTGTATTAGAAAATAATAGAGGCCTGTAAATCTTGACTTCAAACATTTCAGCTCAGGCTCAAAAGCATAATTACTTGAACTTTCCTTCACTGTCTTATACTGGAACGAGAAAACCCCCTAAATCCCATATGAATGAATGTATGTTCTTTTGCTAAGAAAATATACATCTTCAGTGTTCAATGAAAGTAGAAATTGGTGGTATCTGTGCCAATGCAAAGAGAATTCTGCTGATGAAAGCAAAGAGTGCTCTGATATAAAGAGGACCAGGTAAGTGGACAAATACAAGCATGTTTTAGAAATTATTTCTAAATCCAAATCCAAATAATCTCTGTGTCAATCTCCTGGTGCCACACCACAGTAGGCTCAGAGCCCCAGCTTCTCTGAGATACTTTTTAAGCTATTCTTTCAAACTTCTGCTGCTTGAGAGCTCAAATGAAACCTCTTGTGCATTTTCCCATTTTAGGAGAGTACGTCATAATTAGTTCCTTTTCTCTTGGTTCTTGCTGAGACCTCTGGTGCTCCCTTGAACTTCATCTATGTGGAGAACCCTCAGTGGAATATAACTTCTATTAAATTAGTTGCAATTCCAATTATGTAACCCTGGCTTCTCACAGTCATTTGGATTCCCCTTGCTGTGTATCTGTCTTTCTCCAGCACAGTAATTCCAAAATTGGTTTTGATGGTATTAGCCTTGGAAACACGTGAACAGAGCTGCATTGATTATTTGTTATCCTTTCAAAAAATGGGCAACATCCAGACTGAATTTTGAAGCCTCTGAAAAATATACAGAAAACTTCATAAATGCACACACATGTGATGGTGTTTGCAGGGGTCTGAGGATGAGGAAACATGAGGATCTGACTCCATGTTTCAGAAGGCTTGATTTATTATTTTATGTTATATATTATATGAAAACTATACTAAAAGAATAGAAGAAAGGATTTCATCAGAAGGCTAGCTAAGAATAGAAAAAGAATTAATAACAAAGGCTTGTGACTGACTGAGACAGTCCAAACAGCTGACTGTGATTGGCCATTAATTAAAAACAACCACATGAGACCAATCCCAGATCTACTTGTTGCATTCCACAGCAGCAGATAACCATTGTTTACATTTTGTTCCTGAGGCCTCTTGGCTTCTCAGGAGAAAAAATCCTATGGAAAGGATTTTTCAGAAAATATCATGGCTACACACACACATACACAAAAAGTTAATTTTGTTTAAAGCTCAAACATGTTTATCGTATTTCTAACTAAGCATTTGGACTTCCTTACAGCATCTAGAATATTTTTTGACACAAAAATCCTGAAAAGCTGACATGTATTTGGGAAACACTGTGGGATTATTGGTTTTATGAGATTATAAAGGAAGAAGATTTTACTGAACTGATTAAAAACATCACCACTTGGATGCCTAAACTGAATACCTTTAGAGCAGCTGAAGGTGCAGGTGGTTCCCCTGAGCCATACCTTGACCCTGTGGTAGCCATCGCAGGCGGAATCTCCCGTCTCATTCCTGAGCACCTTCCCCTTGCTGTGGGTGAAGGCGTCCCAGATGCTCGGCCCTTTGCCATCCTTGTCCCACGCCCCCTCGGTCTGGTAGGCAGAACTCCCCACACCCCACAGGAAACCTGGAGGTGAAAACAGGGGAGTTATTGGAACAGCTTCCTGCTGGTTGGTCTCAGTGCTAAATGCTCATAGGAGAGAGGAACTGGAAGGGAAAGGAGGCTGAGGTTTCCCGCATTTCAAAATGTGTCTGTGCCTAAATAGGTCTGAAAATGGGGAATAAATGAAGGTGTCCTGTTCTGATGCACTGAAGAAGAAATGGCATCCTTTCACTTATTAAACCTGTAAAATCTGTACTTTACAGTGATGAGGTAGGGCATTGATAGCGTAGAAATGTCTTACTGTAAAAAACAAATTAGGGTTCCACATCATTTCTCCCTGCTGGTTTTCATAGTACTTTTAGCAACTACAAGTTTAGATGTTATGTAAAATATACAGAAATATTCTGGATTTTTTTCCTATTGTTACACAAAATACTATATCATAAATGACTTGAAAACTTGAGTATGAAAACCAGTCAGTGCCTGTATATTTCTAGTTTTGATTTTGCTTGGATGAAATGTGTTTAAATATGTGTCAAAGAAAGGATAAGGTTCATAAATTCATACTGAAGAGTGGATTGGATAATACTGAACAGCTTGAACCCAGCACAGTTATTGCACTGATTTCTTAAATAACCTGCATAACAAAGGGTATTTTAGTTTATTTCATTAGTTGTAGGTAATTTGTAAAAAGGGAGAGGAGTTCTCAGGTGTGATATGAGCTGTTATCTGTGAGCCTGTCCCTGTGTTTCCTGTTGGATTTATGGAATGCAGGGTCATGTGGATCTCTGTATTCCCAAAGCGCTCTGCATCCTGCAGCCACCTCCATCTCTGTTCCTGCCATTTCCCTGGAAGGACCTGAACACCTCTGGGTCACTTCCTTGGGCACAGGAGCAGGTCTAGAACATTCCAATCCAGCCGGGGGTGGGCGGTACCAGCTGGGAAGGTGCCGTAGTAGAAGGAGCCTGGGTTGTTCTTGGTCCACGGGAAGTCCTCGGCCACGCTCAGTGCCAGCACTGCCACCAGCACAGCCCAGCACCTCAGGGTGTCCCTCCTCATCCTCACCAGCTGGCCCTGCCAGGGAAAACACCAGAGCTCTGTCAGGGCTTGCTGCTCCACAGATCTGGGGGGTCAAAAGGGAAAGCTGATTCTTTTTCTGCTGGATGGGAACTAATTGAGGGCTGAAAGTTTGGGCTGAGTGGAAGGAGCAGTTAGACTTCTGCAGGGTGGGGAAAATGAGGGAAGGTGATCCCCTTAATCAAAATTATAATTATTAGAAGCCACATATTTCCCCTAATGTTACTTAGCTTTATTCTAAAGGTCTCTTTGTTGATACCTATTTTGTTCTGAATTTCAAGCTGTCCCACAAATATCAGTAAATAAAATTCTCTAACCATGACAAAAAGAAACAATTATACTGGTAGCATCTTCCCACCTGTCATGGCAACAATCCCTCTGGAAGCTGAAAAGGAAAACTAATACTTGCAATTATTGCCATTTTAATTAATTGCAGCTTTTATCATGATGCTGTCCTTTTTATCCAATCCCAGCATCAATTTTAAACTGTGACATCAAGTTAAATTATTAGAGAGACACATTTTAGCTGAGTTAAATAAAGTTTCAGAAGGGCTTTTTAGAAAAGCAGTTTCCCCCAAATTGATACAGTCCCCAAAGGATGTTTTACATTCCTGAGCATCTGCTGGTAAATCTGAAGATGGGGTTGGGCCATGAGGAAAAGCAGAACAAATATTTAAAATAATTATGTTTTGCATTGGAATACCTGAGCTGCTTTGCAGGTTGGCTCCTGACAAAAATGAACCCCCAAGTGTGGCAAAAAACAACAGGCAAAGGACTGACCCCCTTTTCAGAAATGTAATAAATGTACAGCCTCAGAGACCTCCCGTTCCTCTGTTTATTAATGATCATCTCCTAATTAACACAGGAACTACACAGCTGGCTTGGGAAAATGGAACCACTTCAGCACTAAAGGCTTTTAGTCCTGGATTAAAAATATCTCCACCTAGGCATTCCAAATGGGAGCACTTAGATTACAGGGTTAAAAAAGCTTGTAGCAGCCTATAAGCATTTTAAATCAGGTCTAGATCTCTAGAATTGCTTTTATTTTGAATATAAAAGGTTGCAAATACATGTGATTTTAACTTAGACATTGCCAGCAGCTCTCTGGTTTAGTCAGTAAATTTAAATTTAGCAGTGCCCTTCATCCTCTCATTAGCACTGACCAACAGTCCCAGGAAAAGGAGCCAGGAGAGCAGGAAATGTGCAGGGGTCTGTGATGTTTCTGCAGCTCAGGCACTGCCCCAAGGCAGCAGGGCTCTGGGGATTTACAGAGTGCTGCTAGCAGCTAGGAACTCATTTGGAGTTAGGCATAACAACCAAATCAATCTATTTTTCACTTTTGGCTTGATTATTCTTAGTAGTACAATTAGAAATAATTTCAGTACCTCAAGAACAATTAAAAACTTCAGGATTTTACAGCACTCTGTATTGAATAAAATAATCTATGCACAATCTGCTGTGGAATATTCAATCAAACACTTTGCAAATTCATATGTGCATTTTGGAACTCTTCATTGCTCTGGTTTTCTGGCATGTATCTCTAAAATCACAGTAGAAGAAACAGCTTTTTAAGTAGTACAAAAAGGTTTAATAAGTTTAGACTGTAAGGATGGTCCTGTAAAACCCATTTTACCCCCTTGCTGTCTGGCAGCTGAGTTCCCTTCTGCCCTGATTGCAGCTGGAGTTATTTCCATTTCCCCCATCCCTGCCTTACCTGGTGTTCTTCACAACAGATGTGTCCTATCTGGGAGATTCCTCTGAACTGCCACAAACCTACCAGGGCATTCAGAATAAATTTACTTGCCCAGAATAATTGCATGGAATTAATCCAGGCTATCACAAAACCTCGGGAGAAACATCTAGTTGCAAACAGCATTTTGTTCACTTGCAGTCACAACAAAAAGGAACAATCCTTTTGTATCCACAGCCAATGCTGCAGGACGAGCTTTAGCTTAACCACAGGAATCTGTTAGCAATGAGGATTTTCCTTTGTAAGCAAAATGAGCTTTGCACTTATCTACACATTCATGCAGGACTGCCTCTTGAACAAGGGGTTTGTAGATATTTTTCATCAGGAATTGCACTGATGGGCCAAGGATGGGTTCAAACAGAAAAGGGAAATTTAGGTGAGATATATGGAAGAAATTCTTTACTGTGAGGATGGGGAGGCCCTGGCACAGAAGCTGTGGCTGCTCCTGGATCCCTGGCAGTGCCCAAGGCCAGGCTGGATGGGGCTTGGAGCAGCCTGGGACAGTGGAAAGTGGCTCTGTCCATGGCAGGGGTGGAATGGGATGAGCTTTAATGTCCCTTCCAACTCAGAGCATTCTGGGATTCTGAATTCTGTGATTTTCTCTTGGTGCAAATGTCTGTGTCCTGGATGGTGTTTGGCAGGGAGAGCTCAGTGACAGATTTGGGGAGGCCAAGGGCTTTGTTTTTAAATGGCATCATTTAAAATCAGATAATTAAGATGCAGGCTTGAAAATTCACATGCTTTTCCTTTTCTTTCTAAAGGAATTCCTTATGGTGATGTCTTTGTGGAAAAAAACCAACTCTCCAGTCTGGATGTTCAGCTCAAGCTAAAATCAATTTCTTTTACTTCTGGAGTTACATTCAGTCCCTCTCACCCATCATGTCCATTGAAAAGGCACAAAACCAGGTAACCACTGCTGGGCTGAAAATGTGATTTCAGCCACCTCTGCTCACCTGGCTGTCAGGTGAGATCAGGTGAGAAAGCCTCTCTGTGCTGAGGGAGAGGGGGCAGAGCCTGAGCCAGGGCAGAGGGAGGCTCTGGGCACCGAGCACAGCAAAGGTGTGGGAGCTTTTCCCACAGCCACCCTGAGGAAAGGCATCTCTGGGCAGGGCAGCAGGAGCAGCTCAGCTCCTTTTGAGGCTGGGGGATTTCCTCCTCCTGCTGTGCACCCAGAGCTGCTGGGTGCTCTGGCTGGGTGGCTCCTGCCTGGGACCTGCTCTCCTGGGCTTTGCAGCTGTACAGTTTGTAAACAAACTCCTGGTTATTCCTTTGCTTACCCAGTTTTGTCTTTTTGTGCCTTTTTGTTTTTGTTTTTCCCGAGCAGTGCTGGTGCCCTCGCGTGGCCAATTTCATAGCTGAGAATGTTGCCTGGTAGAGTAAAATAAGTATCAACACTGCAGTTCTTACAGAGCCTCTCAGAAGAGAGATCTCAGAGATATTTCAGAGATCTCAGATGTAAAAAATGCCCTTAAATGAGAGCAGGAATATCACCAGGAGCTCCTTGTTCAGCCCGCTGGTCTCTCTGTCCACTTGCCTGCCCTCCTGCTCCTCAGGAAGGGACATTTTCAGGGACAGAGGTGATGATCCTTGAAAATCCAGCAGCTTCTGCACACAAAGGGCACTGCTGTTTGCTCAGCTCCAGCTGCAGGAGACATGGGTACTGAGGGCACATTTTTATCACTTTTTTTGGCATTTGGCACATTTTATCTCCTGCAGAACCAGGTAGGGCAGTGATCCAGAGTCACCACAGCACTGAATGATGCCAGAGGTGTGGTGATTAAGGGTGGGCATTACTCATTCCTTGTTAAATCATAATTGCATCTAAAAACACCTCGAGAACAAAGGCTCTGGCACGCCAGGAGAGGCTGGGAGTGTTCAGAGAGCTGGCAGGGGAGCACACTGACAGCTCACCCCTCTCTCCATGTGAGGAGCTGCATGGATCTCACCCAGGGAGCTTGGATCAGGCCAGGGCTGAGCTCAGAGCTCTGCTCTGCCTGCCTGGTGCCATATTCATCAGCCAGGCTGCTGCTTTAGGGCATCACTGAAGTCACTTGGTGAATTGTCACTGACTCAGTGGTGAGGAGGAGCCAGCCCTTGGTGTGCATGAAAACACAATTCCTTCCAACTGCATTTAACATGGGCTGCCAAGAACATGACACTGTCCCACTCTAAGTTGTGTTTGCATAGGTTTTCTTCTCTTAACATAATCTTTTCCTGTGATGTTGTTTCCCAGTTTCCTGCATAAAACCCCAAATTAAAAAAAAAAAAAATAAAATCATATTTACATTGTGACAGCTTGGTCATTTTTTCCTCTTGGAAATGTTTTATTAGCAGCAGTTTTTGAACTGTGCCAGAAACACATCAAGGCTATAAAATCTTTTATTGTATTTTATTGGTAAAAAGAATGTTTTTTAAAAAATCTACTCATTGGAGTCTGTCCAAAATTGGCCAGTGAAGTAAAATGCATAAAATAACCTGGAAAGCAACTTCTGCAATGGGCTCATTCCATGAGTGTGAATTCAGGGACTGACTCTGAGAGTGCTTCATTTGTCTCCAGCCTGGAGTGGATCTTCTTCCATAAATGCTGCAGATATTTATGGCTTCTCTTGCTGCAGGATTCTGTGTGAGCACATCACAAAACCTTTGGCACAGAGCCCACTGTGCTTATCCTCCCACTTTATTTTCTATCTGTGCCACTTTGTGTTGCAAAACCTCTTATCTCCAGCTAGACACCAGGGATGGAGCCACCCTAACAGCAAACCCCTAAACCTGCTATTTATTGGATTTCTGCTTTTAGCCCCTGTGTTTTGATGAAAAAGGAGAAGCTGTCTTTCCTAATTCCCTGGCAGCTGTTCAGACAGTGAGACCACATCAGCCTCACACAGTTCTGACCTATCTCCTCAGCTTCCTGATTCTTCATTCTTCTGAGCTACACTCCCTCTCCAACCTTGAATAGGCCTTTTCTGTCTCTGAGAGAAAAATCCTTTCCTATTATACAGCCACCAGAAAACCATGTAATTTTTCCAGTGTGTGGTCTGCTGCAACTACACTGAGATATTGGAGTTTTTTCCAAATCAAAACAAAACCCACTTACAATTGTTCTTGGAACAAGAACACTTGTATAACTGTGCTTGTATTTTTCTGTGTTACAAAATTACTTTCCTTGCATTATATTTGCTGCTTTTGGAAACTTTTTGTCCAAAGCTCAACTGGGTTTATGACCTGGTTTTGTTTTTCAGAGAAAAACATTGGAATCGTGGAAGAATATTGGAAGGAAGAGAAACAAGGATGGTTTGCTTTACTGTGGGGAGCACCAGTCTGGTATCCTGGGAAATCTGTGGGCAGCTTCTGCAGACAGTCTCCATTGCAAGAAAACCTCCAGAGTCTGGGAGATCTTGTGAAAAGAACTGGAATATTGAACTGGGATTCCTGAGAGAAGATGGAGAGGAGTGACTCTGAAACTTACACTACATTTCCTCAGCAGCTCCTGCACTGGTATGAGAAACACTGCTCTCATATTTTATGCCCATTGGGCTCACTAAGGAGCTGCCATCACTAGCCACTGGCTTTATTGGGGTCATTATTTTTAAAAATTAAACTCTTTGAGAACCTGCTACCTCTGTTTTGCAAAGAAGGATTGTAAAGATTGGCAAGAACAAGATAAATCTGCAGAATCTATTCTGGTTGTACTAAAACCTCAAATTTTAAAGGTGTCATTTTCAAACCAGCTCCTAAACTGTAAATTTTTAGTGTTTCTTGGTGTGTGCAGAGAGGTGCAGAGACACTTCCTCCTTTTGTGGAACTCCCAGATGGCCAAAACTCCTGAGACTTGGCACTGATGCAGTCAAAGGTGCACACTGGATTTGGAATGGCCAGGCTCAGTGGTTGGTTAAAAACCCCAGCCATGATATATAATAAATGACAGATGTTACAGATACTCCTGGGTGCAATGAGGAAGGTCACAGAAATTTGCTTCTAAAAATCAATTTTAATTTCTCTTTTCCTGCTGACACCTTGGTGCTAAGGGTGGCCTCCATTTGATGTGAGCCCTGCAAGCTGCTGCAGGCTACCAGTGATTGGAATTTACTTGGATTAGTCTAATTGCTGCCTCTGCCATCATCTGTTTGCAATCACAAAGAGGAAGCTTCTGAAGCTTGGGAATGAGAGAAAATGAAGTGTCCTGACAACCACAAAACAGCAAGAAAGCTTTTGGAGGTTTTCCCATTACTGTTTGTGAGTAGGAACAAAAAGAAACAGTTATATTTTCTTTCCATGTCCATCTTTACCCTGCACCCATGACATAAATGCATCCAGCACCAAAGAATAGTGGTAATTAGTGAAGGTCCCCAAGCACTGTCAGTTGATAATGAGTAAGAGTTCATGAATTGTTTTGGAAGAGGTTGAATTAGTTCATCATTGAATTAGTTGAATTAGGTCATTACTAAAAACATACAGTTGTTCTTTCTATGGATATTCAGCTTAGATTATGAAATATCCACATTTAGGACTTCAAATTCAGTTTTAAAACACATTTTATCTGTGGTTTTGCCCCAGAAGGGCCCTTTCTCATGCACCAGACAGGCACAAATTGTCAGGGAGTGGACAGATAAAGCACTTTAATAACTAAAGACATCCAGACTAATTTTGCTTCTGCCCAGGGCTGGAGGTTGAGGCAGGAGAGGAGAGTTTGGAGCCTGGGGACAGCCTGGGCACTGCCAGCCTGGCCTCCAGCCCTTCAGCTGGGAGCAGCTTTGAAAAACACCAAGGAAAGTTCTGCACAGGGCACCAGGGAGCTGCAAACTCTGGTTTCTGCCTGGCCAGGGCAGCTGGGGAAGGGCAGCACAGGGAGCAGAAGGTTCTGTGCAGCCTCAGGAGCTGCCAGGGACAGGAGGGCTTTGCTCACAAAAGCACAGCCTGAGAAAAGTCCTTTCTAAACTCTCAGGCTCCTTATTTCCTTAATAAAATTTAAAGTTTCATAGAGAAGCTGAATATGAACTGGGATAATCTAAATTCTCTCACAGCTCTCACAGCAACAGTTGTTTGGTGCCATGGCCTGACCTTCTTGTAGCTTATTTATCAAATCAAACAGACAGAACCAGTGAGAAGAAACATGAAAAAATCTTTTACTTTTGATTTTTCAGAGATAAATTCAGAGACAAGGCCTCACTAATGCTCCTTAGCAACTTCAGCTCAAATCCAAAACCAAGTGATGCCCCTGGAGATTAAATGTGTTCTTAAAGTGAAATATCTGCCCCAGTGCAGATATTGCACCTTGGTCCATCACAGCCTCCTTGTTGTTTAAAAGGTAAATCAGTTTAAAGTGTAGCAAATTACAGCCTGGCTTAGTGAGTGCTGAGAGCCTCTGTCACTTTGCCATGGGAAGGGTTAAATGCAGCCTAAACACAATAATAATAGCAGTATTTTTAATAGAGGAATTTAAGTATTTAAGATGCTGGTAGGGGGAGCTTGAGATTATATTTGTGACCTTTCTTTTTGCTACCTCAAATCAAGAAAGAATCTTAGTCCCAGTCATCTCTAAAATATTCCAATTTGGTATGATCCAACCTGATTTAGCACATTTTTAAAAAGCTAAGCTACATTCTTTAGAATGAATCTTCCCATTATGCCAAAAATACAAATTCCAAAACATATTTGTAATAATAATAATAATAATAACAATGCTGCAGACATGCCAGCTTTCCAGTCTAGTGGATATAAACTGTTGGCATTGTGCATTTTTCTTTCAGATGGCCTCTGAAGACAGCTGAGGAACAGTGAGAGATAAGAACACAGACCACAAGAAGGAAAAGAGATCCTCAGGGCTGTCAGAACAGTGAGTAAATGTTTTGAAAATGTTTCTAACAAGCACTTTTCTCTGAGCCTGTGCTGTAAAACAAGCAGCCTGACAGGGAATCATGGATTGATTTCCTGACAGGATGTGCAGGTGGGACTGCAGGCTTGTATAAACTTGAAAATTCTATTTATCAAATGGTTTCGTACTTGTGGAAGAACCTGAAGCAACATTTTTTCTACAATGTCTCTAAAGCAAAGTTACTTGATTTGTAACCCAGATCCAAATTCAAAGAGTAAATGTGAATTGACTGTGAAATGAAGGATTGTGTAGTGCCTGAGCTAAAGTCTGTTAAACCTTTGCTGGTGGTGGATTACTGCTGAAAAAGAACATTAGCACTGTTGCGTGCTGCACATTCAAAGGAATTTCAGGGTTTTTGTAATCAAATATGACAACATTTTGGGTTTAGGTGTATTACATAACCACATGCATGTACAGAGGCCTGCAAATAGAGGTAGGAGTAATTCTTTTGCCTTTTAAATTGCAAATTTCAGTGTGCACCCTCCAGAATCAAGGGAACCAGGAATAATTTCACTCCAGCCTTACTTTGCTACATTACTTTGCTTCAGATCAGGCCTTGCTTGTTTGCCCCATGGTCTTAGAAGGAGGTGCTTTAAACCAGAGAGAACAAGGTTTGCAGATGCTGTGGCCACTGCTGAAAGGAAACAGATGCTCTCCCAAAGCCACAGCTCAGGGCACTGCAAGGTTTGGAGCTGTGTCTCACAGAAATGGGGGTTTTGTTACCACTGGTTTGCTAAAACCCAAGAATATATTATACACTGTATTACATTCAGATGATCTCATCCTAAGCAAAACAAGCTTGTGGGACCTCTGATTCTGATTAAGCATTTGGGCTCAAGGGACTGTGCTACCATCCTACCTCACTGGCAGGGGTTTTGTCAGGAGACATTTGTTATGTTTTTGAAGCAAATATTTCTGTGATAAGTGTTATATTAAAACCCACAAGGATGTGAAGAATCGTGTTTTCAGTGGAGAGTTTAAATGGCATGCTATAAATACAGCCAAGGCCACACATTGACTCCAAAAGGTAAAAAAACCCCAACCAGAAATACTGAATAGCTCTGTTCATCCTGCCCACTATATGGGGTGAGGCCATGGGGAAAAATAGCTTTTAATTGTATCACAGAGGAGATGTGAATTAGGAGTGCACATGGCAGCCTTAACTCTGGTTTCCAGCCCTTGAACACTTGACTTTTCAACCTGAACTTAGGTGAGTGGGGAGGTTCTTATTGATTCTGTCAATGCAGCTCAATTCTCCTTGAAAGCATTGGTGATTTCAAATTTATTTTGAAAATAAATTCCATTTCATTTACTCAGTGACAACTACTGGTTTTTAAGCTGGGCTAGGAATGACAAATTTTCCCAGAAAAGGATCATTTGCCTTGTTGTGAAATGAGGCTCTCAGTGCCACCTTCACTCCTCTCTGCTCACAGAGCTCCGGGCAGGGCACAAAGCTCAGCAAGGCCACTGCCAGGAGAGCTGAGCAGCCTCCAGAGCTGTGGAGCTGCAGTGACATCAGCACCCAGACATTTCCAGTTGGCCTTTCCAGCACATCCAGCAATCAGGGGCTCTGCAGCCAGCACACACTGACTCTTTATGGCTCCCCCACTGGGAGCACGGCTCTGGGACGGACCCACTGCAAGTGCTGGGTCCCAGACACAAACAGGCTCAGTCTGTGCTGGGGGATCTGCCTTCCAAGCCTGGCAGTGACTGTGTCCCTCAGCCAGAGCTTGTGTGGGGAGCAAAGCTGAGATTTGTGATCCCTGAGCTCTCTGAGTGCTGGGCATCAGCCTCTGTGCATCTCCCACACCTCTTCTGCCACCTGAAATCCCTCCTGACATTGCTGCTGGTCCTTCCTGAGAAGCTGAACAATTCCTTGTTCTGCTGTATTCCATTTCCCAGTGTGGGGATAATGCTGAGCTCCACTCTGAAGTGCTCCAAGGGCTGGAGATGAAAACAACCTCTGGTGAGGGAGTGTTTTAGCTCTAAAGTATCACTGGTGATTCTCTAGGATGGTTCACTCCTTTAACACCACCTGAAGGAAATCCAGCACTCTGAGCCCTGCTTTACCTGTGGGAATGGTAGGTAGATGCACTGGGCAGGATAAGAACTGGTTTTGTGCTTTCTTAGTGTGGCAGAAGTGGGGCAGGAACAGAGGAATTCATTGATGTTCTTGAGCCAGAATGTTTTACCTTTCCTCAACTGGTCTTTTTTTTGGAGAAATGAATTTTCCTCAACCTTCCCCCATCTCCTTCCCCCATCTCCTTACTAATGTCTTTCCATGTAGAAATAATATTTGGGATCTGGGATTGTGCCCTCTGAAGTGGTTTCCATCTTGCTGTCCTCCTAAGAGAATTTAACCTTTATTGAATGGTCGTGTTCAGCTACATATAATTACAAATCCATAAAAAAACAAGTCCCTTGTATTTGTATACACTGCAGCAAAATGTACCTTTAAGGAGAAAACATTGCTTCAGTGTGACTGTCTGAATTTATTGGCTATTAGAAGCCTTACAGTGTATGGCTCACATTTTAGAACTCTTGATTTCAAGCTTAATGTGGTCAGGAAATATAAAAATACATTTATTTATGTCATCTACTAAAAATCTCAACCTATGTTAGTGCAAGTCGAACCCAATCTGTGTTTATGTTGGAGATGAATGATTGGTTTGTAGCTGCCTGTGTTTCTAGCCAGGCTCAATGGAATGATTCTGCAGCACAACTCTGTGTGTATTTCTTTTTTTTTTAACTTCTTTTTATTTACTGCATGTGGCAGCAATTTCCTTCCTCCCAGAACCCACTGCCCAGTTCTCAAGGGCAGTGCAGCTGTCTGATA
The DNA here is from genome assembly GCF_028018845.1 of Melospiza georgiana. NCBI lineage: Eukaryota > Metazoa > Chordata > Aves > Passeriformes > Passerellidae > Melospiza > Melospiza georgiana. The sequence goes on from NC_080442.1 coordinate 18,981,564, forward strand.
ATAATTATTATTATTATTATCAGGCTGTGCACATGGAGTGCTAGGATTTACTGAATTATTCAAGGTTGTCAAAATCCAGGCAAATATTTCTTTATCACTGATACCTGTTCACTGTTGCAAGCTTGGATTTGATTTGCTTTCCCCAGTCTTTACAGCTGATATTTGCACAAGCTCTCCTTGTCATTAAACTGCAGGAAATAGATCTGAACAGAATTTCTTCTCAGACATTTGATAATGGGTGTCTGTGTCAGGCTGCAGCAGCTCCCCTGTGGTAGCTCCTTTCCCTGGGGTTCTGGTTTAGTTCCTGGGCTGAAATCCCACAGAGGGGTCTCAGCTGAGCTCCCACATCCCAAGCACCAGCTCTGGTTCCCCTGAGCTGGGACTGCAGAGGGGTTTGCTGGCATTTCCTGCAGCAGGCACAGCTGAGAGCAGCTCTGCCATCAGCACATTTGACCTTTTTGTCCAAATTTCCCATCCTGTGTATGTGCACAATGAATATGAACACAATAATTTCCTTTTAAATGTGAAGGCTTCCTGCTTGAAAACACCAAGTCCAGGCACCTGGGGCTGTTCTGCTCCCTCTGAGCAGAACACCCTTGTTGCCTTAACTTTAGTGATTGTAGGATCAAACTCTAAGTTTCAAATTTGTTGAAAGTAAAATTTCTTTTCCCTCTGAAAGTGGGGGTGAATAACCAACTCAGTAAAAAAGGGGTAAAGAATACAGAGCAGAAAAAGCCATGAAAATCTGAGGTAAAAGTCCAGGGAAAGAAAAAAAAATAGCATTGAATTCTTGCTTGTCAGTCCAGAAGTTTTCCAGAAAATCAGAAGCTGAGGTTGGTGGAAAGGATTGTGGGACTTCTTTGGATAAAAGCAGGAGAAGAATTGAGGAAAAGCTAAATCACTGTGCCTGGAACTTTCATATCTTCCATACCATACTCCAAAATGAGGTTTGGGTCACTCATCCACCTTCCCAGCTACTTGGGAGGAATTCACTCAGGGAGGAAACAATCTTTAAAGTATCCTTGGGTTTCCATGTCTTCTCTACATTGTGTCTCACTTCATACATAAAGACTCTTAAAACAACATTAATGTGTATTACAGAACTGAAAATAATACAGGTGGAGGGTATTTCCTTCACAAGGCTATTTTTAAATTCATGTTAGCACTAATTTAGTTTAGAAAGTCATACCTGCATCTGTCAGTATCAGAGCTCTGCTCATCCTGCATTGCTGTACTTCATTTTTGTTGTAAGATACTCTAAAATTATGGGAGAGCATTGATCATTCCAATATATATTTTTCAATTAAGATGTTCTCATGAGTGCCATCACCCAGCAAACAATCCCAGTGCTCTAGAGGGACAATAAATATGTGTAGAGCTCCCAGCCCTTGCAATCCAGTATGAAGGGTTGGGTGATTTTAAAGGAGCTGCTTTGTTTGCTCTAGGAATTCATCCATCTCTGGGGCAGAACTTCCAGTTGTTTTAACAGTGTGTGTCAGGATTAGCAGCCAAGTCCTGAATATTCTCAACTCCTCAGCCAACTCTTAAATGCATATTGTGAAGGAAAAAAAAAATAAAAGAGGAAAAACCCCCCACAAAACCAGTGGAGGGTTTGGGAAGGCCTTTTTATGGGTGTGCTTGAAAGAAAATCAGCCAGAAATAATGTCCAGCAAGCAATTCCATGTAGGAAAATGGGACAGTTCTGTAAAACAAGGCTTGAACCCAGCAGCAATGGAGAGTGTGTTGTTCTGCATGGGCTGTCTCTGGATACCCCCTTTATAAAGGTTTTTGTCTTCTGTGAGGATTTCTGTACAGATTTGCCATAGAGTAGCTGAGGTCTCCTGGGCTCCTCTGCCTTGTCCTGCCACAGACATCTCATCCAACAGCCCTGGTTTGGGAAAGGAGCCATGAGGGGAAAAAAAGAACAGGCTCCTTTTGTAGCTAATAACTTCCTTTAATTGGTAATTAAGCTGCCTGCTACTTATAAATGTCAATAAAGGTCAAAATATTTAGAAGCAGAATCGTTTTAGTGGCTTCCCATTTCTCATTGCATAAGCTGCCTGCTCAGACCACACACAGGCACATTTGAAGATGGTTTGGATTTCAGAGCCCTCATCTTCCCACCAAATTCTTCCCTAAAGCAGCCCAGAAGGGCCAGAGCAGCCCCAGTCAATAGCAGGAGGATGTGAAGGGAGCTGCTGGGTGAGCATTCCTCACATTTTGGAATTGCACCGCGGGCGCTGGGCAGGAGCAGAGGCTGCCCAGATGGTGCTCTCATTTATTCCTGCAGCCAGGGAAAGAAAGGGGCTGCAGCCCATCCATGTGCAAAAGCACTCAGGGAAAGCTGCCTGCTAACACACTAAACACCAACTGCACCTTGGAAACGAGAATTAGTGTAAATCCTGTTGTTTCTGTCGAGCAGGGAAAAATACAGAGGGGTTTTGTGGACTTAATATGTACAAACACTTATCCTCACTGCATGGATCTGCTGCCTTTGTGAGCACTCTTCCCACTGAAATTAATCAGTTTACAAGGGGGCAAGTGAGGGGACATTTGGCTTTGAAGAGTGCAGAGAATGTATTCCCAGAGGGATCTTTGATCTTTTTATGGTGTTTTGTTTCTGAAGAGTGTGTGTGTGTCCTGCAGGGACTTGGCATTTTGGAAATCAGAGCCATGAGGACTAGACTTTGATATTGCACTGAATATAGCTGGGATAGTAGAATATGAATATGGCCTCCCTTCTAATGCTTTCCCAAAGGATCCTCAAGAAGCTCAGAGCCTAATTTACTATTCCATGAGCTCCCTGTGGAGGACTGGCTGGGGTTTTATGGGAAGAAAATGCAGTGGTGCTTTGTTGACTCTGGAGGTGGAGATGAGCTGACCAGGATGTCAGGTAGAGCTGGGAATGGGAAATCTTTCCTTCCAGACTAAACTGGGCATGTTGGTGAGGGTGCCACACACCCCCAGCTCAACTGGATAGGTGGGAGATCTGAAAATGTCCTGGAAGGGGTGATGTCCTCTTGGCACATTGATCCTGCCTGGGAAGTTCCCACTGGAGCCCCCAGGCCAGCCAGGCCCAGCTGTCACTGGATTCCATGGGCTCCTGGGTGTGGAAAATCATTCCAGCCACGTGGAATGTCCAGGTTTTCCTGGGCAGGTTTGTCACTGGCTGCACTGTGAGATCCCTGTCAGGATTCCATGTGGAATCTCCAGGTTTCCCTGGGCAGGTTTGTCACTGCCTGCGTGGTGTGATCCCTGCTAGGATTCCATGTGGAATCTCCAGGTTTTCCTGGGCAGGTTTGCTCACTGGCTGCACTCTGTGATCCCTGTTAGGATTCCATGTGGAATCTCCAGGTTTTCCTGGGCAGGTTTGCTCACTGCCTGCGTGGTGTGATCCCTGTTGAGATTGCATGTGGAATCTCCAGGTTTTCCTGGGCAGTTTTGCTCACTGGCTGCACTCTGTGATCCCTGGTACTGGGTAACTGATCAAACATTGCTGGTTTTACAAATAAAGGTGCTTTTGCCATAAAAACGTCGAGCCAGGGGAGCACGAGGCACTTGTGCTGATGTGACTCCTGTTGCCTTGTTTGCTCCCTGTGTCAGCCCCAGATGTTTTCTGCAAAGATTTGGAGGAAGTGGCTCTGAGAGCAGCTTTATAGATCCAAGTGGTAGTTTTCAGAAGCCAAAAATGCTCTCTAAAGTCAGGAGATTTTGTTAAAGACCATAAGCTTAAAGCAGATAAGTATGCTTTCAAAATTCATTGTTTCCTGGGTGTTTTAGAGTCATTGGAATATTTGTATCTATTTTCTTCCAAACTTTTATTCTGTAATTGTGATGGAGAGAAGCTTGTTATTAAAAACTCTGAAAACAGAGCACTCTAAAAATTGCTTTTATGATTTCAGAAGCTTCTCATTTGCTAATAATACAAGTAATTATCCTAGAAGAGCAATAGAACTATTTGACCATCATTCCAGAAAAATAATGTATTTTTTGATATTAAAGACACAAACATGAATTAAATAGCATTTGAGACTTTTGAGATGAAGTTCCTATTGCTTCATCTTTCATAAATCCTCTCATCATTTGACTGGGGATAGTAATGTCTATGTGTCCATCTTAAGAGCCAAAAATGGACAAATGAAGATAAACACTCAAGGAATTTAAGCTTTCATTTTCATCTCACAACTTCTGTAACATGATTAGGGTTTGTCCTGATCCTTCTGCTAAAACTCTTCCCCAGTACCAGACAGGATTTGTGTCTGGGCCTCCCTGTCTGCCCCAATCCATCCCTCTCCCACATCCTTCAGCTGATGGAATTTGCAGATTATTGGAGAAGGAACAGAGGAATGGGATGGATGACTTATTTATTACATCATGATTCTGTGCATCTTCAGTGGAACTAAAGGAAAAATCAAAAAGAGGGAAAGAAAATGAGTGAAAGATTAAAAACCAAAATATATTTAAAAATAGAGAATGGAAGAAAATAATTCCAAAGGCTGATTATTATGCTAAAATAAATCTATATATTCTCCTGGGATACAGGTAAGAAGCAGTGAAAGAGCGGGAAGGAAGGTAGGAAGAGCTGGGCTTTTCCCTGAACCCATCTCCTCATCTCCCTGCAAGTTTTTGTGTGGCTTGGGTGGTGTGGAAATGCCTGTGATCACTCCTTAGGAATCCTTTCCTGTGTTCCTTGGGCTCCTCATCCACACAAACAGTAAATCCCTGCTGTCAGTCCTGCACCCCTGTGCTCACAGAGTGCTGAGCACTGACAGCTCCAGCCACCAACAAATGGTGCTGCACATTTTCCTTATGGTTTCCCAGCACTGAGTGTATGATTTAGATCCTTCAGCCTCCCAAGTGCTCCACTGGGTGTCCTTTAATATTGCATTATATTACTCATGATGCATAATCGATTCCACTGCTTCCATTTACTTTAGCAATGATAAATGGCACAAACTGGACAAGAAGTTTATAAATTTTAAGTGCTTTGTAGGCAACAGTTACCCAGAGAAATTTTCAAACTGTTTGTTACTTTGGGTCATGGAAAAATTGCTTCCAGAAGCTTGGTTAATGAGTTTCAAAACAGGGTAAAATGCATGAATTCTTTATGACTAAGAAGCACATTAGTGTCAAGATTTTCCCTTCTGTAGGAATCGTCAATTCTGCACAGTTAATATTTAAAAAGAGTTACAAAAATAGAGCAGAAAAACTCAAGGAACTTGCAATTTAGTTTTTCTCACTGTAATGGCCTCCTAAAATCTGTTCAGCTGCAGGGGCAGGGCTGGAGCATCGTGGCCCAGATGATTCCTGTGTATGGAAAGTTGGGGCAGCTGCAGTAAGCCATGCCCTGGTCAGAGTGGTGTCACCCCAGTCTGTGTCATCCCTCTGCTGTGTTTGGAGTGTCCCAGAGTGGAGTGAGCTGCAGTTTGTGCCCTGTGGTCTGGCAGTGCTGCTTCCCAGGGGTGATTGGGCAGTCTGTGTGCTCCTGCTCCCTCTGGCTGTTTGTGGCCATGGATGAGCCACACTGCAGGATGGAAATGGGGCTCCTGGCCTGCTCTCTGTGCTGCTGGAATGGTGAACAGCAGCCAGCAAAGCAGGAGGACAAAGGAAATTGGGAAGGAGTCAAGGAGCATTTACAGAATAGAGCTCTCTCCATTTCCCATAAACAGCACAGTAGAGCACTCAGTGAGAGGAGGATGGGGTGATGGCTTTACTGCATGGAAATGCTGAACCTTGGGGCATGGAACACAGCCAGAAATGTCCATTCCTATTTAACCCTTGCAGGAGAGGGCACTTGTGTCCTGTCTGACTGTGACAGCTCACAGTCCCCAAAATTAATCCTGAGGAAATCGGGTCTGCCCAAACCCCAGCAGTGCTTGACAGAGGGGATCGTGGCTTTAAACTGCCAGAGGGCAGGGTTAGATGGGATATTGGGCAGGAATCCCTGGCTGTGACAGTGGGCAGGCCCTGGCACAGGTGCCCAGAGCAACTGGGGCTGCCCCTGGATCCCTGCAAATGTCCAAGGATGTTGGATATTGGGGCTTGGAGCAGCCTGCGATGGTGAAAGGTGTCCCTGCCGTGGGGTGGAACGGGATTATCTCCAATGTCCCTTCCAACCCAAACCATTCCGGAATTCCGGCTCCGAGCGAGGAGCGGTGCCAGGAGCCGGCAGCGACCGCACGATGGCAGCGTGGGATCGGCGCTGCGGCCGCGGGAGCGCCCGGGGGAACCGGGAACCACCGGGATCGGGGATGCGGGACCGGGAACCACCGGGATCGGGGATGCGGGACCGGGAACCACCGGGATCGGGGATGGAGTACCGGGAACCACTGGGATCGGGAACCGCCGGGATCGAGGATGCGGGACCGCCCCGAGGGAACCGGGAACACCCGGCGTCGGGGATGCGGGACCTTCCCGGGACTGCGGAGGGAACCGGGAGCATCCCGGGAGCATCCCGGGCCCGGGGGAGCCGCTGCCCTGCAGCAGCAGCAGCACGACACAAAACGCCGCTGTGCAGGATAATCTTTATCCTTGTGCTCTGCCACGGCAAGCAGCCGCTGCAGCAGGTCAGGGTTATTTTAAACGAGACTTTGACATTTTGCTTTCCGTGTTTTGTGGTTTCCCTGCCCCCGCAGCCCAGCCTTTGTGGGGTGGTGGGAGAGGTGGAAGCCCGAGCGGTAAAATGGGAGCTCAAAGGAATATCGCAGTTTGCAGAGGCTCCTTCAGTGCACAGCATCCCCAGAGCCGGGCAGGCCGGCAGGGTCCGTCCGGGCTCCAAAGAAATCCTCAAAAAAGAGCCCAGCCCTCAAAGCCGTGCTGTGAGAGCACGTGGGTGATAGGCACTGGGGAGGATCTTTGAGAGTCCATGCAAAAATAATGCAGAACTGCTCATATCAGATCCATCTGGAAAAGCTGCACAAAAACATCCAGCCAGGCTTTCCTCTATTCCTCACAAACTGTGCTTACATTATATACATTGTCCCTATTGTGCATTGTAGGGGATGGTCTCTCTCAAATGCCAGCGTCTTCTGGCTTTCATTTGTTCCCAGACCTCCCACCAAGTGGCTGCTGATTGAAACCCTTTTTACTCTCCTGCCAGGTTTAGCAAAAAGGGCTTGGTGTACTCCGGGCCTTTGATCTGTCTGGGATGAACATTTTCATTGAAAGAGGTGGATGAGTCACTCTGTATTTGACACGGAGCTATCTTGGAATACCTCTGGATTTGCCTTTTCAAGCTCTTTTGTAGTTTTTTTTTTTCTTTTTTTTTTTTTTCATGTGGCTATAAATATTTTTCTCTGCGAGAAGCATGAAGCTCTTTTTTGGAAATGAAAGAGCCCTATTCCAAATAGGAAAAACACACTTAGCTAAGGTTTGTGCAGTGCATATTTAGTGCTGGAAGGTGCTGTGTTGGCCCTGCCTTGCTTTTCAATACAATATCCTGCAGTGTGAAATGAATGGCTGTATTTAGAGGTATCTGGAAGTGATGACTGATGTTTGGAGAAGTTACAAGGCTTTTCCTTTTCCACATGAACTCTCCAACCTGGCATTTCCACAGCACTGAAATACTTCTGCGGCTGAGATCATCTGATTATTATTTCCTGTGTCATGTGCAGAATTTATTATTTTGTTGAATATTACAAATATATTCTTAAGTTGCCTGAGTTTGGGGTTCTTCTGCAAAGTTCACTGGCATAACAGGGATATTGGACTGGCAAAAATAAGTTTCTCTCCTTGGATATTATTTTGCTGTGATTAGTGAATGAAATTCACAAATGAAGGAGGGGGAAGGGAGAGTGAAATTCCCTAAAAATGCTATGGAGATATTCTGGAAAATTTAAAATACATATTTTTGCACTAATAACTGCTAAAAGCCAGAAATTTGGACTTTGTATTTGCTTCAGTGTCCAATTTTTTTTCCTCGTTGGGAAAGGTGAATACTTCTGTGCTAATGCAGGATTATTCCTGGTCACAGCAGAATCAGTGCTGCTACTGGGAATTTGCAGAGGGCAATGGGTTCATTGCCTCAAACATTTTCATCAAGATTTTAAATTTATTTTATACCTCTAAAATCTGAAACAAAACAGACTAAAATCTTAAATTGCCCAAAGAAGTCCCAACCCAGGGTATTCTGTGATTCTATAAAATCCAGTAAAAGCTCTTCAGATAAATTGTGACATTAAAATGCCAATTAAAATGTGTGTGGGGTCCTTGCAAGCATTAAATCAGGATATCAGAAATAGTGAGAGTTATCTCCCATCTCAATGTTGTTGTTTTAAATTGAGCTTAATTCTCTAAAAACTGACTCAAATGCCACATAGGTCTCTTGAGCTGCTTTGTGTGTGTTCAGAGCAAGGTCTTTTGGGGCTCTTTTGCTTACAAATAGAGTGGGAGAATAAATAATTAAAAAAAAATATTGACATCTGCATTCTTGCAATTTGTGTATTTGTAACACCACCCATATTTCTTCCTCCCTTGTTTTGGAATATTGCATGGTATGTGGGTCTTCATTAAGGGATATTTTGTCCTTTGGCTTTTTCTGCACATGATTACACAGTAGCCATCCGTTCCCAACATCTGTGTTTATGAAAACCTTTCCAATAAATCTGTGCAGAAGGGAACTGTCCACATTTCCTCTGAGTCCTGCAAAAGATGCTGTTTTTCTTTGTGATGAATTGGTTAAAGATTACCCAGCTGAGATGTTTGGCTTTGAGGTGAATCCTCAGCATTGCTCCAGAAGTGGATTGGAAATGGACCTTGGGCAGGCAGTGCCTCCAGGGCTGTCCAGGACACCGAGTGCAACCCCAAAATCCTCGTCCTGGATGGCAAAGCCAGTTCAGAATGCCCCAAGAAGAACACCTCAGGAATGATCTGGGCAATCAGCTGGTTTGTCTGTGTGCCACCCTCTGTTCCTGGGGGTGGCTGCTGCAGCTCCCACCCTCCCCACTGGATCAGAACCCCTTGGCACAGACCATCGGTGTGGGATTTTGGCCACATTGCCAGCTCTGTAGCACAGGGCTGTTCTCAGGCAGATTTTTGGCTCCCTGATTGCTGTCACATGAGGGTGCACAGCTCCAGTTGTGGCTGTGGAACAAAAGCCACCAAGTGTCCCAGTGCAGGGAGGGAGCCTGTGAGAGCAGCAGCCAGGCACAGCTGTGTGCTCTTGACTGGGCAGCTCCACCTCCTGCTCAGCTCGCACACCCAGCGTGTTTTGGAGCTTTGAGTCTCTCCAGTGAGGGGCAGGCTGAGAGTCAAACCCTCCCAGGTGATGCCAATCTGGGCAGAATCGTTGTTAGTTTATAGGAACCACCTGACAACCATTACAGAGCTAACGAGCTTTGTCAGGGGCAGCAGTAGCTTGGAAATCTTTGTGTGGGTGAAAAGATTTGAGGGAGCTCACCCTGCTCTGGATGTCCCCAAGGCCCAGGAGTTATGGAGACAGCCTGGATAGTGTGTGGATTTTGAAAAGCTTCACCACTCACCTTTTGATCAGTCAGGTAATGCTGCCTTTAACTCTTGGGGTGCTTGTGCTCTATGGTCTGTGGCACATTTACTGCAGACTAAATTCTCAGCTATCATCAGAACTATTTGTCTGCTCTGCAAAGCTTGCAGAAACAGAGGCTGGTGCCCTGCAAACTTCTAGATTGAGGACTTACCGACTGTTTTTCTTTGAGTAACTTTTGTTAACATTGGCAACAGGGCCTGTGTTAATTTATCTTGGGGCTGGGAGTGTTGAGCAGGTGTGAGGACAGGGGTGTCTGAGGTGGTTTTTTTATTTCTTTCTGTGTCTGTGCTCAGTGGCTTGGCCAGACCCAAGGATGGTGTAGAGGGGCTGGGTTTGGAGTTGAGTAATTTGACCTGAAGAGTTGCACAGAGATTTATGAATCAGGAACTGGTCACTGTTGGATTACGCTCAGTCAGATGGTATTACAGCATAAACCCTGACTCTTTGGGGCTGAGAGCACCTTCAGTTTTTCTAGCTCATACTCACCAAGAGACAAAACCTGAACTACAAACCTGTTTCTGTTCCTGTGTGTTTGCCCTACAACCATCACAGGGCACTGTGGAACCTCAAAAGATATTGAAGAAATTCTTATTGATACTCACTTGCTGGTCCTTGCACAAAGGATTTGTTCTCTGGCAGTCACTTGCCCATCAATAAAACTGCAGTGTTTTGTTTCTAATCCCAGAGAGAGCCAGTTTTCATGAAATTAAGGCAATGTCTTGCTTTTCTCTGATGTGAAAAATCAGACTTTTGAGGGCAGTGTATCATTATCTTCAAATTCCTAGGGCTCCCCTTTTCCTATAAGTAGTCCTGAAGTGAAAGCTTCCTGAGTATTAAGAAACAAACATTTTGCTCAGTTTCTCCTCCAAAGTCTCAGCAATTCAGTGGGAAAAAGGCTCAGGCCTTTGTGGAGATGTCGTTATCTGTCAGCTCTCTTTAAATTCCTTTGAGGGATTTTTATAACATTGTTTTTCCTTTCTTCTCATTTGTGTTTTACATACAAGTCCTGGTATTTTGGTTTAGCCCACAAACAACATGAAGCCTTAATTTTTCCTGCCTACTGCAAACCAGACTTTTCCCCAGCATCAATTATCCGGAAGGGAACTGTGGATGTGAAACCACACCAAAAAGTCTGAAGTCCATACAAAAGTATTGGAGTTTCTTGTAAAAGCCCCTGTTCCTCAGTCTGTGTTGTCTTTGGGCCACCTTGTTTTTCCCAATGGCAGAGGTGCTGCCCATTTTACCACCTTCTTCCTCATGGTGGTTGCTCTGGCAAGCAGGAGATGTATGGTTGTTGTTGAGGAGAAAAGAGCTCTCCACAGCTTCTGTAGAATTTCTTATTTTTATTTATGCCAGGGAAACCCAACCTAGAACTGAGGTTGTGACAAACTGCTTGTGTGCAACTCTTCCTTCCAGTGAGCAGTGCACTGGAGCTTGGCTTCTAGGAATCAACTTTTCCAAGCCTGGACTTTGTTTGTGTGTTGTTGTGGATTTAGCAGGGATGGCTGATGGGACCCTGTGGAAGGCATCCCTTGATTACCCCAGCCTGCAGCCCAGCAGTTTCACCTGAGCTGCCACTGATTGCAGTTTATCAATGCTCAGCCTGTACAATGGGGTGGGTACAGCCCCCCTCTCTCAGGTGATGGGATCTGCAAGGATGAGGTGCCACTGGACAGGATAAACTCCCCCTGGCTTGCCAAAGCTCCCTCAGAAAGAATCCACAGAGACAGCAACAATAAATGGCATTTAGCTCTCTCTGTTGTGCACCAGAGCCATAATGCCCAGTTTATTTCTTATTGTTTGTTTCTTACTAAGCTGCAGGGAGCAGGGAAAATACAGTCAGGAAGAAGTTCAGTCCACAATGCTCTGATATTTGCATTTTCTGCCCCAAAGCATTTGCTGCTGGGAGCCACTGGAGACAGGATGCTGTTCTATATGGACTTCTGATCTGATGCAGGTTGATTGTTTTCCTGCTTTTAAATACTTCAGGGCTGGATTTTGGCCAGATCTCCTGGGGCCTATATGAAGATAACAAATCAAAATGTCTTCCCCAAGGAGCAAACAATTTAAGCACAAGACAAGAAAGACACAGGAACAGAGACAGTCTGGGGAATATTAAGAACCAAGTTTAAAATTTCCAGCTATTAATGAGAAAGGGTCTTTCATTTTTCATCCAGCTCTGGGGAGGACATCTGAAGAGTTTGGATTTCAGTTTCACGGTCTGGGAAGCCGTGCTGGCAGCATTGTTGTTTATCTCTCCTGAGAAACAGCATGTTTCAAGTTGATTCTCTATCGAATAAAGGTTTAAGAAAAATATTTTGTTTGCTGCTTTCTCAGCTGTGCACAGCATTTGTCTTCATCCTTTGCTGGTATAATATTATAATAGTTTCTTGTAAGTGCTGATCCTTTACTGCTGACAGCTGCTGAGAAATGATGCTGTCATGAATCATGCTTGCAAACACAGTTCTGTGATGTGACCAGTTCTCAGCCCCCATAATTAACAGCCAATTACTTCCTCTCCGAGAAGCCAAAACTCCAACAGATGAAAGAAATAGTGTTGTGGGAGCAGATGTGTTGTATCAGTTCCTGTGTCCTTTGCAAACAGACAAACACTGGCTTACACGGGAGTGCAGCAGTGGCAGTCCCTAAAACCACGCCTGGGTTTGGCCATCTGGGCTGGGAGTGTGAGGAGAGCGAAAGGGAGGAGGAGGAGGAAGGGTCCATCCCAGCTCGGCTGCAGTAACAGCAGGTCACCACTGCGGAGCTCTGCCCGTTCCCTGGAGGGCACAGCCCCTGTTTATTAACGGGGGCGGGCACGGGGAGGGAGAGCTGAGGATGCCAAATCCCGGCTGGGACGGTGCCAGCCCTGCTGCAGCCTTTGTTTAACCAGCACAGCCAGAGCTGAGCCTCCTCCAGCTGCAGTTCGTGTGGCACAAACCAGGGTGGTTCAGGAGGCAGAGCTGGGAATGGGAGCCAGCCCCTCCGGAGCAGAGCCTGCAGTCAGTCATTTACTGACTTTTCCTCCTCTTTATTGATTGTTTTATTGCAGAATTTCATTTTTCTTGGTTCACTTGTGCCACCTGTGCAGGACTGATTTCCTGGGAGCGGATTTAAGCATGTAAGATGTTCCCAAACTTTTTGCTTTCTCTTTCTCCCATCATTTTGTGTGTGCAGTACTTACTGAGCAACTAAATTCTGCATCCTGAAAGGCTGGCTTGGAATAGGTAGAGCAGATTTAACTCTTTCTACTTAAAGAGTTAAATCGGGATTTCAAAAGGAGCCTTTGCTCTGGATGTTTCATCAATCCTCCACATAGTCCTTGGATTTGTTGACATCGCATTCGCTGTCAATAGTCATTAATATCCTGAAATGTATGCAGAGATAATAAGCACCTAAAATTAACTCAAGGGTTCTCTTTTATTTGCTTTATCATAGCTGGTGTAAGGGTGGTGGTGCCACCAACCTCCTTTCCATAAATATGTGATGGAATTTTAATTAAAACTTTATAATGATCCTCAAATTGTAAGAATAAAAGTGGGTGTGAATGCTGTTGTAGTAAATCTGTGTGCCATGAAATGAGCATTCTTAAATATTCTGCAGTATTTTTTAGCTCTGGATCTCCTCAAAACTGCTACCAACTGTCTGGTTTGGAGAAAGCTCCTTTCCTGCCTCTGCTGCTCCTATAAAATGTGTTCAGAACATTTACAGGAGGCTGGGGGAGTTAGTATTTCTGTAATTCTCTAAACATTTGAAAATGTAAAATATTTGCAGATGTAGTGCCATATGTAACTCCATAACAAATTTTTATTCCTTGTATACTAAATTTCTGAATAGCAAGAAGTCTCTTGGCTGGCTGCTCCTCAGCTGTGAGACTTTGGGAGATGCTTTTTGGGGATGAGTCATGCAGGCTGTGCTCCCAAGCCAGGCTTCACCACCTCCCACCCCTCTTTGTTGCTGCTCTCACATCAAGAGCCGTGCAAAGCCAGAGCCTGCTCCTGCCTTTGAGCATCCTGTGCTCAGCTGCCTCTGTGATTCACGCTCTGGGATCAGCCCCACTTCACAATGGATCAAGGAACAGGCTCTCTTGCCTTTTAACCTTCTGTAATTTGTACCAAGGCTTTCCTCTGCAGTTGCAAAATCTGCTTTGCTCACCAGCAAACCCTGTCAGCCTGACCAAAACCGAGTTTCATAATGTGTTATTTGGATTATGAGAGTCTCCTCTCCCCACCACCCCTCCTCCACAGGATTCTAAAAGTTTTGTGGAGTTTAATGTGGCCTCTCCCCCTTTAGAGCTGCATGATGCTAATGAAATAACTCACAGCTCATCAGCCTTATCCAGCTGGGTTTATGGAGCATGTGGCATTCAAACTCAGGCTTTCTGCTCAGCAGAAATCCCCCACATTGAATGAACATATAGAATAGACAGCAATGCTTTGGATGAATGTGAGAGCCTGAGAAAAACCCCAAAATTGCCTGTTCTGGTTAATATGCCTGTAAGGAATGTGATCAACTTCCACAGGGCTCCAGCAGGAGCCAGGCCTGCCTTGTGCTCCTGGGCTACTTCCAAGTGCCATCCCAAACCACTTCCTCTCTGTTTAATGTTTTCCTTCCCATTTATCTTCATCTCCCTGCCACTGGCAGCCCAGGGGAGAAAGCAGCTCATGCTGCCCATGGAGACAGGGACGTGGTGCTGGGTGGCAGAGCTGGCTGTGCCCTGGAGCATGGGGAAAGGGATCCAGACTGGCCATTCCTCCCCATTCCCAGAGGGCCTGGTCCAGGGCAAGAGGAACTTGCCAGCCCTTGGTGTCCCTGTCAGCCTCCCAGCTGTGTTGGTATCCCACAGAAGGACAGAGCTGCAAGTGCAGTTCTGATTTTGGACGTGGCTTTGGGTTTTGTTTCTGCTCAGTCTCAGCTTACAGGAAGAGCTTTTTCAGTCTTTGGTGAGAACTGGACCTCTAAAACCCATTGCTGGGAATGCTGTACCTGCAAAAGTCCCAGAGATTGCCCTGGAGGCTTCACTCACAGCACTGCTGGGGAGGGGAACTCATCAGGCAAAATTGCTGCTTGCAACTTTCTATATCCCATGTCTCTTAAAACCATTGTAATCAGTTTATTTTAGGACAAACTGTCCAATGACATCCTGGTCATTAAAAAAAAATCAACAGGAAATTCTGAATATGAGTCATGCTTTTGTCTTAGTGTTCTTCAAGGATTTTTGGAATTTATTAAAAAAAAAGAAAAAACCCAGAAATCCTTGATGTTGACAGAAACAACCTCAAAGTCCAAGTACTGAGAAGTCCCTTAACAAGGAAAGAATGTCTGTAAACTCCATTATTTACTTGGTGTCAAGTCTTTCTGATTAACCAAAACCCCACGACTCTCCAAAACCCCAGAACTTCCAGGCTCATCCTTGGCTTTTGGGGACAGACCCAGTGTCCTGGATATTTCTCTTCCACCTGGGAAAGCTGAGTTTAATGCTTTGGTGGTAGGAAGGGTCTGCACTGTGGGACACTGCAGAAATCCCAGATGTTCCTGAATATCAGATGCTTCAGGAACATGCAGGGATTAATCCTGTGCTCCCATCTGGAGCTCACAGGCTCCTGATAAATGCATGGATGTAGCTGCCAGCTCTCTGCATTCCAAGGGCAGCAGCAAACTGTTGTGGAGTGTATGGGAAATGGGAGCACTTTGGGAGGCACTGAGACTCTACAGAGGATGGAGAACTCAAGCCAATCCCTGTCACAAGTCTTTTAATAATTGAAGACCAGGAATTATTCTCAATCACATGAAAAAAGCTTATATCAAAGCAGTATTGAAAATTTGTTGTAGCGAGCTGCATGATTTCCCTTGCCCTCTTCATGCCTTTCATGAGGAAGCAGCAGGAATTCTGCAGAGGGATGGAGATGAAACCATCCATCCTCTGGTTGTCCTGAAGTCCTTTGCCAGGAGATTTTAGGGCAGTGCTTGTTCTCAGGAGGGGCATAATCTGTTTTTTGTGTGAGATTAGGCTGCTAAGTGTTCATCCTCAAGTGAAGGACTCGTAGCTGATGGAATAAATTTCAAGTAAAGGTGAAGCTTGATTCAGACAGGTGTTGACCAATGCAGAAACACTTTTACCAACCCCAGCCACTGTGGAAAACCCTGTCAGGCTCTGGCATTGCAGCACTGCTGTAAGAATAACAAAGAACTGACAGGGAAGATAGCAAGGTGAGCAGTTGGTGGGGTAAGGGAGCTCCTTGGAAGAGGAGCCTCAGGTGGAGGTGGCCGCACGTGTGTCCGTGGCCAAGGTACCAGCAGATGGTGCTCAACAACACGGAATGTTCTCCTGCAGAGCGCTGGAGGGCCGCTGGTTCCAGCCCTGTCACTCAGCAGCTCTGTCACCCCAGAGCTGGAGTTATTGCACATCCAGGCTTGGAGGGACAAACTCGTGGCGTGGGCAGAGCGCTGGGACAGTCCCCAGGCAGTGCCTGAGCACAGCAGTGGGAGCAGGGTGTTGGGTGAGGGGTCCCCTTGTCCTGTGGTGACAGGGACACGCCAGGATTGGGGAGCACACCAAGCTTTGCCCTGTGCTCCTGACACCTCTGAAACACCCGGGCCACAGTCACTCCTGTGCTGCTCCTGCCACTCCATTTCTGCCTGGAATCACTGCTGGGACGGGGGAGTCTGGGCAATGTACAGCAGGAAAATCTGTTTGTCAGGGCTTGTTACTGTTGCTTTGCCATGGGTTGTTTTTTTTTTAAACCCCCACTGTACACTTGGAAAAGGGATCCTGTGCCCCGAGTCAAGTGAATTAATGTTTTGTAGGAGGAGGGTGTAATCGTTTATTAGCATTGTGCTGGACAAAGTTCTTTGTCTTTGGAGATTTGGCCGAGTGCCCAGACTCAGGCAGCCTCTGACTTTTGCTTTAGTCTCGAGATAAACTCTGAATGAAACGAGGCTGGAGCTGCCCCAGCTGACACAGATCCAGGGAGCAAACCCTGTCAGGAGGAAGGGCTCGGAGCAGTGCCAAGCCCAGCAGAGATGGCAGAACCTGTCACAGATGTTTGGGGTGCTGTGGGATGTGGTCTGAGGGATCTGCTCACAGCCTGAGCCTGCTTCTGGTCAGGTTTGACTCCACTGAAGCTGCTCTGCTCGTCCCTGTGACCAGATCTGATTAGAAGGGTCAGTTTTCTCTCATCTGTCTTTTTAAATTTTTTTTTCCTATGGAGTATTGAATTTACCAGTGCCCAAATCTCACAACGTCCCTGGCTGGTTTTCAGCACTCGACTGTGGGCTCTGTTTCCTCTGGACACTCAGCCCACGTCTGACTCGGGCTTTGTTTGAGACACACCGGCAGCTTCAAGGGCAGAGCCTTGAGCCCGAGCGCCGTTAATTCACTCTGAATGTCACTTGGAGCCTTTTCCCAACGTAATCTCTCCAAAGGTTAATCATAAAGTGAAGGAATGTGCTCTGGCTCCTGACACAATGCCTGACAAATATTTTCAGCAGGCCACCGCTAAAGAAACACAGGTGTGGTCTCGCTCTTAATGTCTCTGTGAGAGTGTTGTATCTTTGCAGAAACAAAGATAAATTGAGAGCTTAACCCCTTGGCTTCTTGGCATTTAAAAAAAATTAAACTTCCACTTGTCCTGGTTTTGCTCATCCATAATTCCCCGGGGGAGATCGTGTTTCAGGGGGATGAAATACACTTGATGTCTTTATGAAAAATGCAAACAATGTGTTATTTCTAATGATGCTGGAGGTTTTCTGTGCTGTTGAGTTCAGCAGGATGCTCAGAAGCCCGATATTTACACAGTGAACTTTAACCGTTTTGGACTTGGAAACAAACAGTTTAAGGAGTTTAAATAATCTTACTGAAATATATTAATGATTTCTGGGATGATTCATTATTTTTTTAGTTAAGTTTTATCTATCATCCAGCATGCTTTTTTAAAAAATAAATGGAAGAAAAAGGAGTAATTCTGAAATTGTTTCAGTTTTGCTTCAGTACCAAAGGGGACACACAGATCTGCTTTTAGTAACTGGGGACATCTTGGTTTTTCTTTTAAAGTGCCACACTATTTTTTCTTAATATAACTTGTCATTTCCTTCTTTAGAACCTAGAATTAATAGATTTTGTTTTGTTGTGTTTGTTTCCTGAGATAGGATTGTATAGAGGGAAATGGGATGTTTTATGAAAACATAGGAAATCTTTCCAGCTCCTGTCCTGGTCATGAGCACAGCTTTTACTGAATTATGTAATGTTTACTGTGTCTTGCATCCTCAGTCAGGAGTTGATATTGTGCTGTGGGGAGGAATTGCACTGAACTCTGATGCTTGCATCAGTCATTAGAGAGATGAAAGGAAGCCCAGTGCAGAGTGTAAGGAGGTCTCTCACACAGCAGCTGCTTTCCTTGTGCAAGCAATTTTTGGTTTATCCTTTTAATTGTCACTTGAGGCTGCTCTCAACCCAAGCACGTTCCTACCCTTTCCCTGAACCCTCCCCTTGGAGAGGGACAGAAGGCAGCAAGGAGGACTCTGCTTCTTCCCACCAGAGGCCCCTTGGTGTGCCTCTGGGGGAGAACACTTCAAAACCCTTTTCCCCCTAATGTTTTACCTTTGAGGAGATTGCTGTTTGCATTTATGAATCAAAACACTGCTTGAAACCCCTCCGTTGAATTTTGGTCTCTCCACTGCATTTCTCCATGTGTCAGGCAACGTTGGTTGCAGAAAGTTATGGTCTTTTAAAACTTGGGGCAATCACACTTTGATCAGGGGCCCAAATTTTCTCAGCTCTTTGGTTTTTATCCTTTCTGCGACTCCATGAGGTCATCTTGTTACTCCCTTATCACAGGTGTGAAAGTAAACCCCAAAAAGAGAGAGAATTGCCCCCATTTCATAGAAAGTCTGTGGCAGGCCAAGAAATGAAATTCAGGTTGCTAAAACACTGAGTTAGAGCCTGACCTCTGGCCCTCCTTCCCCTGGGGAAGGTCCCAGGGAGGGGAGGTCCCTGCTCATGGAGCACTCTCACAAAACCCACCCAGGAATGTGAGTTTTAATGCCATCCTTCAGTCCCTGGACTTTCACTGAGGAATTCCTTCCCCGAGACACACAGTCTGGGCCTGACATGAAAAACTGATTAAAGTAGCTGAAAAAATAGAGCAGTACTTTGCAGTTTCCTCAAGGATCAGTTCCATTTTCCAGTGTCTGAAATCTGGTCAAATTAGAATGTTGCCTTTTGGAAGTCTGAGGGGGGAAACCCCCTCCTACTGATAGACACTCATTCAAGGCATGCTGCAAAGTGACCATTATGGTATTTCATTTGTCAGCATGTGCTGCACTCGCTTGTTCTGGATCCCTTGGGCAGGCTGCCTTCAAATCAATATTAATTATGGACCACTAGACAGTAGCTAATCTGAAAGGAAGAACAGGTTTCATTTAACAGCTGACTGATGGTTGCTTCTTCCTTGGGGTTTGGTTTAGTTCTGGTTCCTTTTTTTTTCCCCTTTTGAGAAATCTCCTATCACAGTATTGGAGCATTAATTGTGTTTTGCTTTATTTAGTAACATTTTTAAAAAGTATCACCGTGTTTTCCATAAATCTAACATGGAATTCAGAATATCCAGCATGCTCCTGACTGAGATTCTGTAAGATCCATCAGCACAGTTCAGCCCCAGCTCCAATGCCTTCAGAGAGCTCACCCCTGGGTAACATTTTCATTCCTCCTGGCAGCTGTCCAGTGAACAACAGAGGAACCTGACAAAAGTGGCTTTGAAATGTGTGTTTATTGCATTGTCATGATGCCAGAACGAGCAGTTTGTCTGGAATTTGTAAAACTGCTCCTCATACTCGTGTCTGAGGTTCTGCAGAGTGATCTGTGCTCGCTGAGAGCTGGATGGGCTGCCTGAGGCTGACAGCTGATTCCTGACAGGGTTAGATGTGTCCTGCTCCTCCTTCACTGCCAGTGTCAGCTGAGAGACCTGGATTTTAGAAGATTTATTAGCTAGTGTGCCAGTAATCAGTGGAGTGTGGATGTTGGATATAAATTTGTTGTTGTGAAATTAGTTATGTAGGAATAACAATCAAATTTACCACAGAATCATTAAGGTTGAAGAAGACCTTTAAGATCATTGGGTCCAACTGTCACCCAGCACCACCCCCATGTCCACCAGAACCAGGTCCTCAAGTGCCACATCCACCATGTCCCTGGGCAGTTTTTTCCAATGCTTTACTACAGGGCTGGTGATGTAAAAATGCTCAGGAATTGGAAGAGAAGATTGGGGAGTTCTCAGATCTCCCAGTCCCTTGCCATGGTCACCTACACCAATATCACTCCTGACAGCTGTTTGTCCATTCTCAAACCTCCCATGGTTACAGCTCCTGGTCTCCCCAGCTGGATCAAACCAGACTTTCACCCAGTGTCCCCAGGGCTCCAGCAGCTTCCTGGCAGAATTTTATTATCTTTTTTTCTATTTTAGCTCTGTGACTCTGGGGCAAAAACCCATGAGAAGCCTAACTAGTGCTTCTCTTGAGAGAAGAAACATGGAACAATAACTAATTTCCATCTTGCTTCTGGTCAGTGCCTCAAATCTGGCACGTGCCTGGCAGCTCATGAAGTTGGAAGTTGTCTCAGTGCAGTTGCAAGTGCTGATATTCAGAATTTTTCTCCCATGAGTCGTTCCTGGATTTGCAAAGAACAAAGTGTTACTTGATCTGGCCAGAGTGTCACTGCTACCCCACATTGCTGCAGCTCTGGTTGCCTCTTAGCCCTGCCCCTGTGCTTTTCCAGCCATGGGTTTTGGGCCTCCTTTTTGGAGATTCCAATATCTATTAATCAGCGTTCTTGGGTCTTCCTTCATCGCCGTAACTCACTCGAGCCTGAGCAAGAAGAAAACTGTCAACTCTCCCTGTAAACTGAGCCACCAGAGTTCTGAGTAGTGCTGGAATTTTATTTATTGAGCAAAGACTCTTGGATTTCTGGCTTTTGCTTTGGAATGGCAGCCGGGAAACTCAACCCTGCTGGCTGTGTCCCTGGGGAATGGGGCCTGGATTGAGCAGGCAGGGCAGGGGTCAATCTCATGGCAGAGGTGGCCCAACCACAGCTGCTTTTCAACAGCTTTTAAAGGAAGGAGGGTCTTCATGGAGCTTAGCACAGAGTCCTCCATGCCAGGGAAGGAACATCTGCTGAAGGAATCATAAGGGAGAGACAATCCCTGCTGCTCTCTTCCTTATTCCATAGCAGTTTTGTATCTGTTACCTTTAAATCCTAAAGAAAAACCTTTAAAAAACAATTTCGGTCTTAGGTGAAGGTATGGCAGAAACTCACTTTGATTTTTGGCGTTCCATTTTAGGCAGCAAACTGTAAATACTTTGAAAATCATAACACTTAGGATTGCATCCTAGACACAGTTTGGGAGTGGTGTGGTTTGGGTGTTTTACATGGAATGTCCTGAGCTGAAAGGAACCCACAAGGATTGTCAGGTCCTTGGCCCTGCACAGACACCCCAGGAATCATTTCCTTGATTGCTTTGCCATCCATGTCCATGGGAACAAGGTTCTCCCCGATGAGAGACCAGCACTGCTATTATCATATAGATTTCTTTGAAAATTGGGGGGAAATGAAACAATGCAGCAGTGTGAGCACTGAGGAATGCTTATCTTTCCATTCTCAGTGCTTTAGGAAATGTCCCTGGGGAAGCTGTGGGAGGTAGACTCTAAACTCTCCAGACATTTAGATTAGGGAATCTAAGAATTTAGGGAAGTCTGAAATTTTTTTAAAAATTGGAATGGGCATCATGTGCTTCCCATAATCAAGCATATCTAAACATGATTGTGAGTTACTCATTAGGCTATATCAGAAAAACCTTTAAAACTAATCTTTGTTATCATTCTGTGGTCCACTTTCTCATATCTTATGGTCCTTAGTTGAAAACACACACAATTGGGAGCAGAAGTGACTTCCCTTTTTAAAAAGGCTGTTGTAAAAATAAAAGTTCTGTGCTTCCACTTGTACGAGCACAGAAATAAGTACAATTGAAACATAAGAGCAATAAACAAACATTCACAGCTTGGACTTCTCTTTTATTTTTGTTAGAAAAATTTAAAACAAACTAGGCAACATTCCAGGAAATGGTTCTTGGTGTTTCAAATATATTGTTTTAAATTTAGGTGATCCTTCACTTTATTAAGCGGGTGGGGGGATTAAGAAACATTGTTGTACATTACCTGTTTATAAACTCTGCCTCCAGAAATAACTGAGGGGCACAATTCACATCAGCACTATCAGAAAGCAGATCATCTAAATCAAAGTTTAAAGCTGAAATTCTTGTTTACCATTGTAACTTCACCTCATTTACTGTGCTTCTATTCAGATGAAGATGTAAATAAGATACAAAAAAGAAATTGTTGTAGGCCGGATGTGAACTGAGATGCAAAACCCTTTTCCAATGCTTTGTGTCCTGGTTTTGACCTTTGCTTGTGCAAATGCCTGCCTGGATTTGCAGGCACAGTCACTCAAACCTCCCTTGTTGTGTCCTGTACAATTTTTGCTTGGCTCCTCATGGTTGTTGAATATCCAGAGAGCTGTGGCTGTCCCATCCCTGGGAGTGCCCAGGACCAGTGGGACAGGGCTTGGAGCACCCTGGGATGATGGAAGATGTCCCTGCCCATGGAGGGGTGAGGGGTGGTCTGTAAGGTCCCTTCCAACCCAAGGCAGTCTGGAATTCTGGGAATATCATCAGGATGGCTGAAGCTGAGCCACCTTCTCGGGATGGTGCTCTGGGTGATCTCAGAGGTCCCTGGCTCAGCTCCTGTTGGCTTGTGGACTTGGTTGGCTTGGGTTTATGAAGTTGAGTTGCCAATATTGCCCATCCTCCTGAGCTGGAAGCATTCCCTTGCCTTCTCCTGCCTGTTTGTATCCATCTCTTTTCCTGTTCCAAACACAGGCTTTGGAGCCAGAGCTGTCATTTTGAAAAGCACAGTCTCAGTGCCTGGTTTATGACCAGCAGTGCTGTGCATCGTTGAGATGAGTCCCAAGCCTCCCAGATTTGAATGTGCTGGAGAATGTGGGTCTGGGAGAACCCAAAGAGTGAGACATTACAGTCACTGAGGGAGTCAGTCACATAAAAGTACCAACAGCTCTTGGGTTTCCACACGTTCTTTGCACACCCAGCTGGGCTTGTCCACTCCTCAGGCCGTGGATCTGCACACTTTGCTGGATATTTTCATTCTTTGCATGTTAAAACTCTGGCTTTTTCCTTGAATTCTTCCATTAGCAAAGCATTTTACATTCCTCTGCCATCTGCAGTTTAATATATATTATATATAAATCTGGATTTATGGGAAATGTCTTTACTTATTTTTCAACTTCTTTTGGGACATTTATTGGAGAAGATGCATTTGGCCTGGGAGGCAGGGCTGGGATGCAGGACAACTGGGGTTTGCTTTCAGGAGAGGAGGTCTCTCTAGAGAAGCAGGATTGTCTCCACTGAAGATTTACTGTCTGGCACAGCCCAGCACAAGCCTCCAAACACTCCAAAAGAGAGCCACAGCAAGACTCCATGACACAAGGCCACAATTTTCTCCCTTTCTGGGAGAATTTTTAATCTGGGCCAGCACTTCATTTTGGGTTTGGCTCAGCAGTGGAAGTGGAGCTGCTCTCTAATTTCTGGATGTTAGATGGTGACCTGGTTTTTGGATGTTTGCTGTGTGGACATGTTGCTGTAGTTTAACAGGAGGCTGCCAGGGAAAACAGGCAGCAAGGAGACAAAGTCCCTGGGTGAGCCACCCAAATTCCTGGTGCTCTTGGGGACAATGGCAGGACTGGTGGCTTGGAGGAGTCTGGCTCAGCCTCAGACTGTATTTGCAGAGCTGCTGTGGGTGAGCAGGAATGGAAGGAACAAAGCAAGTCTGGCCAGATTATAAGGAACTCCCTTTCTGCAGAAATTTGGCACTGTGTGAGAGCCAGGTTACCACACGTGTCACTTGGAATGTTTTGAAGAAACCAATACTGCTGGAACTCTTTAACCTGTTTCAGAGAATGCAAGGTAAATGCAATTATTTATTGGCTGTGGAATGCTGCTGGTTTTTGGGTTTACAGATTAATCCCTCCCAGTTCCAAACTGCCTGCAGGACTGAGACACTTGATATAAGCTGATGTGAGAGAGGAATCACCTTAATATCATTGGTATCATTTTCCCTCACAGGACACCACCATGTAAAGTGTGAATTAAAAGTAGGTGCTGCAGAGCCTGTTCTAGCCAAGGAACCTCCTGGGAGTACAGAGGATCTGAGTGCCATGGGAACAGGACAGACACTGATGTGTGGTTTTCTCAAACGCTGCCCAATTGAGCCAAAGGCTTGGTCTGGTGCCCTTTGGCAGCTGCTGAGGTGGGAGCATGATTTACCCCCTTGCAGTGATACTAAAGCTGTAACCTATATCTACAAATTAAAGTCAAGGATTTATGAACCTTGGAATATTTTACCCAAGCCTCTGAACTGCCAAGTGGAACTATTCTGGGCTGTAGCCCAAAAAATAGTTTACTGAAATTCCACTGCTTTAATGATGACTTTTTTTTTTCCTATAGAAAACAATATGAAACATTCTGCCATCCAAACATAATTACATTCTGCATCTGGAATTTGTTGATGTTTCCTTTTGCTGCTCATACACATTCAATTCAATGAAATGGTTGGTGAATGCTGTGTATCCTAAATCGTGGTTGCTGTCGGTGGTTACAGCTCTTGCATTACAAAAGAGAGCTGTTGGATGGTGAATTCCAGTGGCTACTGTGTGGAAGGAGCCCTGTTCTGTCCTTTTTCTCAGAGGGTTTGAAGAAGTAGGTCAGTCAGGCTGCAACATGTCTTGGGAATGAGGGTGAAAGCAGTTGGGTGTGCATCACTGCTCGTGGTCTGTGCCCTGTGTGCACAGCCAGGGCTCCTGCAGCTCTCACTCAGCAGGGATGCTGGGGGCACACTGGGAAAGGCTCCTGCATCTGCACTTGACAGAGGCAGGAGTGTGAACCTCTTACAAAATGTTTGGGGGTTGCTGTGGCTACTGGGAGAGCAGGGAGATGCCACAGCCCCCAGCCTGCCAGTGCCCTGGGAGAGCCCTCTGGAGCTGGGCTGGGGAGATTTTATTGTGTGTGTGTTTTATTTCTTTTCTGTTAGCCACATCCCCAGGCATGTCCAGGAGAAATGTCCCATGATGAGGATGGTATGGAGCAGGAATTGGGAGATCTTTAGACAATCTGAGCTACAACAAGCCTGATGAGTGAATCTCTGTTCAGCAGTTGGGCTTAGACGGGAGAAAAATGGGAGAGCAAAAGTGATTTGATGGAATTCCAAGGATCCTGCTGGCATGGATTTCAGCAAACCTAAGCTTTCCTTAGCTCTAAAGAGCTCTGCAGCCCTTTAACTATAGTGGAAATCAGACTGGCCTTGGGTAGGATTGTGTGTGAAGGGCATTTTCTCTGGAATGCCTTAATCCGATGTGGCTGAACAGGAGCAGATCCATGAGAGTCAGAAAACCCAGGCTGCTTCCTGCCTTCTGCCCGTGCTCTTCAGTGCTTTCAGGGGTTTCTATGTGTGTTTGTGTCTTTCAGCATTTTACAATGAAGATCCCTTTCAACCAGGGCTTTTCTGAAGTGATTTGGCAGAGCTGAGCTCCATACTCCTCACTGTGAGCTGAGGTTCAGCTCTGTCTGTCAGCAGCAGCCACTTCAGCCCGGGCTGAGGATGCAGGCTCTGCAATCCCCCCGGGCTACAGCTGCTAAAGCAAGATGCTGACAGGTGAGGGAGGCACATTGCAATGCCTGGAATGAAACCCAGGGGAGTAAATGGACCTTAAACTTCTCTGTGCTTTTATGAAACCTGCAGTTGGCTTGGTAATTACCTGTTCAGTGTGTGCTGCTGTGCTGCCCTTCACTTCCAGACACTGAAGTTTAATCAGAGAGACCTGCCCTGGAAAAACATCTTCAAGGAAGCACAGCAGGACTCACAGAAGCAATTCCAGGAAACATTTCAGTAGGGCAGTGCAGTGGTGTTATCACCAGTGTTACCCCAGCAAACTGCCCCTGTTCTGGCAGCCCCTGCACTGGGTGAGGGCTCTCACCCTTCCTTCTCCCACTGGATCCATGGTATCAATCAGGGGTCTGTAATCTTGTAAATGAGGCTGGTAGGGCTTGAGAGAAGGGCAGAGGCCTGGATGAGCAGCCCAAATGACACAGCAACCTCACCTGCACCAGCAGTGTCCACAACAAACACCAGCCCAGTAAAAGCACATCTATCTCTGCAACTTATATCTTGCCCTCTGAGAATACTCCCATCACCTTTTCAGTGATGTCCTTGGAGCTCATAAGCATTAATCAAATGCCAGGATGTCACCTTGGCTGGCAAGGAGGGGAATTTAGGAGAACATGAAGCACAAATCCAAGGTAAGAGCTGAGAAAATCCAGTCCCTGCAGTCACAGGTCACTACAGCCTCTCATCTGCTCTGTGAATTTATAAACAACCATTTTAAACCACAGTAACATTTTTTGTGTGGTTTCTCCCATCCTGTTGGAAGGCTGTGCCAGAATCTTTCTGCACCTTTTTCTCATTTCTAGCAGAAATTTATTAAGGGCTGGCTTGTAGCCACTGCTTGTTGTGCAAATGTTTTCCTTCAGATTGGATGAGCTCTTCCTGCTGATTGCCCTTCTGATTTATCTGCAGAGAGCCCTGGGTGCCTCCTCTCAGCCTCACTTCTGGTGCATCCTAAAGGTGCCTCTCTGCAGTGCCTGAGGGAGTGGTGCACAGAATTCCAAGCTACTGGTTCCAGGTTGTGGGGAATGTGCTTTGCAGCCAGGTCCAAGAATCTGTCTGTGCTTCCCAGCCTGGGTTTGTGTCCAGGGGAATTCCAGGTGTGCTGCCATTCAGCTTGGACACAGCAGCTGGAGTGAAGGGAAGATGAAACTGTGGAGGCTGTATCCTGAATGTCCTCCTGTCCCTTCACCCTGGGTTTGTCAGAGCTTTGCAGCAGATCCTCCCCAGCCCTGCTGCCATTCCGTGTGTGATCAGGCAGCAAGGGCTCACCCAGCCCTCAGACTCCAGCAAACCACACACGGCTTGGTGGGATGGAAAACGTGGGAGTTATTAAAGTGCAATCACATCTCTGCCCATGCTGAAATTCGCTCAGCAGACAGGAAGTTTCCAGGAATAATTCAGAGCTCAGTGTGGTGCTTGCCAGGCAGTGTCTGCTAGAGATGGGACAGAGCAGCACTCACCTTGTCTGTCACTGAGAGATTTTCTGTGTCCTTTACAAGCACTTGACACAGGAACTGTGCTCACAGCAACAATTGCATGGTAATGCAGGTTAATAGGAGTTCATGTGGCTCAGGCTTGAAACACTTAGCTCTCCTTTTCTGTCTGCCTGACAGCTTTATTGCTGCAAATACACCGAGGAGCCAGTTCAATAAGCTGAACACTATCAAAAGATTTTTCTTTATGGTCTTAAGAGGGCTTATCTGTAATTCCTGGCTGCACTGTCTTTGAAAACTATAATGTTACAGACAGTGATTTTTCCCCCTTTCTTTTCTTTCTCTTTTTTTCTTTTTTTTTTTTTTAACATGTGGTTTATTTTGAAATAAAGACCTTCAGGGTCGTCGTTAACTCTTTTTCTCCCTCAGGTCTTTCAGGGAAACTGCAGATTTGACTCAGTTGCTTTGTTCTATCAGTCTGTGGCAACTTCATTGACTCACTCAATTTGAAAGATTGCCTCAACAGTGCAGAGAGCTTAAATATTTCATAGTGAACTGAAGAAGTTTTGCTGCCATTCCCTCCACTGAGCACAGTTCCTACCTGGCCAGGGCTGCACTAGTCTGAGATTGCTCAGTCACCTTTCATTGTTACTGTGGTGATTTGCTTGTTCTAACTGAGGATTTGCAGTTCCAGTTTGCATCAGGAAATACTTTAATTTCTGATCCAACCTGCTGCCATCATGCTCCCCTCTGGATCTGGCAATGAGTGGCACACATGGGGCAGGAGGGAGCATCCATGGCAGGGATGGGATTCTGCCATGGAAAACACTGGCTGGCAGCCAAGGAAAGATCCCTGCCCAGAGGCCTTCCCTTCCCTTTATCCTCCCTCTTAGGAAAGGCACAAAGGGGCTGAACTGGTGGGACATGAGCATATCCCACCCATGGGACATGGTGATGTGGCCACACATCCCAGCCCTGCATGGGAACACATCCCCAGCTGCTGCTTTGGGCTCTCACAGGGATGCCTGATGCAGCATCGAGCTGCAGAGGGTGAGTCAGGCTGAGTGGGGGCAATGAAACACCTTCCCTGAGGCTGGCAGGAATCCCCAGTGCAGAGAGGAGCTGCAGGAAGCACCAGCCCTGCTGCCTTTGATCCAGCAAGGGCCACACCTGAGTGTTATTTGTGTTATTTGCTATTGACACTTTTACCTTCATCTGCAAAGCTTGAAAACTGGTTTTGAAAATGATCCTTCATTGTGTCATGGGTTCCAAAGGAGATGTCTTTGAATCTCAACATCACTTTGTTATGCTTTTACAACTCAAATTTCATCCCTAGAAGAAAAGCAAGGATTGCATGTCATGAGTAACTGCAAAAAGATCTAAGTAGAATAGGAAAAGCCATTGAATTGAGGGCTGACACAACTGGGATGTGTGAAGTAGCTGTAGCTGGCAATGGATCTCTAGGTAACCAAGGCACTGGAAATGTCTGATGATCAGTGTGGCCTCTGTGGTTCTGGGCTGTCTGGAGAAAGGTGACTTGGAACTTCTGTGTTCTCACCACCTGAAAACTTCAAAATTCTTCAAGGTGCCCAGGCTGAGCAGTTGGTAACTGAAACGTTTGAAATCAAGCAGTTTCTGTAAAAATGTAGGGTTTGATTTCACAGAATGGCAGTGCTGATGTCAGAGTGGCTGCTCCAAGGTGAGGGTAAGCAGGAGGAAGGAGAGGTTGCAAACCTGGCCGTACATTTTTCTGCTTCATCTCATTTGAAGGAATATTTCAGATTATTGTCAATGGGGAAGATGCATTTTACACAAAGTCCACGTGGAGTCCAGCTCTGAGGCAGAGGAGGAGGCACTGCCTGAGCCAGGAGTTATGGGGAAACTTGTTCTGACTTTCTGTTCTCACACAATTAAACCTCTGCAAGGCAGCAGCTCCCAGGGGGAGCAGCTCTCACTGCTGAGAGGGAGATGAGGGGGAGAACAGGCTGTTCTGCTCCTGCTTTGTTTCTGGACACCAGAGAAGTGCAGCGTGACCTTGATTATATGAAGTGGGCAGTTTCGACATCTTTTCCAAATTACAGAAATGGAACTCTCAAATCCTTGGAGTATTCATCTCTTTTTAGCTTTGGTGAACTGAGGAACTCCTCACAGAGAGATGCTCCTTCCACATCCTGGGTCTGCATGGGGCTCAGCTGTGTTCCAAATCCATTCTAGTCTTGGAAAACACTTCAAAATAACACTCTGAAATTCTTGGTTTCTTCCTCTTCCAAAAGCAGAGCCATCAGTGCTTACTGAGAACAGGGCTGCAGCCAAATAAATACTGTCTTTCTATACAGTGAGCAAGCCACACTTTTGAGATATGATGTTCCCAGAAATGGTAGCAGGCTTTTCAAATTGAAAACCTCTGGACATTTTATTTATGCTCCTCTGTGAACAAATGCCTCATTTGATTGCTTTTAAATGTTGTGTTTCTGGAATGAAAATAGAATACTGGCATTTAATTCTGTATGTGTTATTATTTCAGCTTAGGAGAAGGCTGGGAGATGTTTTTTTAAAAAGACTGGATTGTTTTAAGATCATTGTAAAGCCAAATGTTTAAATACTGACTGTTTTTACTTACTTCCAATACTCTGCAGTAATTGGTAGAAAGCCTGAATCTTTTTTTCTGTGACTTCTTAAAAAGTTTTTAGTTGACTGAAAAGTTTTTTGTCAAAGTCTTGGCTAACTTGGTGTGCAAGACCCTGGTGAAAAATTTCATGCAATCTGGGGTTTCTCTGGTTTGTGGTGTTGCCTCTTCTGATAGTGAAAAATAATCCTGTAGGCAATTTGCTTGCCATGAAGCCATGCAGAAGGAGGATTTGGGGATATTTTGGTTTACATGTCTGATACAGAGGTTAGGAGGAAAGCAAGTAGATGTCAAGCATTGGAATAGAATGCTCTGAAATGAATATTTCTGTGATTTTTGGGAAAATGTAAATCTCCACCTGATGTGGAGCAGGTTCTGTCCATGCTTCGCATGTGAGCGCTTGTTGGTTAGCCAGGACCTTTACCTGGCACCCAGATTTTTGCTCTTCTGTGGACCTGGACTTGTCTGAAAGGACCTTTCAACTATCCAAAGGGCCAGTTCGAACAGTTTGTTCAATTTATCTTTTTTTAAATGTACTGAGAAGTAAAATGATGTTCTCTATCAGGTGAAAGGGTCATTATTAGTCTGTGCTAAATTCTGCCGTTGCATGTCTGCAAATACTTCTGAGGTGGAGTTTTTTTCCCTGAGATGGGATTTGCATGGTCAGTTGTAGGAAAAACACAGGTATTTACATTCCTATTCCACTTCCAGATCTCCAGCTTGTCCTAAAAATTAAGGGATGTTTTGGTTTTGTTTTTAATAAGTATTTTTATAGTTACCTGAAAAGCCTGAAATGAGGAGCGAGTTACAAACATCCATCCAATTTTTTCTGTGTGCTGAAAAGAGTTAGAAGCCTTTGAAAAATCTTTGTTCAAAGTTTTTAATTGGCATTTTAAATGTTTATAGCTACTTTACACATAATTAATATCTAAATTTGTCTAATATGGCATAGCTGCAGCTTCTTAGATCAGAAATACTTTCTGTTTTCTCTCCAGCTGGTTTCCTGTAAAGGGCTGAATTATTCTAGCTTTTATGGGTCATTGTTAAACATGGCAGGAAGGGTCATTGTTAAAAATGTTTTCAGAACTTTGATAACCAGTTTATCAACTGATTCACATGTTTAATCAGTTAATAGGTTTTCCTTTTCAGTGCATGGGAATTTCTTTGTTTATCTTAACTGAGTAACTGTTTCTACAGTGGAAAGAACTGTAGTTGACTGATAATCTTTTCAAATATCTGGAGTTTGCTCTTGTGACACAACTTGCCTGGACAGATCCTGCACTGTTACTCCTAAGTCTGTGTTTATAGGGAACATTCCATCAGAACAAGGGTTTGCATGAACATGGAAGCCCCAGAGGGTCTTGTATTGTGGGGATACCGGGCATGGAGCAAAAGTCATCAGGCGTTTTATGATAAGGGTTTTGAAGGTGTTTGTTTATTAAAAAAAGAGGGACAGGTGCTTTTGAGAAGTGCCAAACATCCGTGGTTCCTCCAATACCTCGTCAAGAAGTTTTTTTGCAACACACTTTATCAAAAGTGTCACAAGGCATGTGTTCAGCATGAAATACCTCCAAGAATCACCATCCTGTGGCTCTCTGGGCACCTGTCTGGGGGCTGCACCACCTTTCTGCTGAAAAACCTTTTTGCTACTCTCCGATCTGAGCCTGCCAAAGCGCAGTTTTTGATGTTGCCCCTTGTTCCAGCATCTGTCTCAAACAAGAAGTTTGGCTCTGTCATCACTGTAATTTCTCTCCAAGTGAGGGAGTTGTATCTATCTCCTCTTAGATAACCTGTTATTAAGTCACCATCTCTTCATCAGGCCCAAGAGGCCAAGGCCACCCTCAGATGAAGCCCTCACTTGCTGAGAGCACTCTTGGCTCAAGTTCAGCTTGAGGAAGGTTTTTTTCTGCCATCCCCATTGTAATAAGGCCAGTCTGCTCCTGTGTTTATAAACAAACTCGAGGCCAGGCAGAACTGTAAACTTTAGTTTGCTTTTTTCAGAAAATAAATTCAATTATGTTTGCTTTCTACGTAAAGCGCGACTTGGCATGGAATAGTACACAGCAATAAAGTTGCAAAATTTGAGTTTACATGACATTTATCTGCCTTGAAATTGCAGATATTTGGAGAGCCCTGCAACCCTCAGCTGGGTTCACAGAGGAACTGTGTTCATGGAGTCACAGCAGTTCCTGGGAATTGGCATTTGTGAGAAAGTCAGCAGCTTGTTCTGTGTATCTGGGATATTTAGATGTATTCATACCTGTTGCTACATGAAGGAAATGTGTTGAGATGAACACAAACCCAAGTAAAACCCAAATGGCATTGGAAACCCAGACATGGGGGTTTTGTTGGGATGCCCTGGGCTGAGGAAGGCACTGCACACACTGGCTCACATCTCAACTATAAATTCCTCCCACAAACAGAAAAGAGGTCAAATTCTTAGATGAGACATAAAAAAGGAGTTTTTTCAGTGGGGGTGGTAAAACCCTGGCGTGAGTTGCCCAGAGGGGTGGTGGATGCCCCTTCCCTGGAAGTGTCCAAGGCCAGGTTGAAATTGGTGGAAAATGCCCCTGCTCATGGCCTGTAGAAGGTGCCTTCCAACTCAAACTGTTCCATGATTCTATGAAATGAAGTCTATTCTGTCCTGTTGAGAGAGTGCTGGGAATTCTGACAGAGAGCCTTGGTTGGGAAACATGACTGGGCCTGGATATGTCCCAGAAAAAAGGTTTCCGGAGCCTGCCAGTCCTGGGTTGTGTTAAACCAGGGCAGGATTGTGCTGCCATCCAAAGTGACTGCTCCGCCACTGATGTGAGAGAGAATGAGCAGGGAGAAGGCTGCAGGGATTTTTCTTTGCTGTGGCCACCAAAAAGCTGGAGTTTATGGGAGGGAAGCAATGGGATCTTGTGGATGTGGGTGAGAAGGTTGGGTTAAGGCAGTTGTAAAACATGTGTTGATTCAGCCACTGTTTCATATGGAGCATTAATTCAGTGTTTTATTTGATAAAGCAAAAATTCCTGAGCCTCGAGCAGGATATTTAACTGTGAATATTGAAAGCCAGGGATACTAATCCTGCTTATGCTGTTTGAGTAGTTACCTGTTAGAAAAAATATTTTATCAAAAATGATGCTTATTTTAAAAATACTGCTGTGAAATGTGGGGAAGATAAATGAAGTGTTACATTTGAAACCTTTTTTTAAAATTTATTGTCATTTTTCTGTTCTCTTTAACTAAAAAACTCCTCTGTGGTGGAGAGCCAGGAGCAAATATGATCGTCCAATTTGTTGCTGGAGCTTTCTGAAATTTAAACCCAATTCATTAGGTACAACGTAGGTGTAGAGCGTGGGCAGTCATTAGGATTTCAACAGCAAATAATGCAGCCCATGAAACATCAGACTTATTTCCTTCTCATGTAAAACACAGTAATGCGTTTCACCCTGGCTAAATGTGCTCTTGAGCTTTTATGTCAGAGTGAATCATGATCTAACGCTCACCAGATTAAATCTAAACGTTGCAGTATTTCCTTTCTAATTCTGGCTCTTCCCACTAGGATAATATTATTTGTCTCGTCAGTTATGTGCAAGTGTGAATGAGGAGATGGAGTTTGTACATGTGTGCAAACACCCATGGAAGCGCGGCCCGCGGGGCCGGGGCTCCGCGAGCAGAAAAGCCCTCAGGATAATTAGGTAAAACGCATAATAAGATCCATGTCCGCAGGGCCAGCGTGGCCCAGAAGACTTTTATTTGTGTGAATTCCTGGTACAAACGGGAAGGATCTCGCTGCCTCTCCGGGGAGGACCTTTGGGCCCATGCCCGGCGGGCCCCGAGCCGCCGGCGCAGCCGAGCGGGCCCTGAGCGGTTGCGACAGCGCGGCCACCGCGGCCACCTGCGCCCGGCCTCGTTAGGGCCCCTCAGCCAGAGCCACCGCCGCAAACGGGCCCAATTAGCAGCCCTGAAAGCCCCTCTCCAGCCAGCCATCACTAACACTCCAGATAAAATTTGACATCTTCCCCCGGCTCCCCCTGCCCCAAACTCCAATTAATTGAAATGGTTTTACTGAGGGAGCGCGGCTCTGCTGAAAAGGCAGAGGACTTTGCTTGGGTAATCAGCTTAAATAGCGGCCCGTTTCCTGCCCTCGCTGCTCCACACTTCCCATTTGGGAGACATAAATACTGGTTTTATTTTAAAATCTTTTTTATCTCCAATTTCCTCCAGTTTTTTGATGGGCCTCGTACACGACTCCGTTTCAAAGGGCAGGATGGTGCAGCCAGTAAAGTGGATGCAGACAGGAACTTTTAAGTTCAATGTTGATTGCCTTTATTGGAAGGAGGGGGTAATGAGGGGTTTCACATGGAAAAGGTACATCTTCTCTGACAGTCACAAACTGGTGATAATTAGGAAGAAATCCACAGTTTCATTCATTTTTCTACTTTTGAAACACTCCTGCCTAAACGAGCATTTTGAATCTTCTGCTGCAGTAGCCGAGCAATAATTTTTTTGAAGTTAAAAAGAGGTAACAGCTCATTGTGTACATTTTTATAAATAGATTCTCCTGAAGCCATGCCAAGGTCTGGGTCAGCTGTAAGATAAGCTTTGAAATGTCAATATTCTGTAAAGACAGAAGTTGTTAAAGAAGCATCTGTAATTCAGTATAATACATAGTTCAGTTTCTGCCAGGGCTGGATTCTTCACTTTTCATTACTCAAGGGAATTGCCATGGAGTGCATGAGCTTTGTGGGGTCAGGGTCTTTGTTCAGGTGAAAGACTTGAGTGTGTTTAATTTTAGAAGGGTAAAGTGTGAAAATATTCCTGTTCTTCAAATTATGTGTGCACACCATTTTATTCCTGTATTCACCATGATTTTTTTTTTTCCATCAGACATAAACTGATGGGGAAATTCTGTTTTCTAGGAGGAGAATTAGGGATCAGTTTGGGATCACTGCTGTTGGGTGTGCGTGTTTCTTTTAAATGGCCAATATTTCTCTAATTTAACATTCTCTCATTTTCTTAGCAGGCAGTAGGAGTTGGCCTAGAGGACAAACTGCCCTCCAGCCACAATCCCACCCCATGGCTGATCCAGAGCCTTGGGAATCAGGCACATGGTGACCTCCAGAGATGGCAGCCAGCCGCAAACCCACAGGACCTGCAGTGACAGAGCAGGTCAGTGTATCACCCTCTTCCCACAGCTCTCAGAAATTCCCTCCCACCCTTTTGAGGGATCTGCTCAAACTGTCCCAAGTTTTTACACCAGAGGCTGCAAAGTCACACTGCACAGGAGTCAGAGAATCGTTCATGGACTCCACACAGATTTCTGGAGGCAGGTACATGTCACCTGTCAGGGGAGGTTCATCCTCTCTTTAAAGCCCAAGTCAGGACCTGTGAGGCTGCTCTGGGATTTGCATGGATTGGCAGGAATTGTGTTAGGAACATGGTGTGTAGTTGGTAATCTGTGTTCAGGACCCAAATGAGATCTCCTGAGGAGTGCTCAGAAGCTCATCCTATGTCAAGAAGAAATGATCTGCAGGAAAATCAAGCTTTCCATTCCACCACTTTATTTCAAAAGGAAGGGGCTGGCTGGTGTTGATGTTAATCACATTATTTGACTGGAATTAGCTTTGGGTTTCACATCCAGAATTTCCCATCCAACAGCTGGACCAAGCTCAGCTCTTGCAGGGGCACTAAAATAAATTGACAGACATGCAAGAATTGCATAAGAACTTCCAAACCCTTAGGAAGCTGATAACAGTCAAGCTTTCCTAAGCATGAACATGTTAACAGTAATAGTTGAAGGGTGATTTTTTTCTGGGAGGGAGGTGTCATGTTCTTCATCTCATGGCAGCAAAGTCAGGATCTCTTTCCATCTGTCCAAACCAGAAATGGATAATATCTTTTCCTGACTGGGTTTTAGGGGAAAAGCATGCTGTGTTCCCAGGTGTTTGAGAATTGAAGAATTACCTTTTTTTAATGTATTTTATTGATGTCAGTTTATACATTTATTACCTTTTTTTAATGTTAGCCCTGTGTGTTGCTATTTCTCCAGTGCCAGTTTTCTAGCACAGTTTAATGACGAATCATGAACATTAACTTTATATATGTGTAATGCTTTATATATATACACATATATATTTATATAAAAATCTGGGTGGTGGCAGGGAGAGACGAATTCTGTCTGCTCCATCTTTTGTTTGGATCTAGTTGCCATAGGAACACTAGGATCAATTTTGACAGACTGAAATACTACAAATTACACTGTCGGATGACCTCATTCCAGGGCTGGCACGTTGGATTGCAGCATTGCTGAGAAGAAAAGCGTGAACGCTGCAGGAATTTCTGCTCCATGGAAAAATGTTATTTTTGGATTCTTCAGGAAGGCGTGCACATAAAACCACCGGTTCCCTGGTGAGTGACTGGTCCCTGAGACCAGCACAACTTCCATCTTAATTTTTGGTTGTGGTAGGTGATGTCATGTTTGGCCATACAGTTCCTTAAGCTGCAGCTGGCATCTCACTGAGAAAGACCTTCATGTTTTCCTGTTAAACACTGAGGCAACTGATTTCTTACAGGAAGACTGACAGAATGAGTCTTTTTTCTTGCTTTTTTGGTGTCATCTGCTACCTGTGTGCCTTGGTATTGATGCAGCTGACATTGGTTTTGTGGTTTTTTACCTTCCTGATCAATTAAGAAGTATTGAACTATGCCTTGTGTCTCAAAACTGGTTAATGCTGGAAACAAATGCCCCTTTAATTCCTGAGCAGTGTGTTTTGGGGTGGATTCCCAATTGCAATAGGAGGTCCCTGCTGCATGGGGACAGCTGTGACATCTCAGGATGCTCTGGGTTTTCCTTCCATCCCATTTCCATGCTGATGTGGGCCTTGCAGTTTCACTCAGAGAAATGTCTTGTGCAACTTTATTGTTGTGTAGCAAAATGCACATTTAGTCCTGGGTTTTATTTAGACCATTTATATGTTGGTATTATTTGTACACAAGGAGGCAATGTCTGTGAGCTGGCAAACAGTTCAGCCATTCTGTTTTTCTTCTAGTCAAGAATATTACTCTTGCTCTATCTAATCTAGAGTTGTAAATTGCAGCAGAGGTACAAATCCAAAACAAACATTCTGAAGAATTTGAATGGAGTAGAGCCCCAATTTCCATTTCAGTTCTCTCTCTGTTGTCCAATTTGTTAAACACAAGTGGTCCCATGTGCGAGTAGCATGACTGCCAGAAGCACTCTGCAGCCATCTGCTTTTCTGGTAAGTCTTTGATTATTTCTCTGTCCAGTTTTCTATCCAAAATTAGAACTGGCAACTCAATTGGTTGATGAATATTGTATTTTTTATCATTTAACATTTCCAGCTTATGGCTAGGAAATGTCATCAAGGTCATAAAAAGCACCAGAAATGAACTTTCCTTCTCAAGACCAACTTCACCATGGTAGAACTTTTTTACCACATTGTTTCAGCCCTTCAAGAGCAGCAAGAGAATTGAATAGGGAAAGTTTTGCTGTTTAAGGGTAACACCAAACTGGAGGGAAAGGAAAAACAGCCTGGATTAATCTGATGAGCTGTCTTGGACATGAGAAGAGTTGCCAGGCACTGATAGAGGCATTCACATAGAGCTGAACTTAAACCCCAGCTCGGGGACTAGAAAGAACCAGTGGATCTTCAGAGTCTGTGGTTTATTTGGACTGAATTGTGGGGTTTAACACGTTGGAAGTGAAGGGGAAGGTGGCTCTGAAGGGGGCACCCCAGGGGATTCCTGAGTCCTGGTACATGTTGTGGGCAGAGCCCTTCTGCGTTTGTGCACCTTCAAGGTTTCCGTTCACGAGTTGCATCAGTTGACAGAAACTGAAAGGTTTTAGATGCTTAAAGCAGCAATTCTCCTGCAAAGCCTGTGAGACAAGCAGAGGGTGAGTGAGAACTCTGGGTCATTGCCCTTGTATTTGCTGCATGAACTCCCTGGAGCATGACACGGGGCTGCTGGATCGGAGCGTGCTGGGTGTGTCTGAGGTGTGAGCCAGAGGAGGCAGAAATGGATGAGCCCTGTAGTACAGACTTGGCCACTGAGATTGCATGGGAAACAGTAACTGAGTATTCATTTGGTTGGTTTTTTTCCTCTTTTAAAATAAATTGCATCAGAAATTTGGTCTGATCCAGCTGCATCTTGGGAAGTGCAGCAGGTTTGCAGGACAGTGGTTGAAATCTCATGTGCCGCATGGAGAGGTTTGGTGTTTCCAGCACCACCTCAAACTGCAGATGAGGTGGGTGAGGAAGGGCAGGGCTCTTGGGTGCAAGCTCACCTTGTGAAATGTGCCATATTCGGTGTCATTGATGGGGAAGGTGGCTGGTCCTAACACAACCTCAATCCATACATTCGTCCTTGGCATTTTCTGACTGTGTAGACAACATCAAAATGTTTCTTTGAAACCTAAAGATCTCTGGAAACTGAACTCCCTTTGCATTTCCAGGACTTCCCTCAGACTGGGTGGCAGACATTGGTTTCTGTGGCAGTGTTATGCAGAAACTCAGAAGCTCACCAGACTCTGGTGGTTTCAGGGCTGCTGTTGAGGGTGGGCAGCTCTGGCTGGGCTGCAGCTCTCCATGCTCAGGCAGCTGAATCCAGAGTGACAGGGAAGGGCAGGCACTGTCCAAATACACAAAGACTCAACACATTAAAAATATTGTTGTTTTAAATCATAATGGAGGAGAGGAATCATTTAGCAAGTGGGAATGTGGTGGGAGCCTGCCAGGCTGGGCTTTGCTAATATCTGAATTAGGCTGTTTAAAATGTTCTAAATCCACCAGAAGGTCCTGAAAGTTCAGCTCTCCCCAGTTTAAGTTAGTGGTGACAGGATTGGGCCCTCTATTACTTTTTTATGTGGTGTTAAAAATTACTTTCCCATATTTCCAAAGCCATTCTTGAATATTTTCAAAGCACATTGTGAAATCATTGTGTGCATTACTTGTCCATATGTACAGTAGGGTAATACAATATTTGGGCTTTTCCCTTTTGTTTGGCTTCTGCAAAAGAAAGACAAACTAAAAATCTTTCCTCCTCTCCCCATTTGATTTTTTTCCAGGTAGAATGATGGCAGACATGCTCAGCTCAGTTCCATATAACATACTGCTTACTGGAATAACCAATTTAGTTCTCTGCCCTTTTACTGTAAACTTGGGGGGTTTTTAAATGTATTTGTGATTTCCTTTGAACCATTTATAAACAGGTTAGAAATACCATTTCACCACTCTATTAATAATCAGGGCTCTTTATATGGGTTCTTTAGGAACAAACTATGATAAACAAACACCTCCAAACTCTTCCTGCTGCACAAATATTCACTGCATTGTTTGGTATTCCTTAGAGCATTCTGCCTTTGGTCAAAATGTTATAGTCAGGGATTCAACTGGTAATTGTTATTTCCAGGAAGATTTTTGTTGTATTGTTCTTTTAGAGTACAAAAAGAAGTAATTTTTGCAACAGCATTCATGTTGCATGAAAATAAAAAAAAAACAACTTTAAATATTTTTGGACAATTGTGAGAGCTGGGATGTTGGTGCCAGATGCAGAAGGCTGCAAGGTTTGCCTGCTCTGCCCGAGTGCAGAGAGGGGTGGTGTCACCCAAGACAGGATCTCCCAGGGCTGGAGGAGTTCAGCAGCAATGAACATTTTCTTAGTGCTTTCTTCTCTTTAAATGTAAAATTCAGGCACCAACTTCTCAGCTGTGATAACCTTTTCATGAACTGTCCTGGCTCTTAGGCTTTCACCTGTTAAAATAAATGGCATTTATTAAAAAACCCCAGTCACAATAACACCAAACCTGTATTTTTTTAGGGTATAAATCTCCCACTTCAATTGCAGGAGCCTGTCAGTGAATTTCTGACACCAAGTTATGTTATTTAATGAGTGCTATTAGGTAGTTCTGTCACTTAATAGGATTGAGGGTTGGAAATGCCATGTAATATCACTTCACTGGAGAAAAAATCAACAAACAGACCTCACTAAAAACCTTGTGCTGCCTTTGAAGTCGGTCAGAGCTGCTGTCACTTCAGAGGGAACCCGCAGGGCTGTTTTCACTCCCATCTTAGGGGAGGCAACAGTTATTCTTGGCAATTTACAGTAGGGGCACTCAGAGCAATCTCCCACCATCTGACTGCGAGTGAGGAAACAGAATAGTTATGGCAAAAAAGGGCCTTTGCAGGCTCCTGTCCATAATTATCATCTCCTTCTAGGAAATGGGAGTATGGGCTCTGCCAGGAAAAGTGCTAATGGCCATCATTGTCACGGGTTGTCATTTGCACTCAGGTGCCACCCAGAGTCCCTGGGTGAGGTCTGGGCTGCCTCGTGTCCCATGGGATTAGGGGGAGCTGGTTTTACCCTGACAGCTTGGTGGTCCTGGAGTCACCTGTGTCCCCCCTGTCCCTGTGGCTGCCCTCTGAGCTCAGGCTGCATCTTTATGGGAAGAAGGTGTGCAAGAAAGTGACAACAGCCAGGAGAAAGCAAGATGGAGACTTGGCAGCTGAAATTCTGGTTTAGGTATTATTTTGCAACTTAAATTCATCAGATTTTTCTCTCCTGGTGTTTTCCCCTGTAAGGAAAAAAGGCTTTTTCTCCAGAGAGGATTCCCCACCTCACTGGGAGAGCAGACACCAACTACAGGTACTGAGGAGAGCAGAAGGAGGAAATGTCCTGCCCTTGGAACCTGGGCTGAGCGTGGTTGGTGGCACTCTCTTCATCCAGAAAGTCAAATCCTCCCTTTGATGCTGGTGAACAAAGTGTAGCAAAGGAACTAAAATCCCTCTGCAGCAGCTGAGCAACTGAAGTCGGTTAAAATCAGAAAGATTAGATTCCCAGGGAAAGTTTAATGGAAAAAGGTGTTCTGCCTTTCCTATTGGTTTCATTTGGAAGTCCCTGTGAGGGTTCTGGGGTTAAACATGCTGTCAGTACCTTCATGAGGAGTCCCACATGTCTTCAGATCTTTCCTAAACTGGGCTTCCTGTGTTTGCCGGCTGTGAGCTGCTGACTGGTGCAGAGGATGACTTTGTGTTCCACAAATTCTGAATTCCTCAAGGCTACAGCCCTGTGTTCACTCACAGGATGCAATCTGTACCTTCTGGAGCCTGTGTGCAATAGCAAATAAAATCCCAAACCATTTGGAATAAAGGGAGCCACAACATGATATCCAAACCAGTTGTACTGGTTTGCTTCTGTAAATCTACCAGACTGGGGGGAGAAATGAAAAATGCTGGATAAATGGT
The DNA here is from genome assembly GCF_028018845.1 of Melospiza georgiana. NCBI lineage: Eukaryota > Metazoa > Chordata > Aves > Passeriformes > Passerellidae > Melospiza > Melospiza georgiana. The sequence goes on from NC_080442.1 coordinate 19,022,154, forward strand.
GAAATATGTGTAATAAAATAACAATTAAAGACATCAAAACTTTTTAAAGGCATGGCTGTGGAGGGCCAATAGAAGGACCCTGTGCTTGTACTGGAGACAAGGAACATTCCAGCAGTGAAATACAGCTGCCCTGACATCCCTGACACAAGTCTCTCTCACCTCAGGGCAGTCAGGATTCCATCACAAATCCCACTGAGCCCATTTCAGCCCCCACAGGCTCTGTGCAGTGGAGTGAGAAGGTCCTGCACAATGGATGCAGTGTTTCCAGAGGGATCTGGAAGCTGCAAGTTGATGTTCTTTGGTCCTAAGCTGTACTTCAGGGGTTGAGATACACTCCACTTCTTCCTGTAACAAATCAGATTTGTCACTACTTGAAAAAGTGCTGATAGAGACCTAGGGAGAAGTTAAACCCTCTACAAAACTTCATGAAATAATACCAATGGCAATGTTTAAAAAGTGAATTAGGCTGCAATATCCTTATTTCTTCCCTTATTTCAACTGTTTTCCTGCATGTGGCAGGTTTTGGCAATAAACCTGGATCTGGGAATTGAGGCTCTTTCAAAGACAGGACTTTTTGCATTTCATTTTAGATGCTTCAGTTTTGCAGAACTATTCAAATTTCTGTGGAGCTGTTAATTAGTAGGTGTCCAGTTCCAAGTGGTTCCAAGTGGAATTTGTGATTGAGGAGAAAGTGGGTTAGGCAAAAAATGGATTTGTCAGTATTAAGTTTGTGCTCTATTGCAGCTGAAGACAGGCTGCATAAAACTTGTCCTGTGGGTCAAAATAATGTGTATGTGGAGAGAGGGAAGTGAAATCCCAGGGTCTGAGCCCTCAGCATAAAGAAGGTTTATTAAGTGCAGATCTTTTTTTGGACCTGGACACTGGGATCTAAATAGAAAATGCCCAGCTAAGCTCAGTAAAATCCTGCTGGGATAGGTCATTTTTGGAATAATCCAAACATGACTTGGGCCAGCTCTTTCTGTTCAGGAAGCTGCCCAGGTCCCTGGTTTAAACCAGACCCTTTTTAAAGGGATTTTCTGTGTAAAAGCATTGCCACATGCAACCTCTGTATGAAATCGTTGGATAAATAGCTTTACTGTAGGGATATCCAGGTTGAGCATACATCTATTCCCTCTGATTAATTTATTTTTGCATTCATGGAATGCAGAAATGCATTTCACACCCCTGAAATCTTGAGGGCAAACAGTTTCCCATTGGGAGATGTTTCTGCAAAGAGTGAGATGGGAAATGAGTGAAGGGTGATGTTTGTGTTGCCTCAGGGGCAGCTGCTCAGCTGGACTGACAGAGTTAGCACTCATCACATCACCCCAGAGCCAGCACAAGCCTTCTGCCTCCTTAGACACTGGCCATTAATATTTTGACACATATTTTGGTTCTTTCATCTCAGAAAGCAATTACTGTGTCCAGTAAATCAAAACCACAACCGTGCGAGGCCTCACCCTGACGGGACCACCTTGCTAAAACCACACTTAATGTGATTCTAATTATGAACCATGTGTTGATAAGGAGCTGAGATCTCGGTGTCCCTTGTGAAATGTCATCCTTGTGGCTCAGAGACTCTGAGCCCGTGTCCTCGTGGGGCGGGAGGGATTCCCCTCCACTGTGCCTGAGTGCTGCCAAGCCTCTGTTCCCTGCTTCACCCTGGAAAACCATTCATGAGGTTTAAACAGGACTTTTAAAGCACAGCGTGAGCTGATACAGCACAGTGAACCAATGGGAATCTGAGAGAAAGAATACAGGAGTCTTCTGTAGAACACTCCTGAACAACAACAATCATCTTCTTTTGAATCCCCACATTTTTTATGTAAATCCATTTCTCTCTTGGAATATTCTCTTTCTTAAAAATATGTATTGCTTTGGAGAAATGCCCAGAGTGCAGTTTGTGGTGGTGGTGTGTCCAGAAGATGTTCCCAAAAGCAGGTGAGGCTGCTGTTAGGTGTCACTTCATCTTGAAATAACTATCTGCTGTTGGCACAACAGAAATCCCATCCCACTCTCCTCATCTTCCAGATGTTTGCTGCTGCTGCCTCCCTTGCTCCATCATCAGGGCAATAACTTGGACCAGAAAATGGATCCAGCTTAGAACCAGCCAAACTATAAATAAATCAATAAATGAATCCCCACATTGGCTTTAGGCCAGGCTGGAGTGCCTCTGTCCTTGCAGCAGGACAGAACCTTTAAAATTTGCCCACAAAGATCCAGGTGGGAGCCACGCTAAGGAGCAGGAGGAGATTTCCCAGGTGGGATCCATGCTAAGGAATGAATCCCTGCAAGTTTGACTCCTATCCCAAAGGAGCTGCTCCTGGCCAAGGCTGGTGGCCACAGCCACTCACCAGAGTGGTTCCTCCACACGGGAGCTGCCCTGCATTAGCATTCTTTCCATGGGCTGAGGCTGGCACAGACAGGTTCCTTCACATTCTCCTGGATGTGCATGAGAACAGCCTCCAGGAAGAGCTGGAGACTCCAGAGGCTCCACGAGGAGCAGCTCCTGAGGCTCTGGCTGCTGTCCCAGCTCTCAGGAGCTCCAGTTCTTGGGATGCTCCTGTGCAGAGCCTGCAGGTGATTTACAGCTCCTCTGTTGGGAAACAGCTCTTCTGTAAATGGGGTTTCCTAGATAACCTGGAAATTTTGGAGTCTTCTGGGACTCCTGGGTTGAAAGACTTTAGATGTTTATTTATTTTTCCATTTGAAGCAATGCTCCTCCTACTTGTATCCTAAATAGGAAGTAGTTCTGTTTCAGAAGACCTTTTTTTTTCATATATTCTGTAGAAAAGAAACACAAGGGTGAATTTGGTTCTCCATCTCCTCCCTGGCCATCAGTACATCCATATTAAGGACTGGTGTGGATTTTAGAAGATACATGACTGATTTTTTCAGTTCTGTTATAAGAGGGAGGTTCTGGTTTCTCCAAATCCTGCTGTGATGTGGGGTGGGGATGGCTGGTAGTGAGACCCTGAGCAGAGCAGAGTTTTCCTAAGGCCAGAGCCATTAGGCTGAGCCTGCTGGGTCCCTTCCAGGCAGCCTGCGTGATATTTCCTCTGGAGTTTCAATTGGATTAGATATTCATCTTCTCTTCCTGTCCCAAACTGTTGTTTAGTGCTGATGTGTCCTCTAAAGCCACTGCCAAGTTCCAGCACAGTGGTGGTGAAGCCAGTCCTAGTCTGTGCTGGGGTTTTAAACATTGGGAGGCGTTTAACCCTTTGTATCCATTGAAATCAGGGGGATGTTTGCACCTAAATCTCTTAATGGCTTTGGGAATTCCAGCACTGACAGGCCCAGCCTGAGCCCAAGGCAGCTCCAGACCCTCCTCCCTCTGCAAGGTGCAGAGTGATCATTTAGAATCTCTGGGAATATCTGCAATAATAAGGGTTAATATTTCCCTGGCAATTTAATTGGCAGAAATGTTTCATAAATGGCTATTGTTTTCCAAAAGGAGCAGATTCCTTGTGCTGTTGGGTTTTTAAATCCTTGGAGATACAATATATACATACACCACACTTGGTTATCCACATAGGCTTCATTTATTTGTGTTTGCCTGCTTAGTGCAAACTCATTACTCTCCAGGAAAGTCCTTTGTTGACACAAAAAGGCACTGGGGAAATAGAATTTTTTTTTTTACAATAAAGTCTTGTATTCATATAAAATGTTTCTCCTTGGTAAAACAAAATAAAGAACCCAGAAGCACTGGCATGCAGAAGTTCACAGCTTTTAATACAGTACATGTGTCATAGCACAGTGTGGCCACCTAATGAGGGGCCTAATACATTTTAAAAGTCTAATAACAGGACAGCTGAATGACTTTGAAAAGCCTTAAAAACTCATTGTCTGAGAGCATGAGGATGAATAACTAACAAGCTGAAATGTATTTACCTTTAGAACAATATGTTTTGTTCCTCTAAGTGCAAGCCTTTGATCCATTGAAAGGGCTCTGCTCATTTCTAAGGCAGGGAATCAAACTGGAATTCAAACTTGGTTAAGGAGCTGTATTACAAGAGCATTTTGCAATTAGAAAAAGGCTGAAAATGCAGCAACCTGCTGCAGCCTTTGGGAAATGTACCCCTAAGAGAGAGTTTGGATTTTGAACACACAGTTTCTGTTCAAAACCCCTTTGAACAAAACCTGAATGGTTCGAGTTGGAAGAGCCCCGAAAGCTCCTCTCACTGCACCCCTGCCAAGGGCAGGGACACCTTCCCCTGTCCCAGGTTCCACCCTGGCCTTGGGCACTGCCAGGGCTGGGGAGGCCTCAGTGGGGAGTCCCAGGTGAGCAGGGAGCCTTGGGGAGGATGAGGAGGATGCCCAAGGTGCCAGCCCTGCCACAGGGCACCGTGCTGGGGATCCGTGCACAGCACAGTGCACACTCTGTTCTGCACTCCGGCTGCTACTGGCTGCTACATTTACAGAGAAGAAACACCCTGCGTGCCAGAATGACATAAATCTGCTGCTTTCCTGCAGACTAAACCTCACACTCAGGAGGTGTGATTACCTCATGCTCACCTCTGCACCTGGGGAGCACTGGAGGCCAGCAGGGAGCCCGAGCCAGCAGAGCTGCTGCTCCCGTGTGTGCAGGGCAGAGTTCAGGGCAGGGGCACCGCGGGGCTCCCAGGGCTGGGACTGTGCAGGTCAGGCTGCCCAGCACTGCCCAGAGCCAGCTCTGCCTGTGCTGGGCACAGGGACAGGCCCTGCTGTGTCCCCGTGTCCCCAGGACAGACCTCGTGATCCAGCAGTGGCACTGTGTTATATGCTTGAAAAGATTTTATTCCATTATCAGTCTCAATGAAGGATGAGACATGAGAGATGTAAAACTTAACACTATTCCATCAGAAGTCAACCTATGCCTTGGTTATAATACTTTATAAATCAGCCTATTAGCTTTTGCCACACAATGCTGCTATTACTTCTAACAGTAATCACACAAAAAAAAGCTGTGTGAGCTTTCTGTCAAGTTTTGAGAATTCTTTACAAATCCATTTCTCACAGTGGGGTTGCCCAAGCTCTGTCACCTGCCCTTACAGAGTCCTGGTTACAGCAGGGACAAAACAGGAGCTTTTCTGCAGGGAAGGGCAGCAGGTGCTCAGAGACAATAACAACCAGATCAGGCCAGCTTTGTTAGTGACAAGAAGGGCCTTTTTGGCCCAAGCAGGGTTTTCACAGTCATTTTTTGTTTGTGTTAAAATGGGATGATTTTACATCAGAATAATCTTTCACGAAAAAGGAGAATGCATTTACCTTTCATTAAGTAAAAGTTACTTTCTCACTGTAGTGAGCAATGAAAGCAAAGCCAAGACTATTCTCCCTATGGAACAGAAAGCTGACCTGTGATAAGGACCCCTCTGCATTCTTATCTGCTCTATTTTTGCAAGGCATTTTGAGCAGCAGGAAACCAGGTCAGGCTGTGAGACTTACTGAATTTAGAGGAAGTGCTGCAGGGTCTCCCCTAAAAGCAGCAGAACACCCTGAGTGTCTGCCCAGAGCCCTAAACCCAGGTGGATTTCTGGCATCTCCAGAGCCTTGCAGCTTTGCCAGCCATTCCAGAGGTGACTGGAGGATGGCCAGTCCCTTCACTCTCGTGACACCTCTCTCTGAGGCTCTTTGGGATTTCCATGGAAATCTTGGTTTGTTTCTGTGTGTGTACAGACAGACACAGCTGAATCTGTTCACCAAAGGAGTGAACACTCCCCACGTTCTGTGGTACAGAGGAGCTGCCCTGACAGGGGAGATGCCATGAATATTCTGGCTTTGACAAGCTCTCACACCTTGCTGAACACCCCAGAATGCACTCAGGACTGAGGCACCACCGTGACTCCAGCACAGGCTGTGTCACAAACCAAACCCAGCCAGGCTTCCCCAATTCCTGTGCTCCCAAATTACTGGGTTTGCTTTCACCCATCTGCCTTCTTGGTTGGTGCTCCTCAAGAATTTTGGGACACTCTCCTTCCCTCTGTTCTTTTCCACTGCTCCTCAAGTCTTGCCTACCCTGCAAGCCAGAATATTTTTACATAATTGACTTAATTAGCCCAATCAAAGGAGCGATGGTGCAATGAACTGAATATTCAAGGTTTCTTCTCCAAGAATGAAGCTGTGCATGTTCACTGGGGTTACAGCTCTCCTTTCATCCCCTGCCAAGCACTTGACTTGGTTTGTATCGTGACTTGATAAAGAAATGACATCATTAATACAATAATAACAAATCATTTCAATGGAAATCAGGGGACCTTCTACCTGGATCATTTTAATGATTGCCCTCCAGCTCACTTTTTCTTTCAAACAGCATCTTTGCATCCAGTAATAACTATTTGCTAATTTAATTCAGATTATCTTGGACTTGATGAAGGAAGCAAATAGGGCAGAACCCGTCAGAAGCTCCAGAATCCAAAGAAATCAGGTTATATTGCCTTTTTTCAGGTTCTTGCAGTTTTGATTCAAGTTCTAATTTTGGGGTTTTTCCCTGAGTTTTTGAGATTTGGAATCCAAAGTATTCCTTTATCATTGTTACCCTTGTTCAATTCCCAGATTATTTTATGATTTCTTTAGGAAAGCAATGTTTCTCACAGTTCAGGTTGTTTCTTCAGTAAAATAAGAGGTTTGTGGTGTGATCTGAAGTCAGGTGAGTTTCTCTTGATGGAGAACATTCACTGGGGAGAGTTTCCTGTCAGCTGGGACTGGAACTGAACCTTCCAACCTCTTTTCCTGCCTCTGCCTCTAAGTCACTTTCTGGATCTTCTAATTTAATTAACTTTTTAGCATTTGCCTGCAAAACAGGAATGATTATTTTATCCTCACAAAGGAGTGTTAAGAAACTTAATTAAACTCTGCCTTTAAAGTGCATCCCTTCATACACTACAAAAGATCAGTGAGCTAACATATATCACATGCATTACATATAAATAGCTTTATTCCAAGAGCATTAAGGGAATGTGTACTTTGGAAAAGGCCTTTGTGTGCATCTCCACTGTGGCAGGATTTTATGTCAACTCACTTCTTTGAGTCAGAAAGTTAAACCTGGTAATTAATTTCTTTTTGTGCCTGAAAGACAAAGCTCCACAATTAGCAATGTGCAGGTGATAATTAACTCTGTTCAGTGACAATCTCAGCTACCTGGTCATGGCTGATATTTTAGGGATGGGCAGCGAGGAGCTGAAATTGTTGTTAAAAAAGATGATTTAGTCCTGTAGGAATGCAGTCATCTGAAAAGTACCTATGATAGATGGGGAAAAAATGCTTCATTCTTCCATAACGAGGTCTCTGCAATGGCTCCCTATGATCCACATAACACATGTCAAAAACTGAGTTGACGTGGCCCAAGACTTGGCAGGTTTGAGTGCCAAAGCCATGCCGTGCTCTGAGGAGCTGGCAAGGTGCTGGGGCTGAGGCAGCCCACACTTAGGTGATAATTTATGGCTACCTGTAACCTCCTCGAAATAGAAACCATTCATATTCTCTCCAGGGAAGGGAGAGGTGACCAGACAACGTGAGTTCAGCCAAACCAAGACTTCATATAACTCCACAGAAGACAAACTCTGGTACTGACATTAACAATGCTGTGGGCTCTCAGAAATGGTTCGCCTGTAGGTTTTATTTATTTTAGTATTGTTTGCTTGTGTCATTTCTGAAACTGGCAGTTTACAAGAGCTGAAGTCGAGTTTTAACTCTTGGACTTTGATTCTGTTTATTTAAAGAATAAAAAAGCCTCAAGAGCAGCCCAAGCCAGGGCAGGGCCATGCAGTGGGGTTTGTGCTCTCCTGACTCGCTGATAATTCCAAATGTGTGTGCTCCTGACACTGTCAGTCCCTGATGCTGTCAGAACCTGTCCCAGAGCTGCACAATTCCTGCAGACACTGCTCAGCCCACCCTGTGGATTGGCATGGCTCTGCCCTTCCCTGGAGAGCCCCTGCCAGGTTTGGGGGTGCTGGCAGGGACCACATCCCCCAGGGGCTGGGGTGCTGCTCCCTCGCCTCAGCACAGAGCTCTGGGGAGAAATCAGTGAGCAGGGGCTGGTCTGCATATTTATACATTATTATTTATGAAAGTTCTTCCTCATCCTCCTGAAGATGGTGAAATACTGGAAGGGGACAGGGTCTGTTTATTCCTCGTACAAAGTAATGCAATACAGCTTTTAGATATTCCTGAAACTCAGATTATTAATTCCATTGTGTTTAACCAGTGAGGAAAACTTTATTGTTTTACAGTTCTTTGTGGTTTATTAACTTCTCTTTTGTGGACCAGCAGGTTTAAGTCTTCTCTCTCTCTTTTTTCTTATTCTTTTTTAAGTTTTCTTTTTTTGTAACTGTTAAGCAATTCCACCTGGAGATGTGAAAACTTCACAGGCTATAAAGCTTATATCCTGCAAATCTCCCTATCCAATATTAAAACATCTAAAGGAGGGGAGGCACCGTTGAAATATTTTGAGCTATGTTTAGGAATGAACACAGGGATTGGATTTATTCAACAAAATAACCTTTGTGGTTTTAGGAATGGCCCAGTGAATGAGTCTGGTTGCAATGGAAGTATGGAAAATATCTTTTACCAGGTAGTGGGATGAAAGAACTTCTTTAAAACTGGGTAGACTTAAAGCCAAATGGAAAAGATCTTAAAAGCAGAAGGGACAGTGGCCAGAACTGCCACTGCCTTGTGTAAATCCTGGAAGTCCTTCTCTCCCACTGATGACCTTTGAAAAGATGCTTTTCCTTGCAGAGGGGAAACATCTGTTTCTCATGTAAGTTAATACTTAACCTAAGATACACAGTAGAAATATCTTATCAAAAATAGGATGGAGGCAAAGACTGCAGGGATTGCTTTATCCATGTGGAATCAAGGTGATGCTTTCACTTCAAGGAGAAGAATGTGGATTTTAGGTCCAAAACTATCTTATGATAAGCATGGGATGGTTTGTGTGTATATTTGTGCCTGTAATATGTAATTAGTAATGCTTCTCATAGGTTATGCTTTTGAAAACACTGACCTTTGTGTTGTTGCTCTTATCCTCAGATTTATTTAATATGCTTGGGAGGGTCTCTGAGTTACACTGAGTTTCACACTTGTTTCTTGCTAACTTGCAGGAAAATATTCCAGTTCCACTCCAAACCCTCCTGCCCTCCCCCTGCCACCACACACCACACAGTGCATGCAGTGCTCCTGGGCTTCTCTGTGGGGACAGAGGGAATGCAAAAGCAGATGGCACTGAAGGGATCTAGAGCAAACCCACACAGCAGCTCATAGATGTGCTTGCTGAGCAAGGAAAACCAAAGTCTGGTGTCACAGGACTGAGCAAGAGCATGTGAGTGCACAGTTGTGTTATTGAAGTCTCACCATGTCTCTGCTGGAGTGTAGGCTGCAGTGTGTGGAGTTTTGTGGATCTTTATGCCTTAAAGGAAAACCTTAGAACTTGTTTTCTTCCGTGTTGCCATAACACTTTGTATCTTAGCAATAAAATTTGGGTAAATTTAGTGTTATCACAAGACATTTGTGCTCCAGAGATTTACTGTTCCACTCCCACAGTGCCTTTAAACCTCATGTCAGGAGTAGGACAGCAATTCCTGGCCTGTGTTAGGACCAATTTACCTCATTTCCTCTGCTTCAGCAAAGTGAGATTGAAGAGGTTAGAAAAATAACAAACATAAAACGAGGAGGAAAGCGATTGCCAGTCTGTGAGTGACTCTGCCCAAGTCACCCTGCAGGACCAGCCCAAAGGTTGAGGGGAAATCATTCTGCTCTGGTGCTCCCAAGCAGAGCCTGCTGGAATCCCGCTCGTCCCTTGTCACATCTCATCTGGGTGTCTTTAACACAAATTAAAATATTGCTGTGTTAAGGACCAAAAAAAGCGAGTGGAAAATACGCTCATCTGCGTCCCTCGCTGGTGCCAAAGAATTTTTCATTCCCACCTCAGCTCTAATTTGAAATGTGTTAAATAAAAATCTCCAGGAGAGTATCCAGAATAGATAGGGATGTTTGGGTCAGCCTACAACTTGGCATTGCTATGAGCCTCATCTCTAATTACTAAAGAAATAGTGAGTTAGTGAGTTAAAATACCCAGTGACTGTGATCTAAATCATTTCCACTCTGGATACCGGCCTGAAATAAAAAGGGCTTTTCATTAGCATGGCACAGATTTAGTGTGGTGGGACACAGTTTGTGCTTGGCAGGAAGTGTGGTCAATGGGCCATTAAGTTCAGAAACAGGAGGCAAGGCATCCTCTAATGCTGCTGACAATAAATATTGGGGAATGGCTTCCTATGGATTCATGGCAGCCACGCCAGAGCCACTCAAGGCAACTCAGATTTGTGATCCCTGAATGTGCACAAGCAGCCTCCACATAATGGAGGGATCGTTTGCAGGTCCCCAGGGAAATCTTTCCTTTCAGCCCTGGAAGATGAGAAACCCACTGGGAACTCTAACCCAGGGCAGGATTGAGTGGCAATTACTTGTGTTGGGGGATTTGCTTTTCCCCCGTGGAAAATAAAAATGTTCCAATTAGAAAACAGTCGCTGAATTTTGGCGGTTTTCTGTTTAAAAACAAGCAAACAAACAAAACTTCAGAGGAAGGTTCCAAAGCTGGGGAGAGCAGCACAGGGACCCCTGGAAGCAGGGAGGGACGGGAAGAGTTTCTGGGCCGTCATTTGAAGTGGTTCTGAGTCCACCTTGAGCATCCTGTGCTTATCTGTGAGCTCAGGGCTGCAGGAGCTCTGCAGCCTCACCTGCCTGGGTGTCCTTGTGGGAGGGGAAGCCACCCCTCATGGGAGAGAGCTGCTCATTTAATTGGCTGTGTGTTTGCAGGGTATTCATTCTTCCTCTTCATCCTCCATGTGGGCAAGGCCATCCTTGCAGCAAGCTGGGAAAACTCCAGTCTGTTCTGGAATTTTCTGCTCTGAGAAATGGAGATCCATTTCTCATGTGTTTGCATGGTTTTCAACAGTTTTTCACCTGAATGCTTCACTAAGATGACTGGCTTTTTCCAATGTTTCCAATCAAGAGAAATGGGTTTTATCATCATGTAGAGGTAGCTCAGGATTGTTTCATAGAGTAAATACATATAAAAATAAACCAAGTGAATAAGGGTGCCTAGTCTGAAACAGCTAGAATCCAAAGTTTTGGAATTTGTGTCATCAAACACTTTAATGCAGTGCTTAACTTTATATTCCTGTCCAGAACAATTGAGGTTTAAATGACTGTGAGCAATTCAGCTAGAAATAGACACTTGCTTGGAAGATCACAACCCAAATGTTGGAAGTAATCAAAGAACAATTAGTAGGAAATGGTATTTTACAAGCCAAGCAATGCTAGTAGCAGGCTCTGGGGATGGCTACAAGTGAATGCTACAATTTCTCTGTCTTGGAGGAACTGAAACCATTGTTTGGTGGGCAGCTCATCCAGCCTGCTCTTTGCAGAGCTCACAGGTTGTGTCCAAGGCTGCACCCTCACCGTGCCCATCCCTCTCAGCCCATGGTCAGAGGGGCAGTGCTGGGTCACCTCTGGGATGTCCAGATGTGCCCCCAGCTCTGCTGCCCCTCACTCTGTGAGCAGCCCTGCAAGGGGAGCAGAAAAAGCTTGAGATAAACACATCCATATAGGCAGAGCCACATATCGGGCATGTGGGTGAATATATGGGCATAAAAAGGTAAAAGAAATCTACAGCTCAAGCACTGCAGGACTATTTCTCTCAAAGAAATTATTTAACTCTCAAAGAATGCAGAATGTGACTCTTAAATGACATTAAAGTCTGGTTTTCTTCAGGCCTGGCCTGGCCTGGCAGCTGCAGGCAGGGCCCAGGGGAGGGATGTGCTCACCGGGCACATCTGGCAGAGTGGCCAGAGCCACTGCTGGGTCCTGAAACCCAGGAGCTGCTTAAAACCCTCTCAAGTGGCTGAAATTCTCAGACTAACTCAAGCCACATGGGCAAAGAGAGTCCTGGACCCAGGGTGTGCTTAGCTGTGGTGCAGGGGGTCACAGAACCTGTGGGAATAGCCCGGGCAGGAGCTTGGCTCCAGCTCAGGGTGTGCATCCCTCCAGCCTGAGAGCTCCTCAGAATTCCAGAAGCTTCTGTGCCTAGAGCAGATGGAGGCAGTGAACAGCTCTTATCTGTACCTGGCTGTGAAATGCCATGGCCTGGGGGAGGCTGGCCCACCTGATCTGTGGACGTTTGGGGCTCAGAGCTGCTCCCTCCCCACGGCAGCACAGGGGGGCTTGAAGGTTTACCAAATAAAGATGCTGGGAGAACAAAAGCTACCTCAGAAATCCAGTTCTTCGGTACTGAAGGAATTATTTATGGGGCTGGAGAAATACCATGGCTGCCTCAGCAGAGCCCTGGCAGGGGTTGGTATTTCCAGCCAAGGAGTGGAGCTGAAGGCAGAGGGGGAGAGGGCTGCCATGCCAACCAGTGAGGGGAATGAGCACACAGCAAAGTCCCACCTGCCTCCAAACCATTGAAATGTGCCCAGATAAGTGAGAAAAAGCAGCTGCTGGAATTGTGCAGCTCTTTGGTGGCCATCCTTGCTGCCACAGCTACACCCAGCCTGCAGCAGTGGTGGTTCCCAGAACCTTGGCTACAGCCCCTGCCTTCTTCAGAGACTGGCAAGGTGATTTTTATGGATGTGAGCTCCTCAGATTGTGCCATACTGCTGAAAACATTTGGAAATGGAGCTGTAATGCATGAGCTGTGCAGCTGTTCTAACAAAGTCTCCTGGACTTTGCCCATTTTGAAAAGTCTTTATTCATGAAAACAGCAATGCTAATGGGAATTACAAATCTGAAGGCAGGAGAATTTGTCTAAGTAAGGGCTGAGCTGCAGGGAAGAGCCAAAATTTGCAAGGAAACATTTTGCTTGGCTCCAGCAGCATGTAATGGCATCATGTGGGATGTGGCACCTGGAATCCTGTCCTAGAGAAAAACACAGGACACTGGCTCTCCCAGGCAGGCCTGCAGAATTCCTGGGATACTGAAAGGCACAACACAGCCCATGGGCTGTGGGAGAGCTACTGCCCAATCCCAGACTGGAGCTCTGGAAGTGGATTCACCTCCAGAACGTTCCCATACTCAGGAGTTGATCCAAGGATTTTGGTTTGGTACTGGCTGAAAAGATGAGGTGATTGTTTTCAAGGCAGCTGTGAAGCTGGAAAACAACAGAAGGACAAAAATTGCTCCTCAAAAATTAAGATTGTTGGCTGTTTCCAGCTTCTGATGAGCACCAGGGCCACATTCATCTGCCTGGCAGGAGGGTGAGCCCTGCCTGGTGTCCTTGTTCCCAAAGCTGGAGCCTGGAGAAAGGCTGAAGCCCCTTGTGCGTGTCCCCCTGCCAGGCTGGCCATACCTGGCACATGTCCTGGGAAAAGATGAACTTGGGGAACATCCCTGGCACAACTGGCCAAGGGAAAATCTTACAGTGGCTGTGAGAGCTGGTGGGGGCTGCCTGCTGATCCTTTGGTTTTGGAATAACAAACTCACCTTCAAAATTTAAAAACTGAGAGTGTATTTCAGCCCAGGGTGTTTCAGTGCTTGTATGGAAAACAATTTTCTTCTCACTGTATTGATATGTTTGGAGCTCTGTGCAAAGAGTTAAGTTATTGTATATTTTAGTTTTTTAATTGACTCCATATCTGCTGGCAGCAGAATAGACATTGATCTGTTTTTTTCCTTCACTTTATTTAGGAAAATACAGCACAGAGTGTTTACTCTGCCTCCATACAGCATTGCTTTGTAGGGTGAAAGTGAGGGCGAGACCACAGTGAAGAATTCCCTCATTGTCAATTTTAAAGGCTTCATAATAAATGGTAGGCTTTTTTGGATGGGAATCAGAAATGTTTTCATGACAGTGTTTTGCTTAACTTTTTGTATTCAGCTGGGATTTTCTAAACTCTTTTGAATTTGCTGGTTTGATCATTTAAACATCATCTTTCTGGCCACCACTACTTGCTCAAATTACTGCAGTGACACTGTACCTGACAGCTGCTCAGCAGGGATTTGAAAAGCTCAAACTCGTGAGTGTAAATTAAAATTTAGTTGTACCAGGCACCATTTCCCTGGAGACAGCACCCAGCCTGCCTTTCAGGGGGAGAGGATGAGGAGCTGGACCAGTAACTCAGCATGGAGAGAGGCAGAACTGAGTTTGACTGAGGAAGGAAGTGCAAAGGAATGGATGCCCAGTATTGATCTGCTCCATGTATTCCAGCTGAGCTATCTACTGACTTTAATTTGCATGGGGCCAGGCCAAAAACATTAATTAGTGGCACTTGGCCCCTCATGGCTCTCCATTTCAGCACAGTTTGTGTAGCTGAGAAGCTGAGTCCTTGCAGGGCCCCAGCAAGACCCCTGTGGCTGCTGCCAGGGCTGATCTTTGTGCTGCACGGGGCCTGGGGGCACAGCAGGATTATATGGTTATATTGAAGTTTTCCATATTCCCCTGGCCTTGAGGCAATGCTGCTTTGCTGATCCCTTCACAGCGGTCATGCAGCCCTTTCAAGGGTTACTCTTGCTTTCCTCTGAAAACTCTCCAGGCCTTTTGTTTGTTTTTCCTCTGGCCTTTTTTCTTGTTTGGTTTTGGTTTTGTTTTTTTTTCTGGAGTGCTCTGTTGCTGGAGGTCTCCGTGCCTGCTGCAGCCTCCCCTGTGGGTGCTGTACTCAGCCAGTCTGAGCAGTTCTGCTCTGGAAAGGCTCCTTGGCGTGGCTCTGGCTCCTCACAGCCCCACAGCTCAGGGCTGGCCCGCGGGAGAAGGTCCCGGCCAGGGAGAAGCTGGGAGGGAAGGAGCCCTCTGGAAGGCATCTGCGTTTTCCCCAACTGCAAAGCACAAAGAAAAGTGTGATCCCTGTGATGGATGAGCAGCTGAGCTATTGATGCCTTTTTCCATGCAGTCAGTCCTGAGTTCATGCATCTCCTGGAATGACCACTGCTGGTAGTGCCTGTTTCTTTCGCTTCTTTTTTAAACAGCAAAACGCCCTTTGAGAAGGAAACCTTGTTACCCTTAATGCACTGCAAGCCACCCACCAAGCTCTCCCACAATCCTGGGGTCCCTGTGTTTATTTTCCCCAGGATCACTAACAGTCCCAGGACTATTTTGCTTGTGCTGCTGAAAGACGTCCTGGAGATGTGTTTTATCATCACAGCACCACAAGCTGCTTTCATTCTTTCAGGCCTCTTGCAGAACAGCACGTGAGTGGCAGGACGTGTCCTGCACGGGGGAATTTTTATGAGGCAGAACCTCACTTGGGAGGTTTCATTTACTCCCAGTGGTACTGAGGGAGTAACCGTGGTGGACTGAGCTCATCACCCATTTAGTGCATTTAACCATTGGAATACACCTTGGTGAAGACCATTTTGCTGTTTCTCCATTTTCCTGGTGGTGTAAAAATTCTGCTTCACCATTGCATTTTCAGTTTGAACCGTGTGGGTTGGTGCAGGAAAATATCTTTGGTTGTAATAAACAGGTTCCACTTCAAGGAACTGCCCTGATCAGTGTGTTTGTGTCAACCTGCTGATCATCATCTCCAAATTCCATGGTTTTGGGGCAGAAGAATCCCATGGGGTTATCCAGTTACTCCAGAACATGAATTAGAGCTTCAATACTGTAAATGCTTAATACTCAATTCTCTCTCTCCCTTCCTGATGGCTGTAGGCTTGGGATTTTCTTTTCTTTCCTTCCCAAAAAGCTTTGGGGAAGAGGGTGGTCAGTAGTGATGCAAGTCCCCAACATTTGTGTTGCTGAGCTGGGATTTTTTGCTGTGTACCTTTTCCTCACCCCATGAGATCTGTTTTTCTCCTCTCAGTGTATTGAGAGTGTTTTCCCTTCCCTGGCATAGAAATAATATACTCCAACATGTTTCAGTACAGGAAATCCTATATCCAGCATGGGGAGGAAAGGCCTTAATCAGTACAAATTCCATTGTGTTTATATCAATGCTGACCCTTGGTGTCATTGGGACAAAGCTTTTTGGTCTGGGCCCAGGCGCTGGTTGGTGCTGCTGGTTCACAGCCACATCACTGCCAGCCCACAAGGCCCAGATTTGCCAGATTTCTGCTCCTGAAGTTATTTTTTAGGGAGGGGCTGAGATGAGGGGCAAGTACTCAGGGAGCTCCTCTTAATTGCAAGCTTTTCCCTTCTTTGGAGGATAGGTTAATCCCCCAGCATTTCCTGAGTATGAAGGGCTTTCATAAGAGAAAAGAGGATAATTCGAGAGAATTTGTGATGTATTTCACAATCCTTATCCCCATTTTCTAGGCCAAGCTGGCGGCATCATGACCATGGTCTAGAGGGAAGGAGCCCAGTGAGATCCTGGTCCTCCCTGAGCTCTCAAAGGTCCTGTGTGAGAGCAAAGGTCCATGGTGTGAGTGTTTAAATCAGCAGGAAACTTTCCAAGCAGCCTGGCCCATTAGTGGAAGCTTTAAACAGAGGATTGACTCTCCATAAAAAGAGCCCTGCACAAACAAACATTCCAGCAGCACCCTTCCTTCAGCTTTCAATGTGTTTTTTATCAGGCCTTGAATTAAACCACTGTCCAATCATTTGAAGGCATGATTTTCAGGAGTCATCCAAAACATAATTAATGACCAGGCAATGCATTCCCTGAGAGGGGAAGGAGGGACTCTCCCTGCTCTGGCTTAAAGAGGCAGCTCAGTGGAGCTCTCCCATGGGTGCTGGGCCAGCCTGGGAGGGGCCTGGATGCTCTGCCTGACCCTGTGGCTCTCTGCGAGGTGGCAGAGGTGACCAAGGGACATGACTGAGGACAGGATGAGCTCTGTCTCCACCCTGGCTCCAGCCTGGTGCTGGGAGAGGGCCTGGAGCAGCTCCCTGAGGTGTCTGTGGGCAGCCAGCAGAGACCTCTGCCTTATTTTCCCTTCCTTTGTCCCTCCAGCTCTTTCTTCAGAGCAGCAGCTCCCCGGGGCTCCTTCCTGGCTGCAGGCAGAGCAGGATCAGCTGGCACGGTGCTGCTCTTGTGTGTCCCTCCCCTCCTGGCTGCTGCCCCTCCATCCTGTCCTCCCCTAGGGCTGCCCCTCCATCCCTGTCCCTCCTGGCTGCTGCCCCTCCATCCCTGTCCCTCCTGGGGCTGCCCCTCCATCCTGTCCTCCCCTAGGGCTGCCCCTCCATCCCTGTCCCTCCTGGCTGCTGCCCCTCCATCCCTGTGCCCCCTGGGGCTGCCCCTCCATCCCTGTCCCTCCTGGCTGCTGCCCCTCCATCCCTGTGCCCCCTGGGGCTGCCCCTCCATCCCTGTCCCTCCTGGCACTGCCCCTCCATCCCTGTCCCCCCTGGGGCTGCCCCTCCATCCCTGTCCCTCCTGGCACTGCCCCTCCATCCCTGTCCCTGACCATGCTGTGCCTCTGGCTGAAATCTTTTCTCCCAGCTTCACATCTTGCTGCCTTTTTTGGAGAAAAGGCTGTGGTGGTCTCCTTGGGACTGTCCCATGGCTCACCCCAGGAGCTGCCAGGAGCTTTTCTTTGGGAGCAGCCTTGTTCCTTTTCCTGCTCATTCGAGGCATTCCCACATGTGGCATCTGAGGACAGGCTTTAATATTTTTCATCTTGTGGTGAACAAAGGAAAATAAGTCACTTTAGCAGCACATTTCTGAGTGTTTAATTAAAGCTGTGCATTTATGACAGGAAATGGGAGCCAATATTCGACCTCTGAAGTGTTTATACAATTGATATATCACTTTTTCTTACCTCATCCCCTGTTTGTGTACAAGATACTCTGTCAGTACATTCCCAACACAATGCAACACTTCATTATACAACAGACATTTAAATAGCAAACTATTTCTTTAATAGTCAGGGGTATCTGCTGTAATTCTTGGCCTGGAAAATGGGCTGGCCAGAATCTTTAGATGCAGATGGCATCAGTTCAGGTACTAGTATTATTGTTATTTTTTGCCAAATAACCAAATTAACATTGAGTAGTTTGGCTTGATGCTGAAAAATTCACTTTTGGAAGTGGATTAGGTTGGGCTTTTCTTGCCTTCCAAGTCCTGGCACGTGTTGCAAGGGCCTTAACATTGGAAGAAATAGATTTGGATGCTCTTCAAAGAACTCTGGTGTGGTTCTGCCATTTTTAACTTTTTACCTTGCTGTTCTTTCTCCCCACCTCTTCCCAGGGGAACTGAAGGTAAATGATTGATACTCTGTCTCTCCTGCTCACTTTCTTTTTTTAAATCTCTTTTGGCCAGACTTCTCCAACGTAGAAATATTTACCAAAAGGAAAATCACAAGGGCGGGGGAATGGAGGGGAAAAAAAAGAGTTGAGCAATAAAATCTAAACATTCAGCAGCCCAGGATGGTGACTTTGTTGGGGAAAGAGGCCGAATTGTTTGTAGAACCTAATGAGATTTAGGATTAGATTTCCTGTATCAGTGGGCAGCCACTGGGGAAAAGTAAATTCCCTGCACTTAGAGCACTTTGCAGGAGAGGCATTTATTCAGTGCTGTTTGCAGATGGCTGTACCTGAGGGGTCCCAGCCTCTGGAGGGGCCTCCCCCAAAGACATTCCAGCCTACAACAGTCTCAGCAGAGAAAAAGGCAGGGAAAGGACATAGGGGCATGGAGGAAAGGGTAGCTGAAGGTGTTTGCTGGGAATGCTCATGTGTGGGTGAGATCTGGTCTCTTTACAGCTGGATTGCTCCAGCTTTAGGTGCCAGAGTCTGAATGTCATGGGAATTTCTCAGTGCCTGGAAGGTGACTTTGCAGGTACACCCTTCAACTTTACATGAATGCTTTTTTACCTGACAGGCACTCATCTTTTAGCTGAGATAAAGTATTCCAGGTTCAGAGTTGTTCTCCTACAGCTTTCTTGTAAGGACTGGAGCATTCCAGCCCAGGAACTCACCCAGTGCAGTTCTCACTTCCATCATCTCGTGCCACATCCTGGCTCTGTGTACACTGAGTCCCCAAGGAGGGATGGAGGTTGCTCTGTGGGACAGTGTCCATTCCCAGGCAGGGGACACAGCAGAGCTCTCCTGGCTGCATCCCCACCAGCCTCAGCCTCAGGGCAGGTGTTCCAGCTTTTCCAGATTCCCTGCCAGGCTGAGCAAGAACAATACCCCACAGAATCACAAAGTCACAGAATAAACTGGGCTGGAAAAGATCTTTGAGATCATTAAGTCCAGCCTATGACCTAACATTACCTTATCAGCCAAACCACCACACTAGGATGAAGCTCTGTATTTTAATCCTTTCAAATTAGACTTTCCCCACCCAGGCTTTGGAGGTCTACTGAGGCAGCCTGAGCTGCAGTGGAAACTAGGTACCTGGGAATTCTCCTTGAAGGACCATAGGCACCTCATGAGTCACCCTGACTTGTTTTTCTGTAGTTCTACCAATAGATGTATTTTTTCCTCTCCTCTCATAAGACACAGATCACACTCTTGCTCCTTGGCGTCATTGGAAGTTCTGCTTTTCACATCAGACTATGAAAATAGTCGTGCCAGATCAACTCTGGCAGCTGTCAGCAGCCTAAGGTGCAGGAAATTCTTCCTTTTGGGAGACCTGGCTCAGTGAAATGTCATCTCTGACGTTAAGGTAGATGCAGAAGGTCCAGCAGCAGTGGGACAGCACTTGGAGCCTGTGGCTGTTCCTTGCCAGCTGGAGGTAGGACCTCTTGCTGAGTGCATTCCTGAGGTGTTCAGAGCTCTGGCGAGGGAGGGAGGGTGGGAGAGGCACTGATGTTGGTTTCTAGGGTGCAGTTCCCTCCTCTCAGCTAGCCTGTGTCAAAGGAAATTCCCAGGCTCTCATTGGAAGAGTCAGTGGAGCCATGGCTCCTCTGCCAACACAACAACTGCAGTCAGCTGCTTTGGAGAAGGATCTGTCTTGCATCATCCACGGGCTGAGGAGGCAGAGATTCACCCCTCAGCCCTGGGGAGCTCTGAGACACCTGAGGTGCAGCTTCTGGGCTAAACCCCACACTTAGCCCAGGCCTTGCTAAGAACATCACACTTTTTAATCCTCAGCAACATCATACCAGGCCATTGTGATTGCACTGACTAAAAATGTCCTCGATGTCTTGTTTGTTTTTTTAAGCCAGCCTCTGTTTCCCTTTGTGATACAGATCCCTTTTCCAACAGTCCTCCTCCCCACCAAAATAAAATTCTTCCTGAGACTTAGTAACATTTTTTAATATACACACATAAAACAAATTTCCTTCCCCAACCGTTCGTGTGGTTTTTCAAATCATTAAGGGAGTTTCCTCATTCTGTGATGTCAAGAGTCACCCAGATCAAAGCCTTTACTGATATTACAATTAAGCACTCTGCACCATTAAATTCACTTTCCACACTGTAATTTTTATAATAGGTCGGCAAGGAGCTTCATGGTTTGATTTCAGTCCAGCCATGGCGCCAGATTCTGATTTCTCATTAGTTCCTGCACCGAGGTTTGTGAAATCCTGGAGTTAACAAGGAGCCTGCATGAATATTGGACTGGAACCTGTCCAGCTCAGTGGTGTTCAGTGGACTTGGTGCATGTGGGATGTCAGGGAAATTACACAGTCAAGAGAAAGGAGCAGCTTCAAGATAAGGATGAGGTAATCCCTCTTCTTCTCCCAAAATCCATTCCTGGGTGAACCGAGGCTGTGCAGAGCAGATCCAAGCAGTTCCTTCAGTTCTGCATCCTTGCAGTAGAAATGTAAAACAGAGAAAAGAAACTCTGAGAGGGGAAAAGGATCAGGCTGAAAATGGATCTTGCAGCAAAGGCAGAGAGGGAAAGCTAAGAGGAAGAAAGAAAGGAAAGGTTCCTCTTTTTTCCTTGAGGGATAGTGGAATAGCTCCCTTTGCCTCCTTTGCAGGTGCCTGGAGGGAGTGCTAAGTGCTCTCAGAATGGACAAGGTCACTGGATTGCCTTAGATTATGAAAATAAATGTAGGTGTTTGCTTTTCTATGTGGGGAGGAATGAAAGGGAAGAAGCATCCTGTGCTCAGCATTCCCAGCAATGGGAATTGCACGAGGGCAAGCAGCTGGTTCTGGGTTCATGGAGCTGTGAGGGATGGGGAGTTCTGCTGGCAGCTGCTCAAGCCTGGCTGGAATCAGCACCCAGCCTGCAAAGGAGAAATCATGGAGAGCTCCTGCCTGAAATGTGGGCAGCATGGCTCCCTGCTCAGCACAACAGCCCTCTCTGGGTGGGTGTTTCTGGAAAACCCTTCCTGCAAATGTCAGAAAAATGGATCCAAAGGGAGCACTGGATCCTGCAGGTGATGTGGAACAGATGCCACTCATCTCCTGGGCTCTGTGCAAATCACACCTGGGAACAAAGAGGGGAAATATTGCACAAGTTGGGAGCCAGGGGTAAATTTATACACACTGGTCCTAAACCTGCAGCAAACATCACCACCTAACCTAAGAGGTTCTGCTGAGCCAGGACCAGGGCTTGGTTCTGCACCAACAAGATTTACAGCCTGAGCATGCTGGGTTTAGCTGCAAACTTTGCTCCGAGCTTTGGGTCCTGTATTTGAAAAAAAAGAAAAGTGTTTTCTAATGTGTTTTTCCAGGAAGTTCCCTCTGTGAGCATCCCCATTCCAGATGCAATTTCACACTGCAGCCAGACAGTTTTAAGGGCTGCTACTGAGCTGGGGTGGTGACAGATGATACCTGTGACAGCACTGCTGCTGTGCATGTCACTTCTGTCCCCACTGCAGTGGAAGGGCCATACTGGGGTGCAGGTGTGGCTGCAGGGACTGGGATTCCTCCCACTGGTGGCTGATTTGTGGGAACAAAACTGTCATCTATCAGTTTTATTCAGTTTTTTGGCACTAGGATGCGGACTTGGGAACCTTCGTAATGAAAACACAGTCACAGCCCCAGAGCCTCAGACTTTGGGGAACCATCCATGTCCCCTGAAGAGCCAATTCTGAGCTGAGATTCATTTCCATGGTGGGCAGAACCCAGCCCCAGATCTACACTGCTTTGGCACTGGAAATCTGGTCCCTGCTTGGAAGGAGTTTGAGCTATCTCTGCTATCAGGAGCTTCAGGGACTCCAGTTCATGGTACTGCAAATTAAATCAGGCTTTTGTTACACACCCTGAGTTCATAAACCTAAAAAGGAGATACAGCCAACCTTTGCTGAGCTACCTTTGGCAGACATCATGTGGGTAATAGTCTTCATTCAGGTTGGGTGATACTCCTGGAGAGTTAATAATCCAAGCCTCATTTAGCGTGAGCAGCTACAGAGCACAAGACAGAGCTTGTTGGTGGATCCAGGTCGTGCTGACCTGCAGTGGGTGTGAGTAAGAGCTCCCACTGTGCCCCAGGAGCTCCAGGGAGGCACAGCAGCTCCCAGGTGGGAGGCAGGGGCAAGAGAGCACATCTCATGTGGCACACACAGGCCTGGACATGTGGCCACATTTACTGCTCCTTTCCAGCCCTCTCTGTCAGCCAGGGAACCTCTGAGAGAAGAGAAAATGTTGAGGAGCTGTTTGACATTGTGATCTCCACTCTTGGTGCAACACTTTCTCAGGGCTGTTTATTCAGACAGGATTTCTGCCTCCTCTCATTTATCTTGTCCCTAAAAGTGTGGGACTCCTCTGCTGGGGCTCTGTCCTATTTCTGAGCAAAGGGCAAAGCTTTAGTTGAAAAGCCCAATGATAAATTTTCCATCTTCTGTTCAAATTTCTGTTTGCCCAGAGGCCAAATGCCAAGGTGTGGCTTTGCTGCTTTTGCTGTTCAGCAGCAGCAATTGTTACTCCAGTGCTACTGAAGAATCTCAGTGGGTTCCTGATCGTATCCAAGATGACCTTCCTGTGGCAGAAAGCAGAAGTGCTGCTCCTTGAACCCTCTAGAAAGATGTTTTTGCAGGAATTCTCTGTGTCAGGCCTCAGTGCTGCTCTTTGCTTTTGCTTGTGGCTTGTTTGGCATCTGATTTCAATTAGAGGCATCTCAGTGCCTGGTTTGTCATGGATGTGGGGATGCACAGGACAGAGGCTGTCACTGAGCCACCTCTGTGCTGCCACTCCTGATGGCTCCAGCAGTGCTGAGCTGCTCTGGGAGCTGAGGGGGATTCAGGGAATTTATCCCTGCTGCAGGTGAAGATCTGAGAGCTTTGGAGTGGGAGCTGTGCCTCAGGAATGAGCTCAAAACGATAAACCAAGAGTGGTTCGGGCTGTTCCATTCATGGTAGCTCTGAGGAGCTGTAACACATCACAGGCTCAATAACCTCACACTTGCACTTCAAACAAAAAGCCTATTTTTCCTATCTTTTAACAGAAATCCCCTGGAAACTGCAGAACTGCCTTCTATCTTTTTTTTTTTTTTTTTTCTTTACACATTCCTGCAAAAAGTAGCATGAAACTCTCTCTGTTTTAGGCAAAATATTTTGCAATTTTCCAACGACCTTGCCAATAAGAAAATGATTCCCCATATATCATGGGAAATGCCTGCTTTCTCACAGGGCTGCAATGTTCAGCTATCACCAGTGAAGGATTCTGCTGGCTGCAAGTTTGGCAGGAACACGAAGATCTTCTGGTATGGTACATTACATGAACTATTGACTGGAGAATGCCAAAAGCTTCACCCCACTTTAAATGAGCTCCATTTTTTAAACTAAATCAGCATATGAATCGAATGTGTTTCTTCCAGAAAATGAGAGTCTCAGCCCCTGTGCTGGGTTTACATCACTGCTCTTTTTATCTGGAATCACTCTCCAGTTTATGGTTGAATTGCTTCATCATCCCATCCAACACTTGGGTTGAATCCTGCGCTCCCAGGGACGGTCCAGTGACCCCTCTGCAGCTGAGTGTTAATATTCTCCTGACTAGACATGTCCCTTTCCCTGGCTGGGTGCTGGATGTGCATGCCAGCAGCTATTCATTATGGATGAAGAATGGTTTGTGGTTAAAGTCCTGGACTGTGTTGTGGGAGATCTGAGCTCAGTCCCAGATTCTTCTTCCATTTCCCTCTGTGCCTGTGCTATGAGCAAGTTGTTTAATCTTTCAGTGCCTCAATTCTCCTTTGGTAAAATGGGAATAATCCCATTTCCTTTCTTCCACCCTTCCCTTTTACAGTGTTTGTTTTCACAGTTGCTTGTTGATCACATCTGTGGGACACAGCATACAGTAACAGGAGTGTTAAAGCATTACAAAACCATGAATAATAATTTCGCTTTTCACTTAATTTTTCATATCCCACTTTTAAATTGAGGAAGATATGGAAAGCTTGATGGCAGTGCTGTCTGTTTATGTGCTATGACCTACTTGTCCCAGAAAGCAGCATGGCCAAGAAATTGAAACAAGATCTTGTGAAGTGCCATTGCAAATAAATCTGCTCCACTTCCCTTCTGTCAAGGCATCTCACGCTAGGGAAGACCACTGGGAGTCATTAATTCTATAATGGATATACTGGATTCTTTAAAAGGGCTGTTTTCCCAAAGATTAAAGCAATTATGAGCAAAGTGGTTTGAAAAGAAAAAAAAAAAAAAAAAAAAGAAAAAAAGAAAAACACCCTAAAGCAAACAGTGTGGATGATAATGGGGAATGGTTTAAGAAAACTTCAGCAGATGCTGTAGAAGTCACAGTTTTGCAGTTGTGGAAGAGGATTTTGTCAATGGGAACCAAACACCCCCTTCCCCTCCCTCAGGCCAGCAGAGAAGGAAAATGGAAGCTGCTGTGTGAAAATGAGTATGAAAACAGGCACTTGCATATATCTGAGTGCAGGAATGGAAATAAAGGGGAAATAGGAGATTGCTAATGAGGCTGGGAAATATCAGTATTTATGAGCTAAAGATGGCTGATGAAGGAAAATAAGGAAAATCATAAATTGTTGATGGGCAGTAGAACTGGCTACAGCAACACAAAAATAGAGAGGAAAATGTGCAGAAACAACAACAAAAATCCCTGGTGAACTTTCTCTGAACACTGTTCCCCATCCATGGAATTAAGGTAGGAGTTTCCCCTTCCCCAGGTGCAAGCTCCCTCCTGCAGCTCAGGCTGGGGTCACCATCAAAACATGCTGGGATTGGGATGGAGACACCTTTCCTTGATTTCAAATATTTCAAGGTAGGAGCTCAACTTTTAACAAAGGAAATACCAGAGAATAAAGGAGTTGTAACTTGTGAGCTTCCACAGACTCCTTGCAGGTGTACTTGGCATTTTCATGAGGGTGGTGACACATGAAAGATGCCATTAATCACTCTCAAACTAAAGCTTGGCAGAGAGCACAGTGCCACAAGAAGTACCAGCTAAGCTTCAGTTCATACTAAAACAGATCTGGAAAATGACCTCAAACCAAATCAATGCCATCATCTCAGTTCAAAGAAAAAAATCATCTTGGAAGCACAGTAACAATTCCATGTGTTCACCTGGACATCAGTTCAGCCTGAGAGTTTGGTTTGTATAAATAATTTCTGTTCATTTAATTCCTTAAAGAAGGTAGTGGCCTCTGACTCCCATATCTGTGAATAGCAGAGCCTGGGTTCCTGCCTGAAATTCCTGCCATAAACGAGTGGATCCTCCCTTTACAAGTACAACAGCATGAAATGCATTTTCTTGAAAGCAAGATCCAGGCCCCTGATAGTGCAGGGATGTAAACCAAGCCTTAACCTGAAGAACCTGTGCCTCTGCACGTGATCTTGTTAGTTCTTTTTTGAAGGACAGCACAGGAGTAATAATTAGCTTTTGCAAAATGTTTTGAAGGAGTGAAGTCTTTCATCCTGTCTGGATGCCTTTGGAGCCACAGAAATGAAACTGCAGAACTTGGGATGGACCTGCAAAGCCACTCCAAGTGTGCATTCATACAGGAATTCAGTGATCCAAGTGTGCATTTATACAGGAATTCACTGATCCAAGTGTGCATTCATACAGGAATTCAGTGATCCAAGTGTGCATTTATACAGGAATTCAGTGATCCAAGTGTGCATTTATACAGGAATTCAGTGATCCAAGTGTGCATTCATACAGGAATTCAGTGATCCAAGTGTGCATTCATACAGGAATTCAGTGATCCAAGTGTGCATTTATACAGGAATTCAGTGATCCAAGTGAACATTTATACAGGAATTCAGTGATCCAAGCGTGCATTTATACAGGAATTCACTGATCCAAGTGTGCATTTATACAGGAATTCACTGATCCAAGTGTGCATTCATACAGGAATTCAGTGATCCAAGTGTGCATTCATACAGGAATTCAGTGATCCAAGTGTGCATTTATACAGGAATTCAGTGATCCAAGTGAACATTTATACAGGAATTCAGTGATCCAAGCGTGCATTTATACAGGAATTCACTGATCCAAGTGTGCATTTATACAGGAATTCAGTGATCCAAGTGTGCATTTATACAGGAATTCACTGATCCAAGTGTGCATTCATACAGGAATTCAGTGATCCAAGTGTGCATTCATACAGGAATTCAGTGATCCAAGTGTGCATTTATACAGGAATTCAGTGATCCAAGTGAACATTTATACAGGAATTCAGTGATCCAAGCGTGCATTTATACAGGAATTCACTGATCCAAGTGTGCATTTATACAGGAATTCAGTGATCCAAGTGTGCATTCATACAGGAATTCGCTGCAGCAGCTGCAGTGACCCAGCAGCTCTGGGATTGTTTATATGGCTCCTTTAATCTGGCAGTGGAGCAGGGTGGTTCCTTCCTCCTGCCTGCTCTTCCTCCTCATCCCAGCTCCTCTCCTGTGCTGGCATCACCTTGTTGTGGGTTGGGTCAGTGCCCTGCTCAGGATCACAGCTCGGCCAGGACTGCAGGGCTGGCACAGCAAGGCCAGCAGGGATGGACACGGTGCCAGCAGTGACCTATGCTGGAATTAATGACCCTGCAATTGCATCCTGGTGTTTTCTACAGCTTTTCTCCACCCCTTTGTAAAATCTGAAAATGGGATGGAAGCAGAGAGCAAAAGGGTTGTGTGCAGAGTTTGGTGTGGGTACTGGATTTACCAGTCCCAGTGACAGAAGGTCCTGGATGCAGAGATGAGCACTTATCTTAAATTCTGTGTGCTCTGGTCAGCTGAGGGTTGGGGCAACCCAAATCATGCTTGAATTTTGATCTCTTTTCTTCCTTTTGAAACTTAAAAAGCAATAATCTACAAGAAATTTTTATGTTGAGGTCTTGTTCTCCTAGCCCTCCAAACCCTGTTCTTGTGACTCTCCAAGCCCCCACTACAAGCAGCCTTTCAGAGCTGGAGAAGAACCTGTCTCACAGAGCTGCCTTCAGCTTTCTGTGGGGCAATAATTCCATTCCAGAGCTCCCAGAGAGGAGTGCAGTCATAGTTTACACCCTTATGCAGAAGCCATCAAAAAGGAAAATAATTTTGGCTTAAATTGTACCTCAGTTGATAACACAGCAACCTCTTCTTTTTAACTTTCTTCAATCCAGAGTGTCCACATCTCCAAGAGATGCTCTGTGCTCATGCGTGCCCAGGTTTTGTCTTTGCATTTTGGTAGATTTAATTTATTCTTGTATCCATTTCAGCTGGGTGTGAATGTGTGCAAGCAGATGCTCAGCACCCAGGGATGTGCTTGTTTTCTCTTACATCCAAACCTGAGCTGCCTTAAAAGGTTCTTTTTGTGCAAAGTCAAGTGCTTGGCTGTTCAGAACTGTCACAGTTCACCTTCAGCTGACCCCCTGGCACATGTATTGTGTTATCTGTCTTTAATGACAGGTTGCCAGGGGGGTTTGTTCCTTTGTTTTAACTCTTTTCCTCTGAAGTTGCTGAACCATTTGGTTAGGAAAAAAAAAAAAAAAACAACCCAATACTTAGCACAGAAAGCTTCAGCAGGAATGGTTAGCTTGGCAGGGTGACAGGAAATTGTAAAAGGGTTTCTTTTTGGCAAACTTGAGAAATCTTGATAAAAAGAAGGGTTGCAACCTGCATGTGAGCTAATAGCTCCTGCACAATTGTTCATTCCCAAATAAAAGCAAGGCAGAGACCACTATTTATTCAATAAACAGGATACGTTTGATTAAGCAGAGAAACAATTTGGCAGAACTGTGATTTATGTAAAAAGTTATTGAAAGCACAGCTAAATTTAAATTAAAAAGAACACATCATCACCACAGTTAATATTTTTCTGTAGCCTAGTTTTGAAAACCATTAGTAGTAATAAACTTTCCTCCCATAAAATTTCTGCCATTTTAATTTCCAATTAGAACTTGCAAAAGATATATACATGGCAGTAAAAGTAAAGAAATTAAGTCTCAGCCCATGCTGCAGCCTGACACAATGATGCCCCAATGCTCATAAATCAGTTTCTGTTTGTTGTGAACCTCTTAAATCCACACTGGTAAGAGGTGTAGAGGTATTTGTCTCCCATGAAAACATTCTCCCACACCCTTTGTAATTAAAAGTAATCTTAAATTTCATCTAGTTCCATGAGAAAGAGCTTTCATACAGTAATTTGAGTTGGACTCCAGAACGCTGGAATGCGAGTTGAAAGTTTAATGAATTTACTCTATAAATCTTATTCTCTGTTTTTCTTGTCAGTTGTATCAGGGCATTACACATATTTTTCCTTGCATTGCTAGCTGGGGAATTTTTTTAAGAGAACCTCAGCGCGTGTTTTTGTGTGGAGCCGTGTCTGCTGAAGTTGGGTTTATTAATCCTGCAGCATGATTGCTGCTTTTGGGGATCAGGGCTGTATGCCATTCTTCCCATGGAACAAGACTGGGAAAGCTCCTCTTGGTTAAGAGATTTCATTAGTGTTGTTTTAGTTTATTGGCTCTGTAGCCTGATAGCACAGCAGAGCGTTGGTTGTGCTTTCAGCTGAGTTATTTATCCAGTGGGATTTACTGAGAGCAGCCCTTGAGCTCTTCCAGCCTCTAGAAAAGGCTTGAGAATGGAAACCTGCTAAGAAGGAGTTGCTGGATATTGTTACTTCTTTTTGCAGTGCAACTGCTCCTGGAAATCACGGTGGGAGCTCAGTAGTGCTGACAGGTGAGGAATGGTCCCTGCTCAGCACAAAATGCACCCGGCGCTGCCAGCAGGGCTCTGCCTTCCAGGGCACAGACAGGACACAGGGAATGGCTTCAAACTGCCAGGGGGCAGCGATGGGTGGGATATTGGGAGGGAATTCCTCCCTGGGAAGGTGGGCAGGCCTGCCCAGAGCAGCTGTGGCTGCCCCTGCATCCCTGGCAGTGCCCAAGGCCAGGCTGGACGGGCTTGGAGCAGCCTGGGGCAGTGGGAGGTGTCCCTGCCATGGCAGAGGTGGCACTGGGTGACATTCAAGGTCTATTCCAACACAAACCACTCTGGGATTCTGGGATTCTTTACTGCTCAGAGTTGCCATGTGCTTTTCTTTAAGGACTTCATTATTGCTCTTGAAGTTGCCCTCACGTGTGTTTCCTTCCAGGTGCACTGGAATTGGGATTAAAATGAATAAAGGAACAAGGGGAATGATGACAGGATGGAGCAGGGAAGGGGAGCAGAGGGGTGAGGACGAGGAGAAGGTGGGAAAGATTGCCAAAGGAGTTTGGCAATTAGGCCTTTGCAGTGACCTCACCATTCTCCCACGCAGAACAATTTTCTGAAACAAGACAGATTTATAAGGATTATGGGAAAGTTTATTTTGCACTACCTACTGCATTTTGTTCTATGTATGTATATAAACAGAGCTGAGAGTTCCTTAAACATCTTTACAGAACATAATTCAGCAGTGGCCAGAAAGATTAAAAGCATGCAGGAGAACTTTGTGTAAATAAAAGAAACTGTTAAAAGAAAAAGAGATGAGCAGGGAAAGGCCAGAAGGGGAAAGGAGGGAGTGCTGCTCCCTGTTACCCAACGTGTTACAGGGAATACAGATGAGTTAAAATCCTCTCTGTGGGAAAACTGGAATGGGGATGAAGGAGATATCTGGGATTTTCTGTTACCAGAAGCTGTCCCTTTTCTGGTGGTATCTGCAGGAATGTGGAGTGTGGGTAAAAATCCACCTTTCTGCTCTGGCAGCAGCACAACCCATTTGTACCAGCACAGGTACCTCATAATAGTTACAGAGAGAAGTTAAAGTTGAGCTTTCCATCACCCCAGCTGCTTCTTGAGTTTTTCAGGATCAAACTATGAAACATTAATTAACAATACACACAATACACAATTCCCACATGCTGCTGGCTAAAGCAAACAGAAATGGCTCTTCTATGTTGACAGCTTACAAGAGGAGCTCTGAGCTTTGAATTTTTTAATAATAAAAGTGATCATAAGTGATCAAACAGAACATGTCAAAACACACAATCATAAAGGGCAATTGTGTGGTTAAACAGAGAGAGTCCCTGTTTTGTGCTGGCCTTTTGTGGGAGTGCTCCTGCTCCTCCAGCTCTCTGCTCCAAAGGAGGCACAGCAGGGACTGACAGCTTTATTTTCGTCCTTCATCTTTCAGTTTGGGAGAGCACAGTCTGCCACCTGTCAACAGTATCTTTATTATATTGGAGAAGCCAGGGGGAAAAAAACATGCCTTGAGGTGTTTCCATATCAGCAGACGTCGCAGTGTGGTCTTTGTAGCCAAAAATATGTTGAAATATCACAGGTTTTTCTTACTGCTACTCTCCCTGTTCCATCTCCAGCAGCCTGCCCTCAGATGGAAGCAGGCTCTGGCTGGGATGATGTCCCTGTGCCTCAGAGCCCAGCTGTGCCCTGCCTGGCACACAGGCTCAGTGCAGGGCTTGTGACAGGGCCACCATCCCTGGAAGCGTTCACCAACCCTGCAGACGTGGTCTTTTGGGATAGGGTTGAGTGGGAAAGAGGATATTGGTCAAAAGTTGGGCTTTAATCATCTTGGAGGTCTTTTCCAGCCCTAGTGATTCTATGACTCCTCAGGTTCACATCTCTGCAGAGTTGCCCCTGACAGATAAAATGTGGCAGGTGCTGGAAGGTGGAACTCGGCTGCTCTGGCAGGAGGTTCTCCACTGCTTCTGCCACATCCAGTCCCTCTGTGCAGCTGCATCTGGCAGTGTCCTAGCCCAGATTGCTGTCACCAGAAAAAAATGGCTTTGCAGGTAGGAACTTTACCAACTAACTGATTTTCTTGAACCTGAAGATTCCTGTACCCCAAATGCATAAAAATGGAATTGTGAAGTGCAGCCACAGGGATCAGCAGCCAGGAGAGTTGCTTCTCCATGCAAAATGGACTGTCACAAATGCTCTGTTGTTTTTTCTCAGGGGTTTTGCTCTCACAAACTAAATTCTCCTCCTTTTCCATCGAAAAAAAAAGGGTGGAAAAGTGCAGCAATATCCTGGTGAGACAGGCCAACCCAACTCACAGATCCAAGTCCACTGAAATGGCCAGCAGCCCATTCCATCCATCCCATCAACAACGTCAGCAGCACTCAGTCCAGACCCACTATTTAGATTTCTTTATGGTAAAAAAAAAAGGCAGCAAATTGTCTTGATTAATGTGGACGTCCCAGGGAAAGCAATGGGTATAAAGGGCTCTTCATTTTTGACAGGTGCATTGTGCATTCTGGGCTCCCAGCCAAGACACATTGTCATCAAATGTTAATCAAATCTGCAAATAATATACAAAGTATTAAATTGTGCTTATTCTCAGAGTAATTTGAGACATAAATTTATCAAGCTGTGCTATATGTTAAGGTCCCTTAAAATGAAGAAAATCAGGACTGTGAGGCAGATAAAGAGATTGTGACAACAAAGGGCTTTCAGTGAGCCCTGGTTCAGAAGAATGAAGCATTTAAAAGCTTTCAGTATTTTCCTTCATAAAAGGTTCTGATGTAAACAAGTAAATCCATAAGTAAAGAGAAGCAGGCTGGGATGAGAACATGTGAAACCTCTCTACAGCTGTGCACTTAAAATAGTAATTTCAGTTTTCTGCATGTGGCTGTGCCCTTCCTCACCAGGGCTGTGGCTGCAGGTCCACCCCCAGCAGTTACTCTGCACCTGAGAAAAGCATCTGTATTAGGATAAGAAACTCAGTTTTCAGGCTGGAGGACTTTCTGCAGCTGTGTTTTGTGTGCTTTTGGCTGCTCACCCTGCTTCCTGCCAGGATCCTGGTGCAGTTCTTTGGGATGCTCTCAATCCTTTGGAAGTCAGATGCATGGTGTCCCCAATGTTTGTGTCTGAGGGACAGAATTCAGAAAGTTACTGAATTGTCTGCCTTTGGAAGCTCTGCTTTAAAAAGTTTATTATTGTTTAAATTAAATGTTCTTTACTATGCAATTAAGAAACAGTCAAAATTAAATATGATGGGCAAATGAAATGCAGTGTGAAGATGCTGTAGATCAGCCTGCCAGCCACAGGAGGCCTTTCCCACTGATCCGAGGTCTGGGCTGCTCTTCCCAAGCCTCCCAGGATGAGGATTTTCAATTGTATTTCCTTTCCCTTCCCATTTTCTGCTCTAAGCCTACCCAGAAGGGATTTTCCTGGAGTAGCTTCTCCCCCACTGGTGCCATGGGATGGATGGGTAAGAGTGTGACTGTGTAAGTGCAGGTGAGACCCAAACCCTGACACAGAAGCTCTGCAGTGGGGCCATCAGCTCTCTAATGAGCCATTTCTTTTCTCTGCTGGCCTTTGGAGAGTGGAGCTGTGCTGTTTGTATCCAGCAGGGAAATAAAGAGGGGCTGCAGAGCCCTGAGCCCTGAGTGCTGCCCTCCCTGCCACCTTCCCTGCCCCATCCAGCACAGGGCAGCTCTCCCAGCCTGTCTGCACTCAAGAATGCAATTGCTTCACTGCCTATCCCCTTAGCAAAGCAGAAACACAGCAACCCAAACTCTTCCTCCTCAAGAATGTGCCTTGCCAATGGCCTTTGTCAGGGCCAGGTTGTTATCAGGGTAATGCCTGGTGTTTACTTTTCAGTGCCAGTAAATAAATCTCAGTCCTGCTTGACCCTTTGCTCTCTGGCCTCCCCCGAGCTGAAAACAAAAATGCTGTTCTGGATACAATCAACCAGTTTGGTTCAAGTCCTGCTTTTCAGGATCTGAGTCTGAAACTGGTGGTCTCTGAGTCTCTTAATGCCATTAAAGCTCAGATTTCAAAGATGTGTGCCTTGGAGCTTTTGGGTTTGATTTAAAGATAAGCCACTCAAGCTATGTTGATCAAGGGAGTGTCTTTATGTGAATTTTCCTTTTCAAATAAATCCAGGCCAAGATTTATCGGATCCTTCTAAAGGCATTTGTTACTGGAAAACATTCCTGCCTGCTCCCAGCTCGTCTTTTTTCTTCCTTTAAGGAAGGATCCTGTACTGGCCCTTTCCTTTCTCACTGCACCAGGAGCTCTAACTGGATTTTAGGCAGTCCATAAAACAATGACATCTCCTCCTATGCTGGGGCTCTGTGTGATTTGTGAAGCCTCCGTGACCATTCCTCACTTTCCCATTCCATTTTTTAAAAAAATTTTGTTAAAATTTATGAGAGTCTTTCCACATCCAGCAAAGCAGTGGAAATAGCCAGGAAAGTGGGACCTGGTGGGAATTAAAGGCTTCTTATCCAGCAGCACAACGGGAATCACTGGAGCTGTCTCACCAAAATGCCACAAGTGATGCTTGTCCTCCTCTTGCAGATATAAAGTGTCACTCTGAGCACCTGCAAATCACCCCTGCCTGAGCTGGTCTGAAAAATTAGGGAGTTGAAAAATTCTGCAGGAATAACTTGAGTGTGTGAAACATCTCAGACATTTATTTTCACTTTTTTAGAACATGTGCTGTTTACATTTTCCATTATTTTGACTCTTCTCCACAAACTTCTACAGAATCAAAATCAGTCCTTTCAGAATAGCAGCAGATGCTGTTAATTGGGTAGAAAATGTGCTTATTTGTAAATATTTTAGAGATTCTCTTCATATTTGTAAAACATATTCCAGATATGGGTGGTGTGGGTGGGCAAAGCAGAGCCCTTGCTGGCCCCTCGAGCCCGTGTGGCATGTGCCCATCAGGTGACAGTGGCATGTGCCCATCAGGTGACAGCTGTCCCCCACAGTGTGTGTCCTGTGTTCCCTGCCCCTGGCAGGTTTTGTCCCCGTTCCTCCCCTCTCCCTGCCCAGTGACCACAGGGTGAGCTCAGGTTGTCACTGGCAGCTGTTCCCCAAACAGAGTTTTGCTCCTAACCACGCCTCTGACCAAATGGGAGGAAAGATGGAAATACCAAGATAAAACTCCACATTTTGTGACCTTTCAGTTGGAAATATTTTCAAAATACGCCATAAACACCTCATTTCTGTAGCAGGGGATATGGTTTCAGGCTAAGATGGTTTCTGCAAAAGAGATTTTGGTTACAGCCAGGCAATAAGGGCACTCCAGTGAGACATTCCCAGAAGGAATCTCTTCTCCCTGGAGCTGCTCTCAGAGGAGATGCTGCTTTGTGGGGAGCTGGGGGAGCAGGGATGGGGCTGCAGAGCAGAGAGAGCAATGTGAGCAGTGCCCTTCTCCTGGGCAGGGAGGGACAGTGACACCCGGGCTGAGAGAGGAGACTTTCCCAGCCTAAACCCAGACAAACATCCAGCCTGATCTCATCCCCTTCCCTTCCAGCCCCTAGACCTGCAGCCAGCCCAGATGAGAGGCTGTTTTCTAGAAGGATATCTGATTTGGGGTAAGATTTCTGAGCAGTAGGGCAGCTACCTTTCCTGAGGAGTGGTTCCAGTGTGTCATTACCCTCACAGCTACGAGATTACATCTGAATGCAAGGTCGAATATGTCTAGTTGCAAGTTCCAGTCATTAGATCTCATTAAGCAAGGTTGAAAAGTCCCCCACTATCAGATCCCTTTTTGAAGTTCCTCTGTGTAGTAATAAAATTGTCTCTTAATTTTTGGGAGACAGTCTTTGGAGAGAGGCCTAAACATAGCACTGAGCATAATAAAATGAAGTTTAAATTGGCAGAGAAACAAAAAAAAAAAAAGGCTAACAAACCACCAACCACCCAAACCCAACCCTGAAGCCCATCCCTTCCCTTCCCTCCAAGAACTTTAAGGAACTGAATTAAAAATGAAAGCTGGGAAATTTCAGGTTTGTGGTTGCACCCACCCACCTGGGCTGTCTGTGCTGCAGCTGCAGGAGATACTGAGAGGTTGCCTGAGAGATGGGTTTTAAATTTACCAAATAAAGCTGCAGCTCTCTTATCTCACACGCCTTGTGCCCTGAGTTATGGTGGGGAGAGCGTTGCCTTGGTTTGTGGGTTTCAGCTACATGGCAAATGTTAATTTAAAATAGATCTCTGTGGTTTCGTAGCTCTCCATTTGTGGTGGGGTTATCTGAAAAACACAATTCTGTCTCTTCAGGAAGACAGAATGGGAAAACAAAGACTGAAAGTGCTGTGCTGAAAGAGCCATGGGTTTAATGCTCCCTTCATCCCTCCCAGCCAGAGCAGGGGTCTGTTACTCCAGTTGCCCAGCTGGATTCCAGTTTGGATAATTACCCTCAGCCCACTGGAGTTTCTTCCTGCAGTTTCAACTGAATGTTATTTTTTCTTTCTCCTTTGAAAAGAAACCCATTGTTAGCATAATTGGCACCGAGGTGGCAGCAGTGGTAGGGACAGGGATCCTGGTATCTACAAGAAGGTGTTATTTAATATAATTAACTGGAGCATGGATCTGCTGCCTCCCTCCCTGGGTTCAGCTCCCAGCTCAGACCCAGGCTCTGCTCCTCATTTCAAAGCAGGTTCTTCAGGAACTGGAGCAGTTTTCCACCATACAGGTCTGATCCTGTGCTGTGCTAAGCAGCCTCAACTCTCACTGGAGGGAATGAGAGCAGAGGTAACTCAGCATCTCCCAGAAGGAGGGGTTTGACTGGGAGATGAGTTGAGGGTTTTGGGATCAACGTTTGGTTCATGGCTCTGGGGGTAAGGGCTTAAAATTATTCTGCTGTGAGCAGGTTTAGAGTTTACCTACCTTAGAGCTAAATGTTGAAAACAGGCCTTACAGCAGGGATCCACCTTCCTCAGTCTGTCTGAGAGCTGACCACAAGTGGAAGTGTCTGGAATAACCCCTCAATAACAGCCCCTTCACTGACCATAATTCCAAATGGACTCGTGCTGGACCAACAGCAGCACTTCCCTGCTTCCCTCCTCATCCCTCTGATTCCCAGAATAAACCCCAAGTGCCCATTCATCCTTTTGGCTTTCATTTCTCTTTCCATTCTGGGCTGTGTTTCACCTGCCAGATTTCACCTGTGCCTGGATTTCACCAGCAGCAGGGTGACCAGAGCAACAGAATCTGCCAGTATTCATAGAAATTCTGTTAAATCTTCAGAAAAAAATTCCATCATTTCCTCTAAGTAACTTCAAGTGTCTGATTTAGTTCAAGCCCCTGATTTGCATCAGAGGCTGAGTGTGGCTGTTTGTAAGTGGTTTTTCCACCTGGAGTGACATTATTGCTACACCAGTGGAATGTCCCTCCTGATGACCAGGCTCACCTAAGAGTCAGTGACAGTGATGAGCAACAGCATCAACATCCTGACCCAAACAGTGAGCTAAAAACTGGGATTTATGGGGTATTTTCATAAATAGATTTTATTTCTGCTAAACCCTGGTGTTGCTAGCAGGATGTGCAGAGAAGGATCCTCAGGAGATGCCACCCACAGATCTGCATGGGGTGAGCAAACCCCAGAGGGGCAGGAGGTTCTGTTTTGATATCCAGCCAAGAGTTGCTCTGGAAACAAGGCTAATAACAGTCTGCTGGGGATGGGCTTTTACTTGTGATGTCTTTGGTGCTCCCTGGCAGTTCGTGCAGAACCAGGAAATGGAGAAAGGTGCATCCAACATCAAACAGCTTTCAAGTAGGCATTTTTGCCTAATATCCTAAGGAAATGAGCCTTGTGTGATCCCACTGCCTCTGGGGTGTATGTGTGTGTCTGAAAGCTTTTGAATTCGCTGGCCAGTTCCAGCCAGATTTAGCAGAAGGGTGAAGATCTCACAGAGGGATCTGCTCCTACAAGCTGGGGGAAAACAGGGGAAGGGGAAGGAGTGGGAGAGCCCCTGTTAGCCCCTCACTGAGGGGGAGGCAGAGCTCACCTTCCATGGAACACCAGAGTCACACAGGGAAGGGAGGTGAAGACAGGCTGGGAGTCAGACAAGTGGAAAACAAAGCTGTGTTAGGTTTGCTCATCATGGGTGTGCTCTGTGAAATCCCAGAACTGATCTGTTCCATTTGCTGTGCTGTGCATCCTCCAGGAGTTCTGTGGAACTGAATCACAGGATTCCCTTTTGGCCAACACCTCCCTGGGAAGATACCGGTTGCTCTGAGGGGGAAAAAATCCTGTGGAGAGCCTAAAAATGCCCAAACCCTGAGCTGGATAAGAATGGATTCCATGTGAGATCCCCCAAATCACAGCAAAGCTGGTTATCCAAGGCTTTAAAAAAAAAGATCAATTTTTAGTCCTTGCTTGGCTGCCTCCAGGGAGATGCAGCCCTTAATCATAGGAGAACATATGGCATTTTAAAGGGCCCAAAGGCTTTTTGAATTATGTTTATAGAGACCAAAGTCTTTGAGCACAAATGTTTGATTCTAATAATCTGTCTGGCAGTGTCACTAATAAAGATTTATATGCAGAATTTATCAGGGACACCTAAGCTAACACTCTGCCCATAGGGAAAATCCTCTGGAACAGAAAGCTGCTGGACTAAAATTGAGAAGTACTTGCTGCTGGGAAATACCACCTAACAGAAAAAGGAAACACAGAAAAAGGTCCCAGGAGCTCTGTCTTACCTCCTGGGGGATCAGCTTTTGCAGTTGACTTTGTAGATGGAACCCAGATTCAGGCATGTCCAGGGAAGGAAGGCTTGGAGGACGTATTTGAAATGTCAAGGAATGGGTAGGGAATACTCAGATATTTCTTGGACTTTGCAG
This sequence comes from Melospiza georgiana, assembly GCF_028018845.1. Taxonomy (NCBI): domain Eukaryota; kingdom Metazoa; phylum Chordata; class Aves; order Passeriformes; family Passerellidae; genus Melospiza; species Melospiza georgiana. The sequence goes on from NC_080442.1 coordinate 19,059,856, forward strand.
GTATTTTCTGGTTCACTCTGCACCCTCTTAGAGCAGAGTTCCTTCACACAGGCTCAGCATGAAATCAAACCATATATTGATAAAACGTCCCCATTCCCAGTCTGTTTGGTCATGTTGGAAAGGACAGTTTCAGTCAGTGGTGCAGTGGCACCAAGGTGTAAAGCCCTGGGTTACAGGTGTCAGTGTTGGTAAAGTGATGGCAAATGGAGTTTGCAAATTTCTGGCTTAACTCATGCAGCTCTCTCCTGAGAACTGCTTTAATGAGCTTCCCTGACTCACTGCCACAATGGGCAGATTTCAGAACCTGCCACTTCCTGAGAGGGAAAATATTTGCTGCAGAATATTAGATTGGCCCATTTTGATTCAACTTCCAGCAAGTGCTGTGCTGAAATCACAGACGTGCTTCAGCTGGAGAGTTCACTTCCTTCAGCTCCTGCAGGTACACACAGGGACACATTGGGCTCCATTCATTGCTGGGGCAGCCACTTCTTTCTTTTTTTTTTTTCCAAAAATGAGAAGTGAAATACTGAAAATGATGGTTGTGACATAGTGGGTGGGATTCCCACAGGGAAAATGGAGCAGGCAGGTTGGATTTCTCCTCAGAGTCCTAACAGATATGGCATTCACACTTGTTAGAGTTTGAAAATTAGTCCTGAGTCATGTCCAGGGGCTGCACAATCCACTGCCAGCTCGGTGGCCATGTGTGAGGAAGGAGTTTTGCAAAGCTGTGGTCCCCAAACTTTAACTGCAGAGCAGTTTGGCCTCGATATCCAAAACACTTGGGTGCATAACTAATGCTAATTTTCTTTATATGGTCACATTTCTATCAAAACAGTTTAATGCCAAGTATACACTGCAGTTCTTGCTGGGATTAATGCAAGACCCCGGAGCTGGTGCCTCCTTTCCTTTGGTAGCTGATGTTGTCAGACTCCTCACATTTCATAATTACTGAGCCTTGGCACAGCTAATTCACAGCAGAGGGGTAAAGTCCTGGTTCTGTTCAGGTCAAACCCCAGGATTCCATCAATGGATGAGAGCCTGGTCTGGGGGAAGGCGCCCTGCCTTGGACAAGGGTGGAATCAGATGGGCTTCAAGGTCCCCTCCAACACAAACCATTCTGTGATTTTATGATTCTCCTTCACCCTAAAAAAGAACAAACCTGGAGAATAGCATCTGCCAGAGGATGCTTTTCACAAGGATACTGCAACTGACTGAGAAATAAAATAAGAAGCCTCAAAGGAAAAAATTCGAAGTTGTCTCAGTTCTGCTCTCCACATTTGTAAAAAATGCCACAATTGTTTTCAGTTGGATGTACTGAGCACCTATGGATGGACAGTTTCCATTTATTGGCCTCTTTTCTTTCTATATCCAACATTCAAGTAATTCTAAATTCTAATAATACAAATGAATAAAAAAAAAAAAAAAAAGAGAAAGAGGGAAAAAAGAAAACTAGTCATAGGAAGATGAGAAGTGATGAAGTTGGCAGTTAGGTGTAACAGAAACAATGCCAGTTTTATTACATGCCTTTCCAATAAGAAAACTCTTTTTTGGGGTGTTTCAGCTATCTGTAATAGGCCAGAGTAATCCCTCACCCTACAGACTCATTTGAAAAAAATTCCTACCTCTGTATAAAACAGTTTATTCCCGCTCCTCCAGGAAACAAGGGTGGAGCATGCAGAAAAAGAACATCTATAAATCACATCTTTGATGCCAGATGAATGAGATGTGAGCTATGAATCATGTGCAAGGATGAGCAGGCTCTGCCTTCCATTATCACAACTGACCAACATCTTTGTTTGCATTAACTGTTCTCATTCCATGAGCACACTCCAAATTAAAAAATCTGAAAATATCTCACTTTCAGGTTTCTTTCAAATACTTGAGGAGGAACCCAAAGGCTGAGCATTTTGTGTTCAGGCATTGGTGTTAGGAGGAAATTTAGTCTGCTGGGCTCTGGAGTATCCTAGGTTGGGAATGAGTGGTTGAGGGAAGGGTAAAGTAAGTAAATACTTCATCTCTTTCATTTTTCTGACAGGCATGCTTGGAATCCTGCTTCATCAATAGAGGTTTTGCTGGATGCTGGCAATGCCCCTCAGGCAGTGCACAAGATTAATAGGGCTCCCTATCTAATTACAGGTTTACTGACGGATATTACTGGGGCCCCAGCAATGCAAGTTCCCTGCACTGCACTTTTCCCCCTGCCTAGAGCTCACAGAAGGAAAAAGAGGCAGAAAACCAAGTGTACTAAAGGCATGACTCAAACCCTGTACCTGCTGTAGCAGTCAGCATTTTGCTCCTGCAGCAGTGCAAGTTGAGAGGTAACTTGATGTCAAACAACCATCCAGGTTTGTGTGAGCAATGGATGGTTTGTAGGCTGGAGATGATCATAAGGAGGAACAAAAGGAGTTTTCTTTGGCAGTTGGTGCATTGTGGCAAATAACTCTTGGCAGATAATGCCCCATCAGGAATCCTCATAGGCAGAATTTCACCCCTTGCTTTAGCTGCTGCTTTTCTCATTTTCCTTAAGAGCTGGGTAAAGACTTCAGGAATTAAACACAAAACCAAATATCCTCTAAACTTACCCCTAAACAAAACAAAACAAAACAGCCCCTCACACCTTTCAGATGTCCAGATTAGGGGGAGGAAAATGCCATCTCTGCTCAGATTTGCAGCCATGGCAGATTCTGGTGACTGAAGCATGAGATTTAATGGGATCTTCAGTCCTGAATGCAAAGGTGGAAATAGAAAAGGGGGAAATAGCAATAGAAATAGAAAATCAAATGCAGAGGTTTATTGTGCTCTGACATTTCCATCCCTGAAGGGTTGTGATCCCACAGGTTTATTATCTCCTCAATGCACAGGCAGTTTTGGGATGGCTGTTGTTGAGGGGGATGTATTTCCCTTCTAGGTACACACTGGAAATTTAAATCCTTTCAGCCAACTATCAAGTGTCTGTAGGTGGTTTTCTTTCTAGGAAACAGCTTTTTTTCTGACAACAAGACATAAAACAATGACTGAAGACTCCTTCCCACATTAAAAGTGTCCTGGAGGAACTTCTAATTGTTGTGGAAATGCCAATTTAAGGTTCCAGGATAATTTTCGTGGACTGGTTTCATGGAATTAATTTTCATTCTACATCTTTTCATGCATAATTAATTGGGTTGAGGCAATTAGTGGAATTTACTCCTGGGAAGGGTCTCCACGAGGCTGTGACAGGGACCCTGCCCAGGACCCTTCTACCTCAGGGCTGTGTGTGGCTGTCCTGGCTCTGCTGCTCCAAGGAGGGCTGGGAGAGCAGCAAAGCCTCGCTCCACTGGACTTCTCACTTACTCCTTTCCTCCCCTTTCTGTGTGTTGTCTTCCAATAATCCCTTCTCTCTGAATGCATGGCCTGCAGCGCAGACATTAGATAAATAAAGCTGCCGTGGGCCCCGGGCCAGCCGGGATTGCATAAATACCCCGGGCTTGGAGCAGGAGCCTCTCCTGTGAGACAGAGCAGGGGCTGCCTGGCCTGCCCTGGCCTCTCCTGCCCACGGGGGAGACTGGAACGGGCCTGGCAGGGGAGGGAGGGGTGAGGGACACTCTGGGGTGTTCCTATTTGACTCCACGTCAGCCTTTCCAGCTGCTGAAATTCCCTCCTCCCCAGCTCCGTCTGTGCCTCTCTGAAGGGGATGCAGAGGGGCACCAATCCCCAGTTTCCATCAAATACAAGTGGAAGGTCTCAGGAAATAACCCACAGCCCCAGAGCTCCATCCTCTCCTTCCCAGGGGCACTCAGGACATCAGCAGCTGAGGGATTTAAATGAGGGATAAAGAGGAAGGGAAGAATTGCACTGCCTGACACCACAGCCTGTAGCTGGCTGGGCTGAAGATGGGAAACCAGTTTGTCCAGCTTTGGCTTCACAAGAAGGTTCAGAGATGCCTTTGCTTGTAGTGAAACCCACCCACAGCCTGGGCTGAGGGGAGAGCGCCGTGCTCAGGGTTTGTTCCCTTCTTGCCCTCCTGCCAAGGGCTGCTGGTGAATTCTCTGCCCAGCTCATTCCAGTCACTTCAGCAGCTTGTGCAGGATTGCTCCAGCTTTCCCTGGGCTTTCCCTGAGCTAGCACCATGAAATTTCTTTCATTTCAGAGGTCTGCCATCATTGAAGACCCTGTGCTCTCAGATATTGTTACATTAATACACCAGCCATGCTCCAGGGCTGCAGATGATCATGCTGGGATGGGGTTTGATGGCTTTACTGGGATGGGTTTTGCTGTTCTGAAGCTCACTTGTGTATCTTGTAACTCCCAGCTAGAATTCACCACAAGGAACTCAGGTCTGACCAGGCTCACTTGTCTCAAGGCTCCTTTCCAGCCTGTTTGGGCAGAAACACAGTTATTTGGAAACACTTGAATTGTGCTCTAAGTGTCCTCCCAGAAGGATGTTGAGGACCTGGCAGCTTTATAAAGAGCTTTGTGCTGTGTTATTCCTCTCTCTGCTGAGTGTGACACGGCTCTGGTGCCAGTGGACCGTGGTTCAGTAAAACATTTAGAAATGCCAATAAATCAGAGGCACAGTTTGGAAGCTGCCAGCTGGAATTTGCTACTTGAGCTTAAACAAGCTGGGCATATCTGCTTACTCCTGTTTTATTTGCCTAGGTGTAGTGAGAGCAGTGCAGAGAGCGTGACTGGGGGTTTTACTGGAAAAGTTTGGGAAAGGGGAATCTAGAAAGAGCCATGCTGGGTTTGTCTCCTCATCCTCTCTGCTAAAACACTCAGGTCATTTTATGTCATGTTGTAGGGAGTTTGTAAGCAACCCTAATGACACTTCCATGGTGCTGGTTGGAAATACCATCCTTCAGATTCACACAAAAGTGGTTCTTTCACTCTTTTTGGTTGTTTATTGGCTTCCAGCTGAAACCTAAACCCGAGCCTGTGAGCTCTGGAGGGCATTAAGGATCCCCGACAGCTTTTTGCAAATGTAAGGGTATTAAACCCAAAGGCTTGGCTGAATTCCAAATAAGCAAATCTTATTCTGAAACCTTTAGGTTTCCCCTCTACTTAAGGGAATTTAAGATGTTTTGCACTTCTTAGATCTCACATGATTATAAGCGACTTGCCCAGGTCACACAGGAAATCTGCTGGGGGAAAGACCTGTATCTCAGTTTTCCTCACTTCCAGAGAGCTCCTGGCCAGATTAAGGGATGTGCTGGGGGAGGAAGGGCTGGGGTTCAGAAGTGATCCCCAGAGCACCCCTGAACTTTGGGATCCTCTCACAGGAAAGCACCTGTGAGGATCTCCAGCGGTGGAAGGGTTGTGAGCTCACACTCAGCCTCCCTCTCTTCCAAAGGGGAAACAAAAATCCCATGTGTTCTTTACCTGGCAGCCTGTTTTCATGGAACTTGAAGAATTTAATCTCTGAGGCTGCTGAGTTTGGCCATTTCAGAGTGTGAGCCTGGGAATGCACCCAGGTTAAATAGGAAGCCGTGGTGCAGCGGGCACGGGGATGTCAGAGCAGTGCCAGGGGAGATTCCCAGCAACAATTGTGACAAAAGAGAGAGACACAGGCTGAGAGGCTCTTCCTGGGACAATGTCACCCACTGGCAGACACTGGGACACACTGGTGGCGCCTTTGTCCAAGTCCTGGTGCTGCCTAGGAGGAGTCTCTGGTTCTGTGCTCTGGATTTCCACACTGGCTTCTGCCCTGTAGAAAAATGCCTGACTTGGCTAAACCCAAATCCTCAGAGGCCTAAAGCCAGGCAGAGCTGCCTCTGACACTTTGAGCAGATCCAAGTCCTGCTGCTGCTGCTGCTGCTGTGTTTGCTCTGCAGGCTCTGAGGCAGGAGCATGTCCTGCCCTTGGAGCAGGGATCAGATCCCTCTGGAAGGGCTGCCCAGACCCACCCTGGGAGCACCCATGGGCACAGTGGTGCCTGTGGCCTCTCCACCTGCTGGGCTTTGTTAGCAGCCCTGCTAATTGCTTTGATTTGTAAAGTGAGGGGCTCGGCAAAGCAGGAGGAGCACAGATGAAAACCAGACCTTGATGAAGTGTCTCATTAAGTAAAAAGGCAGAAATTCTGGGCATTACCCACCCCCCAGCCGTGTGGAAGGCTGCTTATGATGGCTTGGCCCACAGGGGATAAGCAGATGGTCAGAGCACACCTTGGAGCAGGTTCAGGATTGTGCTGCTGGTGCCTTATTGGGGTGTAATTCCAGTGGTGCCTTACTGGGGTGTAATTCCACTGCAGGAGGGGATCCAGGCTCCTCTCCCTGCCTCTCTCAGCCCTGTGCCTTTTCCTTCCCCTGTGCTGAGCTCACAGTGAAGAAAGCAGAAAGATCAACCCAAACCAGTGCAAAAAAAGCTCTTTCCAAGGGCAGCAGAGCTCAGGGAGGCAGAATGGGTCATCCTGCAGGCAATGAGCATTGCCACATTTATCTGTGCCTCTAGCTTCAGTCATTCCAAAGAGCAAATTCAACCTGGTCAAAACAGACCTGTTGGGGTTTGGGTGGCTGGAGCTGACACCTCGTGAAAGGCACTGGGATTCTCTTTGGTTTTGCTAACAGAAAGGAAAACAGAACAGCTACATATCATCCATCTGAAAAAAAAAACCCTGTAATTACCACTCCCAGAAATTATTTCTTATTTAATGAAATGTCTCTTCAGGCTGAACAAAGGAATTTTCAGAGAGGAGAGCACTGGAGGGTGAGACAGAGAACACAGGCAAGAACTCAGTTCAATTACAGGGAATAAAATCCTCTTGACACAGGTCTGACAGTTTGTGGGAGATCTCACTAGAACCCTTGCCAGGCCAGAGCAAAGGTGCTTTTTCACAGAGATCACAGATATTTCCTTGAAATAGGACAATCTGGTGGCCCTAGGGCTTGGACCTGTGATCTGGGGCACTTTGGGGTTTGCTCTAATATCAAAAGGCAGCTTGTGACCAAGGACAGACCCTGGGATAAGCTCTGGCTGCCCTTCAGAGCTGTCACAGCTCTGGGACCATCAGCCATGCCCATCAATGTCAGCAGGAATCCACAGACCTCATGAGGCTGAGGAAACTCCTGAAATCTATGGTTAAACAGCAGATTCCAAACTACCACTGCCCTCAGGCTGGTTGGGAAGCTCTTTGCTCTGAGGATTGTTGCATGCTGGCAATCACCCCCACAGAATTAAGTAGTTTATTCTGTCATGTTTTGATAAATTCCAACCTTCACCCTCTAGCTTACCTTGGTCCACGTGCTGCCTGATGTTTGTGGTACACAGGGATTTGTTATGCTGTTCATTAATTCTTTCACATTAAATGGACTTGGGAAGGAAAAATATTGATGGAGAAATAAAGAGCAACTCTCTCACCAAGGGCTGCAGTGAGTTCTGCCTGGAATCCTGATTCACACCAAGTTTTTCCAGTCTTGTGAAACCATAGGTTTTCCTGCTACAAATTGATAAAACATACCTGTTTGCTTTTAAAAACTGATATCCAGGTGCAGCACATTGCTGTGAAAAAAGCATAACATGACCTCAGCAGGATTCAGCTTTGGTTTTGGTAATGCCTCTTTGGCATTTGTTAGCCAAGGCAAATGCAAATCACATGCTGGAATGATTAAAGGATTCAGCCCTTGCCTTAGCTAATGTTTTGACTCTGCAAAGGAGGTATAACTTGCACTTGATCCTCAGTCAAAAACAGTTTCTAGCAGCAATTCTGTCTAGAGGGATGCAAAAAATGAGTGGGAACTGAATATCCCGTTGCTTGCAGGCTGCTGGTTGGAGCCAGCCTTGGGGTGCCATGCTGGGGGTGGCCATGGGGGATATTTACTCAACTGTAATTAACTTAATCAGCCACTGGGTATCAGTATTGTCTCACATCCATCTATAAAAAAGGGGATTTTTATGGAGCTGAACATCTCTGTTTGGAGCATTGCTGAGGCTGGCGCTGCCTGGCAGGGCTGTGAGAGGGGAGAATCCCCTCCAGCTCTGAGGCCCCTCTGACAACACCTGAGTCCAAAGCAGCTCTGCACAGAGCCATGGGGCTGGGGGAGAGGGGGCAGCAGCACAGGGAGGGTGCAGGGTGTTCCCATGCCTGCATCCCCAGGGAATGGCCCTGCTCCTGCTCTGCTCCTGCCCGTGCTCCTTCTCCTGCTCCTGCCCCTGCTCTGCCCCTGCTCTGCCCCTGCTCTGCTCCTGCTCCTGCTCCTGCTCCTGCTCCTGCTCCTGCTCTGCCCCTGCTCTGCCCCTGCTCTGCTCCTGCCCCTGCTCTGCCCCTGCTCTGCCCCTGCTCCTGCTCCTGCTCTGCTCCTGCTCTGCTCCTGCTCTGCTCCTGCTCTGCTCCTGCTCTGCTCCTGCCCCTGCTCTGCTCCTGCTCCTGCTCTGCTCCTGCTCTGCCCCTGCTCTGCCCCTGCTCTGCTCCTGCTCCTGCTCTGCTCCTGCTCTGCTCCTGCCCCTGCTCTGCTCCTGCTCTGCTCCTGCCCCTGCTCTGCTCCTGCTCCTGCTCTGCTCCTGCTCTGCCCCTGCTCTGCCCCTGCTCTGCTCCTGCTCTGCTCCTGTCCTGCCCCAGACTGGGAGCTGAGCAGGCTGCAGGCTGGGATGAGCTGCTCCTCTCAGGACAGGGCTGTGCAGAGTGTGTGTGTGTGCCCTCTGCCCTGGGTGCCAGCTGGGGTTTGGGATGTTAGCCCCAGGCCTGGGCTGTGCTGGCAGTGAGGATCTGTCTGTGGCAGGGTGGGTGTGTGAGTGCCCCCAGGGCTGCCTGCTGGCACACGGGGCAAGGGATGGCAGGAAATGTAAGGTCCCTTCCAACCCAAACCATCCTGGGATTCTTTGGTCCCATGTCACCATTTTCCAGCTGGATTCCTTGTGTGTGGTGCCACTCTCCCATCCCACTGAAGCAGGAATGTTTGTGTGAATGTTTGTGTGGATGGGCTGCTCCAACCAGGATGCACAAAGGTGGTGCCCAGCTGCTCCATGAGCACACCTGGCACCACCCAACTTGCAGGTTTAGCCCAGTGTGGGATGGGTTTGGAGGCCTCCAGCTCGCTGGTGATGGATCCAGGAGGGAAGAGCTGCTGGAAGAGCCCACCTGAGTGAGGGGTGTCCCACTGCCAGGGCTTCATCAGCAGGGAATGCTGCAAAGGCTTGGCCAGGTTTTCTCTTGGGCCCCTCACCTTCTTCCCTGGGGATGGGACTCCAGCACTGGTGGGATTTCTGCCTGAGTTTCCATTCAGTTTTGGCTCCAGGTAACAGTTGCTTCCCTCACTGCTGCCTTCCAGGCTCACTTCCCTTGCCAAAATGCTAATTTAGCCCTTCAGCTATGTTTAAAAATAAAAGATCCTCCACTTCTCAGGGTATTAAAAGGCCAAAAGGAATATAAAAAGTTCACCAGACTGGTCAGTTCACTCCCTGCTGTGTCTTCCTGGGGCGTTGCAGCACAAACACAGGCACGAAGTCCAAAGCAAACAGCTCCCTCCTCCCTGCTCAGCTCCCCTGGAGCCTCTGGCCCCCAGCTCTGTGCCCACCTCCCTCCAGCCCCTGCCCCTCCACTCTGCCCTGGCCACCTCCCCAGCCTCTGGTGGCATCTTCTGTAGCACTTCAGCCACGCTCAGAGGCTGCTCTTCCAACACCTGAGTCATTCCTATTCCTGCATCCTCCTGGCCCAGAAATTTCCCACCAACTTCTGGGCTGTTCAGGCACCAACCCAGCAACAAGAATTTTTCCCCACTAGTCCCTCCTGGAGTAAGATAATAAATCCACACGCTCCCTGCTGTTCCTGCCATTCCCAGGCAGCCCACAAAGAGACCCCACTCAAGTCCTCTGCTTGACTTTATTTCTTGGAAGCTGCAGAGGGATCTGTTTAAAAATCCAAACAGGATTGTGGCTGTGCATTGGCTTTCATAGAAGCTCTGCAAGGCTGGTAAAACCTGGAGGGTCACAAAATCCATATTTATCCTACTTGCTTAAAGCCTCATTTTACAGTAGAGGGAACTTGGATAACTAGGGCACAAAAAAAGTCATTTAATGGTTGGAAGTTTTTAGTGTTTCCTGACTTTAATGCTGGTTGTGACTTAAATTGCTCTGCTTTAAAAAGTGCTGTGGGTTGGGATTGGGGTCCCTGGATGAGATCCTTTTGTTCATCAGGCTTTTCATTTCTCCCAAATTGAGAAGTGCAGCTCTCTCCCTCCTACAAAGGTAAAGAGGTGACACTTTGAAGCAGCCATGGAGAAGGAGAGGTCTTGTTTAGATTATTTCATTTTGGGGCAGTGCCTGTTTCAGTTTAGAGCTGCTCACTGTATGGAGAGAGAGCTCATTCATGTTCTTCCAAATGAGCTGTCACTTCCCAGAGCTGATTAATCACCACGAGACACCAGCCCTGGTATCACTGCAAGGCTTCAAAAGGCTGAGTCAGCCAAACATGGCACGCCAGCCCCTCCCCAGTTTAACCACACACTGCTGCTCCCTGCTGCCAGCCCACTCCAGCCTGCAGGAATTCAGCAAAATCCATTTTATTGACTGGCACCAGGAAGCATCAAACACTGCACAGTGCCCAGCTGGTGCCCAGGGAAACTGGGATGGAATCAAGTGCAATGACATGGAAATAAGAAAGGGGAGCAAGGTCCCAACTCTCAAGTGAAATCCCAACACAACAAGCCCAGTGACCATTGTTCTGCAAAGATATTTTTAATGTAACTCATTAAATATTGGTTGAATATTTGAGTTCAACCAGTTTGCACTCCAACACATGGCTTTTCTCCATTAATGCTTATCCTGTTCTCATCAGTTTTGGTTTCTTTTTTTTTTTTTTTCCATCAAATATCTTTTTTTCCTCAACAAGAAAGACCCTAATCATTTCAGGGTGCTTGCCACCTACTATCAGTGGTTATTTTGGGGATAGCTCAGCAAAGCTTTAAAATGTCTGAACTGCATTAAAATGAATTGTTGGCATTCCAGCTCAAACCTCAGGAGGCAGGAATCTGCCATGAGAGCATGGAGGGAAGCACTGTTATAATAAAGGATACATGTAATGAGGTTTGAAGTGCTTGAAATTCAGAGTCTGGTCCATATTACGAAACATTCACTGGTTTAACGAAATCAGTCTCAAATTGATCTAATTAAACTCCTAGACAGCTTTAGTGTAGACATCTTCATATTGGTTTTATCCATTCTAAAATCCAGTTTAGCTGGGATGTGTTAGGGACAAAAACAGGAACTCCTCAGATGGGAGCTGGTTGTCATTTACAGGTCTGAGCTAAGTTCACTTTTCAGGTTTGTTCTCCGTATTCTGCTTCTTTAGCATCTTGGAAATCTCATGTTTGTGCTGCTTTAATTCTGGACTCTTGGTGACTTTGGGCACCATTAACTGGCCTTGGATTGGAGCACACAGCTCCAGGAAACAGGAGGAGGAGGAGGAGGAGGAGGAGGAGGAGGATGGCCATCCCAATCATGCAGTGTCCAGCCAGGAGCAAACCAGGAGTGCAAGAGGCTCCTGTGAGACCCATGTAGATTCTGATTTCTCTTTATGAACTGAGCCTTGGAATGGCTCAAGGCTGAACATTCAGTGTCCTGAGTTCAGGCTCGTGGTTCTGGTGGAGTTTCCAGGCTGGAATCCACAAGTGAGTTGGATCCATGGCAGATTCACAGCATGTGAGGAGCTGCAGATCCACGAGCAGCTAAAACCTTCACACACAACTTCATCTTGAGTGCTGCCCTGCATAGAACATCAGTGTCTGGCCCATCTAGAAAGACTTTGTGCTCCAAAGTGGGAATTCCCAGTCCCAGGAGCTGCTGCTGGCTGTTGGACAGGCAGCATTCCCACTTGGCAGCCTCAGACTGCCACGGAGCTGCAGGGTGGGACCGAGGGATGCCACTGAAAGAATCCCTTCTAGTGGGAAAGAGAAGCTCAGTGATTCCCTCCTGGTGGGACAGAGAGGCTCAGTGTTGAGCTTGCTTGGTTTTCTTTGCAGGAGCAGGAGGGATGATGCCAATTCTGAAGTCACCCATGGATTTTGCAGAGGTTAATGCACCCCCCGAGAGTGTGGGACAAAACTGTCTGTCAAACAAAACTGGCATTTGGGGCAGGGAGGTGCAGTGCATAAAAGTACATTTTATTCTGTTGACCATTAATTGTATAAATAAACCAGCACTAAGAATGTTTTTATATGCCACTCTGTTTTCTTATAAAATAGAGGGGTTCCTGAAGCTGTGTAGAAATTCCATAGTAAACAGAAAACCTGGCAAGTTACACCCACCCCGTGGAATATTGACAGAGATTTGCAACTCTGAGCATCACAGGAGCAGGAGAGGCTGCAGTTTCCCACAAAAGGCAGGGGCAGAGCAGCGGAACAGAGAGAGCTCCTGCAGCTCTGACCCCACATGCCCTTAGTGGGGAAGGGAGCTGTCATCCCCGGGGGCGAGGGAATCCCTCTTCCCTCAGAGAGCACAGGTGATGCTTTATGGGGATTAGCGATTTGAACACGATGTTCTGGTGTTGAAACCCTCCCAGAGGGCAGGAGAGGTTGTTCCTGTGTGGAGAAATCAGTGCTTTGCTCACATCCATGCTCTCCAGTGCTGTCTGGGAGACATGGATCTGTTTTTTGGAAAACTTTGCGGGCACTTCTGAGCGATTCTGACAGCGGCCGCCCGCCTGTGGCTAATGAAAGGTTTTCACATTCCTTTCCACGTGCTTTGAAATGCCAGAGGAAATGTCCCAGGGACTCAAATTATAGGTGTTACTTGGGAGTAACTGCTGCATTATTGTTGAACACCTGGAATTGGCAGCAGGCAGCCAGCATGCTGGAAAAGGGGAATTGGATACTCAGCCAGCCCTTCCTACCTCCAGCATCCCTGGCTTTGTTCACCTGCAACAGGAACAGGGGGGTGCAGGTGGTCATTCAGGTGAACCCTGTCCCATTGCCACCCTCTGCTGTGATTCTATCCCTCAGACATTCCTGTTCCCTGCTGAAAACCCAGAGAATTTAGCTCAGTGTCAAAGCATTCGTTCCACAAAGTTAAGCCATGGATGGATTTGGATTGGGATCTGCAGATATTAGGGATGTTCCCAGAGGATAAAGTGCATCTTCCCTCCACAGAGAAAGGCAGCTGCAGTCACCTGTTATTTATTTCATTTATTCAACATCTTGACAGTAAAACCCTTGGAACTGGGTTTGCCAAAGGTATTTCTTTTCCTTCCAACTTCTCCTGTCCTCTCAACCTGTCTAAGGAGAGCATTCTTGGCATGGCAGGGGCAGCCCTTCCTCCCATGCTCTGCCTGGGAAGTTGGGCTCTCCAACACATCTGCAAATGGAGATTTACCTGGTGTGACCCCAGATTTACTGGGGTCCTGCTGCTCTGTGGGTGCATGGAGGGAGAGAGATGGAGGATTTTTTCCCCCACTGAGTGGTGCAGAAAGGGGCATTTCTGTCTAAGGGCCTTGTAATGTGCAAGGTCACATCTAGTGCTCAGAAACTATAACAGATCTGGTTAGGCTGCTTCAAACCTGTTTTCTAGATAAGGCTGAAGATTCCCAATATTCAGTTACTACAATCACAGCCCCTGTCTGTATTTGGTCTAAGGCACCATTTGTATTTGGTCTGTTTTGGTGAGGTTTTCAGGCAGGTCTCAAATGCTAACAAGATTAAATGGAATCTTTGTTCTCAGTTCCTTCTCCTGATTTATGACAAGGATTTCTATGAGTTCCATGATTTGATCCAGAAGAGTGGGAATTAGTTTGTAAATTATGTGTAGCTAAACTTTGCTCAGTTCTTGACTGGAATTAGCAGAGTTTTCCCTAAGCTTTGTTTAGTAAGTGCTGCCTTTACCACCCACTGCACAATGCAATATTAACAAGCTGGGAATCCTTGGTGTCTTACAGAATTTATCTCAGTGGTAAAGTCTGTGGAGGTTTCTGGGATTTTCTTGGTCTTGATGCCTTTTATTGTTTCTCTGCAGCTTCAGTAGGAGCTTCCCAAGACTTACCTAGTAGTAGCTTCATTAAGGTGCATCTGCTGTGTGAGATACAACTTTATTTCATTTTTTAGTATTTCTTATGTTTATTATTTCTTATCTATATTATGGTTTTTCTAGTGGTGAGTTTTATAGCATTCTATTAACAGGTTATAAAATGGTTAACTATCTTTTTTTTTTATAAGGTCTTTTAAGGTTAAACTATCTAATTAAGAAATGACACTTCAATTATTTTTACTTTTAACTTAATCATTAACCTTTTGTGTCTCACAACGTGGACTTTGTTATCTAATTATAAAATACTGCCTAAACTCATGAAGAGGAAGGTCTAGCTACTGCTGTAAAATTTCTATCTTAGTTTTATATCTATTACTCTGTTCTAAACCCTTAAAGTCTAGGTTGGAGCCCCTTGGAAGCACCTGCCCACTCTCAGGGGGAGGGAGGGCTCTGTGTGAGCAGCAGCAGCTCCAGTTCCAGGCTTTTCACTCCTTGTTGCCCCCTTTGGAGCTGAGCTCTGAGGAAATCAGAGCTCCAGGCTGGGGAGGCACTGGGCTGTCTGTGTGTGGTGGTGGGAGGGAGCTGAAGGAGAGCACAGGCACAGCAGTGGGGTGTGGAACACCCATCTGGGATAAATGCTGCCTTGGCTCTGCTGGGAACTCAGACTCCCAACCCAAAATAAAAACTGAGCCTCGGGAAGAAGTGTTTGGGTGACACTTTGGGTTGTGTTTATGAACTGGTGGGGTAGAAAATCTGTTAAAGACCCCAGAGGCTTTAATAGCTTGGATGATGATTTACAGCTGTTTTATTCTATGATTTATAGACTGCTCCTTATCACAGAGGCAGGATACAAATACTGAATTTAATAAAGGAACACAATTCTCATTTCTTTCTCAGAAACATATAGCCAGGAAGGCCATTCCACAGTAAATAGCAGCTTCTTCCCTCATCTGGAGACTGCAGAGCACAGCCAGCACTGCCTGGGCACATCTCTTCCCATGTAATTTCCATAATAGAGCCCTTTCCTCTGGCTGAACTGCAGCCTCCCTAAATACACAGCCTGGTACCACCATGTTACCACCACCATGTTACATTGCTGCTCCCCTGTCTGCAACAGGAACCTCAAAATAACACACGAGAGCCCCAAAGGAAAGGATCAGCCAGACCCTCACGCACATTCAGCTGGAACAGACCCCAGTGGGCTCCTCATCCTCACGTGGGCTCCAAGAATTGATCTCTGTCTGATCCCAGCTCTCAGTCACATCAACAAACTCAGAAATGAGTGAGGAAAGGGAGCCCCTGGATCCCTGGAATGTCCCAGGCCAGGCTGGGCAGGGCTTGGAGCAGCCTGGGATGGTGGAAGGTGCCCCTGCTCATTGTAGGGGATGGGATGATCTGAGCTTTGAGCTCCTTCCCAACCCAAACCAGTCTGGGATTCTGTGATCAGGGCAAGGACATGGCCAAGGTCACCCTGACCTCACGTTCTGCCTGCTGGGCCTTGCTGCTCCCTCACAGCTGAACAAAGCTCTGCTCAGAGTCCTGAGGGCTGCAAGAGAAGGCCTGCAGCCTCCAGAGGGGGTGGCTGATGCCCCGGGGGATGGTGAGGATGGAAGGGACCCTGCTGCCTCCAGCACAGCTTGGTCAGTGTGCACTGCTCTGGGTGTTTAACCTGAGCACCATCTGCTCACAGCACAGAAAGTGCATTTCCACGTGGTAGCTCTGTGCTGGGAGCCTAAAGCAGTGTGTAAACAGGAATTAACTGGATCAGCCCAGTGTAATGAGTCATGTTCATTAACCCTGCTCTCACACACTGCATTTTGCTTCAGAGAGCTCAGATGACTTCTCCAAACAAAGGCAGGAGAGGGCCAGGAGGAGTCTCAGGATCCTCAGGATCCTGCTGGAAGGTGTCACTGCCTGGCCCCTGTCCTGCTCTGCTCCAGCAGCCCTGCTGCGGTAGCCAAGAGGGGGAAGCTCTGCCTGCCCTAAATACCATTGTTAAACATCTCCAAGTGCTCTAATCTCTCCAGCTATTTTGTGATCCTCTGATTTCTCCCCATGGCCTCAGTAATTGGGCTTTTTTGCAGGTAGAAGTAGCCTGAGGCAGAACTGGAAAGCAAACAGGATCACAGTGAATAAATCCATCTTCACAGGTCTCTTCTTTGTGTGCTCCTTTATATCAGTTAGGTTCAAAGAAAGTATCTCCTTACTCTGCCTGCACTGTTTAGCATTTTTTATTAACAAAGTCCTCTTTTAGGCTGTAGTCCATTGAGGTTCATTAATCAACAATTGCCATGAAGTGAAAAATTCTCAAACTTCCAAAAATCTTTTTCTTGGAGTGAGTTAATACTAACAATGAAGTTTTCCTTGGCTAAGTGTCCCCTGCTTTGATGTGTCTGGGTGAGAAACTAAAAGCCACAAAGGTGTTATAAACTAGGCACCAATCACAGATTTAGACAGGCTGGTATGTGCTTTTAACCAATAAATATATATAATATCACAAGAATTAGTGTTTGGTTTGTATGAGAGAGAATTTTTGGCATTTGAATGATTTTCTTATCGGTTTTTCATTAGTCGAGCTATTATTTTTTTTTTTTTTAAAGAACAGCAAATTCCCTTCAGTGTCCTGAAAATGGCACTGAAAGTGGTGACCCCAGCCCCATTCCTAGAGTAACACTGGTTCACGTTATTTCTGGCAGGAGCCATAATACAGCTCTTCTTAATTTTGGGAGCAGGCTGTTATTGCAGGCTGTGCCTGTGCAGCTTGGACAGCTCTGGAGTGGCTCTGGAAGCCCTGGCACGGGAGCTGTGCTGGCAGCAGGAGCTGTGACCCCACTCACAGGTCCATTCCTGGGCCAGACCTGGCAGCAGGAGCAGCCCCAGCCCTTCGGATGGGACAGCAGCTCAGCGAGGGCTTTGGCCGCTGGTGCTGCTCAGAAAAACCCTTCTGTATAAAAACACAGCCAGGGCAAGGGCTGGGGATCACTCTGAGAGTGCAAAGCCCCTAAACCTGCTCCAGGCTGCCTTCCCAAACAAAGCCCTGCTCCTGAGGGCAGTAAAATAAATAGGAAGACTCCCACAGCTTCCCAAGGGCCAGCAGGCAGCTCCTGGGAGCAGGCAGGCTGCTGAGAGCTGCTCCAGCCCGGCCACATCCCTGCTCCAAGGTCAGGGGAGGCAGAGCATTCCTCAGGGCCAAGATTGCAGAGGAATGAGCTGCAGCAGTCCCCAGCCCAAGGGAGGGAGAGCTGCTGTCCCTCGCTTTGTTCCCTGGCTTTGCCTTGACTGCCCTGATTGTTCACACAGAGGGAAGTTACTGCTTGCCTCATCTTTCCACGGCAATATTGTTATTTTTTAACCTGCTATAAAAAGCCAGCAGAAACAAGAGGAGCTGCTCTGGCCTCCCTAAATAAGGATCCGTGTTTAGCATTGATCACAGTTACCAGGATGCTTCTTCCTGCAGTGGCTCTGAAGTGGATCAAATCAGCTCTCTTTGTTGCTGTTTTTGTGTGCCTCTATTTCTGTTGCTCACATTTCAAATGCCTGTATTTTTCTAGCAGTTAAAGGCTGCGTTTTGCACGCATAGCACATTCTATAAAACCTTTGGAAAAAAAAAAGAAAAATTGGCAGTGTGAATTCTCTCTCCAGTGGGGCTGGAAGGATTTTAAAGTCTCCTGGAGGAAAGAAAGGCCATGCCAGCTTTGTGCAGAGAAATTCTGCACTGAGCAGGGGTGATCAAATAGCTGATGTGCACGTTTGATACACACACAGGGAGCAGCAGCCCTCGGAGGAACGACAGGTTTATGAACCAGGGCTTGTTCCTTATCTCACATCAGCTCATATTCCAGCAGAGTCAATATTTCACTGCAGCAGCAGAGCTCTAAAAGCTGCAGGGTGACATGGGTGAGGTCCCCATGGCCAGAGTGCAGGAGGGGGCTGGAGGGACGTGGTTCTGCAGCTCTGCTCGCCCCTCATTGCTGGGAGCTGTGGGGATCCCCACGGACACGGGGGTGTCCCCTTGGAGAGCCAAGGCTTCTGCTGGGACACACAGGATGCTTGTGCCTGGGCTTTGGTAGGGCCAGTCTGGGGAAAAGGAGTGAAAATGAATGGGAGTGTCACTGAGGGGTGTCCTGTCTCTTGGAAACTTCCTGGAGACACAGAATCATGGAATGGTTTGGGTGGGAAGGGACCTCAAAGCTCACCTAGCTCCAAGCAGGGCCATGGGCAGGGACGGCACTCCCTGGCTCAGGGCCCCACCCAGCCCGGCCTGAGATACAGGTGACACTCAGGTGGTGATCTGTACCAATTTATCCACTTCAATTTAGTCACATCTAACATAAACTTAATAGAGATGGCAATTCTTCCATAGTTGGCAGGGTAGTTCCAGCATTGTCCTTATTTTTATATCATCTTAACAAAGCTATTTTTCCACCCTGTTTCCACTCTGTGGCTTTGCTTTCCCTGAAGAGAGTAAACAACTCTGTGCAGGAAGGTGCCCTGATTTCCACTGTTAATAACCAGTGAATAAGTGAGAAATGCTGTTTACAAATTAAATTTAAAAAAACAGATAAATACAAAAAATCAGAAGCTCTGTTTGGCTTTGCAAACAAAAGTAGCCCCAAAATAAACAGGCCTACCCAGCAGAAAGGAGACTGGGAGGGGAAGTGGATGCCAACTGAAGAGGGAGATGTAAAGAGCATTTCCTATTTGGTTTAGCAACTGCAGACTTTTGTCTCCAGTCTGCCTGCATTTCCTCCAATGATTCATCATAAATGTGCATTTATAAATAAACTCCACCTTGGCCTGGTACATTGATTGCAGGCTGGTTACTTAGGGAAATCAAAAAAAAGGAACCCTACTCCCCAATTTTGAATGATACCTGTGTGGCAATATAACTTTAAAGAACTGTTTCCAGGCTGTTTATTTTATTGATGTTGAGGGATTGTGACTGTGAGAGGTGGGACCTGTGGTTTCCTCATTTCATGAGGGTTACAATTCATTAAGGAGCTTGGAATGATGTCTGTGCACATGCAGGGGCTGGGGCTTGGGAGCTGCTCCTGAGCCTCGGGTGGGATGCTGGAGCTCAGGGAAGTGGGGTGTTCTGGGGCTGGGGAAGGGCTCATCCCCCACACCAGGGGCTCCCCCAGGGCCATGGGGACCCACAGTGCTGCAAGAGGCTTCCCAAACCCCCAGGATTTATCCCTGTGCTTCCCTTATGTTTGCTCACAACACCCAGAGGAGAGGCCTGGGCAGACCCGGGTGTGAGGCAGCTTTTCATGGAGCCAAGTTTTGAGGGATTTCTCCCTCCTTTGAGCTCTGCCCCTGAGCCTGGTCCTGCAGCCTGAAACAGGGGAGAATCCCTGGGAAATCCCTGTTTGGGTGGGTCAGCAGCCCCTGGGCTGTGCCCTGTGAGGGAGCAGCTCCTGCCAGGCTGTGCACACCAGAGACCCCTCACTCGTGGCTCCTTCCCATCCTGTCCCCCTGGAGCTCTGCTCAGCTCCTGCCCTGGAGACTTTCCCCTCTTGGCTGCCCCCAGCACAGAGTCCCAGAGTCCCTGAGGCTGGAAAAGGCCCCTGAGATCATCCTGATCTGTCCCAGGGCTCCCATCCAACATCTGCCCAGTCCCTCCAGGAGTGGTGGAATGGTGACTCCACCACTGCCTGGCCACCTCTTCAGTGAAGGAATTTTTTCCTGATATCCAGCCTGAAGTGGTGCAACTCGAGGCCAGTTCCCATTTCTTCCTGTTCTATTGAGCCTTAGGATTTGAGCTTTTATATTTTTATATTTGTAGCCCTGCAAGTCTTCAGTGTATCACTCTAAACTCCATATAGAGGGTTTATATTTTCCATGTATTTATAATCCTGCAATTCTTGAGTGTATTACTCCAAACTCCACATTCAGTGTGAGCTGCTGCTTTCCCATTTTGGTCAGACACAATTCCTCTGTAGGCCTGGAAATCAAGGACGGACACCCAAGGCATCACAGTCACTTGTTACCTGGGGAAAAGATGCTGCTGGGTGGAGTGAGGTGAGCTTTAAGGTCCCTTTCCACCCAAATGATTCTGTATTTGGATCTCTCTCTCTGTTGGAATAGAGGTGGAGGAGTAGTTAAAGAAACCTTTTTTAATTTGTTTTTTAAGAACAAGAGCTAGTTGATAGTAAGTTTTCTTAGATTTTTTTTAACCAGATCCCGATCATGTGCAGAGCACTCCTGAACTTTTCCTGACTTGTGGAGCCACAGCAAAATCTGCAAAGCAAAGGGCTGCTCTCTCTGCAGCCACTGTAAAGGTGCAGCACAGAGAAAACAAAGGCAAGGCAGTCCCAGACTCTGCACAGCACATGATTCCCTAATAAAAAATGTTTGGCCTCTTCTCAGGAATAACATGGCCCTGCTTGTAGCTCCAAAAGAAGCCCTGAATGATATTAATACATTCATTAGAACAAGTTCAAAGAAAATCATCTTAATTAGCTTGCCTGGCTGAAACTGAGGTTCATTAATCTAAAGTAGATTAACCTGATGGTAATGCCATGAAAGCTGGCTGGGATATTAATGAAATATATGCAGTTGCAGAGAGCCCAAATGTCCTGCTGATAAAACCATCCGTGTTTCCTGCACTTGGGGCTGTTCTGAGGAATTCCTGTCCCTTTTCCAGCCATGGCCCTGCTCTGGGACAGGCTGTGAAGGGAGACAGCATTCCATGGGGAAGCTCAGGAAAACAACTCCCGGAGCCTTTGTGCAGGGAACTTGCTGGAGCAGGCAGGGATCTGCCCGTGCAGGGAGCACTCGGGATTTTATAAGGCAAACCCTGGCAAAGGACTGCCAAAATGTGACCTGCTTTTCAGCTCTCTGCTGGTGCACAGTGTGCAGCAAGGGCCTAAGAGCTTCCAGAAACCCAGCTTAGACCCAGCGGGCTTAAAATGGCCTTCTCCTCTCCCCAGGCTCCAGTATTCTTAATCTGAACTCTTTTTAGTCTTTGACACATCATTAAAGTGACAGTTGAAGAACAGCCCCGAGATCAAAGGCCTGCAGAGCTTCTCTCGTGTTGCAAGGCTTTCGGCAGCTCTTTCTGCAGGGCTGCTCCTGCCTGCAGCAGCAGGAACCCCCCCAACCCTTCCCTGCCCCTCATCCTCCCGGGGCTCTGCCCCTCTGCTGGCTCACCCCACAGGGCACCGCTCCAGGGCTCACATATAGGCAATCACCAATTTAAGTGTGTCACAAATTTAGGTGTATCACATATATAGGTGTATCACAAATTTAGGTATATCCCAAATTTAGGTGTATCAGAGGTTTAGGTGTACCACAGATTTAGGTGTGTAATGAATTTAAGTGTGATTTAGGTGTATCGCAAATTTAGGTGTATCACAAATTTAGGTGTATCCCAAATTTAGGTGTATCACAGATTTAGGTCTATCAGAGATTTAGGTGTACCACAGATTTAGGTGTACCACAGATTTAGGTGTATCACAGACTTAGGTCTACTCACAGATTTAGATGTCCTCACAAATTTAGGTGTATTTGTGCTGCCAAAACAACTCCAGGTTTGGGCACGGCCATATACAAATAGACACAAATCCAAAATGCAAATAGGGAGAATTTGCAAAATCTGCTCTGCTCCAGAGTGCCAGGAGAAGGCACAGGATGGAGGGTGAGATGGGGACTGGGGAGATCAGGGCTCCTCTCCCAGCTTTTCTCTTGTTTGTGCTGCTGCTCAGGGGAACCTGCTGGTCCCCTGGAGAGGCTCCTGGGTTCTGCCACGTGTGCCAGTGCCCAGGAGAGCTGAATGCTGCTGTGCTGTGCCCACTGCCCAGCACTGGGGTGCTGGTGGTGCTGGGAAGCTCAGGAAGTGCTGATTTTCTCTTTACAAACCCTCACCTCTACCAAGCACTGAGTAAATTCTGCAGCTTCATTGATAGGTATTTATAGAAAGCTCTGTGATCCAAAAGTGAAAGGAAATCCATATGGACACGGTGTTGCTCTCAGGAGACTTTCCTTCCTCTGCAGAGCTGGGATGTGGAATCTCAGATCACGGAATCCCAGAGCACCTTGAGCTGGAAGGGACCCACAGGATCACCCAGCTCCAGTGCTGAGGACTGACTGGGCTGTGCTGCCTCTCCCTCAAGCTGAATATTCAGTGACTAAGTGTCTTTGCCTTGTTTCCCCGTGAAAGGCTCGGCTGGCCCACAGCTTATTTACAAGGTACCATGGTGTGATGCATCATAAAGACACTTTTGAAGAATTTCTGTTATTAAAAACTGCCCGTGGAAAGAATTAGGTCAGGTGTTTACAAGTCAAAGCTTTGGGGATAATTAGGTGGAAGGCAGCAACTGTAGAAAAGAGGGTTATTTTCCAGCCCTCCAAGAAGTGTGGAGTAATGCCTGTGTTACAGGAACCTCTCAGCAGCCAGGTTCCCACCTCCTCAGTGCAGGATCTGTTACAGCCACTGCTTTGGGCATGGGGAAGAAAGCAGGGCTTAGAAAAGCCTCCAAAAATACAGAACCCCCTGAGCAAACCTGTTGGTGTCGGGGTGTTACACTAACAGCCATCCAAGCCCTCTTAAGGGGGCTGCTTGTAAATACAAGCTGTAGCTGCTACTGCTGCACAGCCAGGGTGAATTCTATACCACCTTTGAGGCAAGAAAGTTGTTTTCTTTCCTTTCCTTTCCTTTTTTTTTTTTTTTTTTTTAAAAAAAAGGGCACTTGTTCCTGGTGGCAGAGTGTGTGTGTGAGAGCAGGGGCGGGACAGGGCGCTGGCTGTTTGTGCACTTCAAGCAGAGCGACCTCCTTGAACCTCACCGTGCACAATGATGCTTTCCATGGAAAGTCTGGCTCTATTACCTTTGGCAAGGGCTGAGGGAATATTTTTGGAAGCTTTAAAATCCTCTGTGGAACACGCTTCATTTTTTGTTCATATACAGTGTCTTTATATTTATTCAGTGAAAAAAAAAAAGGTTTCTGTTTTGCTGCCTGACCCTGACCCTTCAGCTCTTCTCCAGCAGTGCCCAGGCTGTTGGGAAGGCTGGGACAAGGAAAAGATCAGGCCTAAACCATCAGCCTCTGCCATATTGTACTGGTTAAAGCTCAGTTGCTCCCCTCTCCTGAAAGTTTGTTTAAAGTGGTAAGAATAGAACCTGTTCAAAGTGAGCCCTCCAAGGGCCTGGTTCCCATTTGCATTTAAGCCTTTCTGTGGAGCTGGAGCTGGGTAAAGGGGCCCTCGGTCCTAAATGGGAATCAGACTCCACAGCTGCACTTTCCAGTGTCCTTCCTTTCTGCCAGCAAAGCCAGAAAACAGCTCTTGAATGGGAAAGGGACAATTAAACACCAAAAATTGCAAATCAAGGTTGGCAGGGTTGGAGGGCGCGTGTGGTGTCACCTGTGCACACTGTCCTGGCTGAGTCCCCAGGATCTCACCCTGGATCCCCTTGCACAGGGGCTGAGGTGTAAAACACAGAGGGTCTTAAAGCCAGTTTTAGCTTTAGGCTTGCATTTGGAAGCTGGGGGAAGCACAGCTCCCAGCACAGCCTCCCAGGCTGGCACCCAGGGCTCCAGCCACAATCCTGCCTGGGACGGGCTGCAGCCGCCTCTCCTGGGCCCAGGTTCGTACATTTGGACACAATGTTCGACTTTGCTGGGTCAAAACAAAATAAAGACAGAATTACAAATGTCACTCCACATTACACCTGGTACAAAAATGTGACATCTTGGTGCAATTTCACCTCAGTCTTACACACAACACCCAACCATGCCCCTTTGCAGTTGCCACAAGGGATCTTTCTCATTTGTGGAGATAGAGTTTGGCCATAAGTTTAGATAGAGTTTGCCATTCCATCAGATGTCAAAGGTACTTCATGTAGCATTGGGAGACTTTCCTGACACCTAACAAAAATGATAAAAAAACATAAACGTAGAGAGAAGAGATTCATTGATCAATATAAACCTAACTGTGATAACTTAAGATTTTGTGTGATGATAGCTTTAGAACCATAGAATTGGCCTCGTGCTCAGACTTTACAGCCTGGTGTGGGTGAGTCTGGTGGTGGCTGTGGCCTGGAGCCATGGGGGTGAAGGTGGCTCTGAGGGTGAAGTCTCCTGTGCAGAGGCCTCAGGTCTCCAGCTGCTGGCCTGGGCAGGTGATGGCACGAGCTGGAGGTGATCCCTGTACAGGTGATGTGGCTCTGCTCTTGTCCTCAGGGCAGCACCACAGGGTGGATAAAAGGACCTTGGAATATCCACTCATCCCTCCCTGGCACGGGGCACAGTCATTGTCCAGCAGATGTGAGTCTGAGATTTCCTAAACATGGAATGGTTTGGGTTGAAAGGGACCTTAAAGATCATCTTGTTCCACCCCACCACCATGGGCAGGGATGCCACCCACCAGACCAGGTGGCCTTGTGGGATGGAAATTCTACCTAATCCTTATAATCCTTTCTATAATTGTCTTGATATCTATCCTGAACCTTCCCCTTGCTGTGGTTATCTTTGTCCTTCCTCTCCTGGATACAGAGGAGGGAGAGCCCAAATCTGATGAGCACAAGCATTACCCTGCTGCTGTGCCAGGCTGGAGTTTGCAGGTTAAAATCCCTGGAGTGATGCCGTGATAAAATCTGGCAATAATGGCAGAAATCCCTCTTGCTTCACCAAGCTCCAGGCCCAAAAGAATGTGTGAGGATGAGTTAAACCCCAGGGAATTGGGATCTCTAGTAAAAACAAACACGAGCAGCCTCTTCACTATTGCAACTCCACTATCAAAACCCCTTTTCAGAAAATGTTTAGTTAAAGATTTAGTTTGGAACAAACATTGTTAAAGCATGACCATCGGGCTGCTTATCGGAGCCAGATGTTGACTCTAAGGACATTTGGGTCCATTCAGGGGTTTTGCATGCCCTCATCAGCTGGAGTGAGCAGAAGGATTTGGAAAGCTCTGACTCAGATTCTCAACTTGCCCAAAAATGCAGAACCCCACTGAAAGTGCCTCACCCTGTGCCATTACAGGGCAATATTCCATAATGGCCAGCATCCTTTTTGTCTTTCTGTTTTTTCTAAGGAATGACTGGCCTCTCCCAATCTGTGCTTTTGATTTTTCTGTTAATCCCACATACTTGTTGAACAATCTTTTAGGAATACTTTTCCCTGAAGGCTGACTTTCTTCACAATTAAAAAATGAGTATTTGTTGAGCTAATCCTGCGAGCTGTCTGGGTGTGACCAGCCCACGTTTTCCAGTGGAATGGTGCCCTCGGAAGATGTTCCAAAATCTGACCCCTGTTTCCAAACCAAAGGCAGAGCCACGGGCTCTGCACATTGCACGAAGCTTTGGCCAAATTCATGTGCTGAAAAAAAAAATCAAACCCAACCAAAGCTTTGCAAGGCTGATTTTAATACTTCTTAGAGCTGCTTCTTTGATATTTACTGCTTGAATGTTGATTATTGGCTGCTTTGTGGATGGAAGTCTCACTGGAGATGCTCAGCAGGAGAAAAAAACAAACAAGGGACAGAGCCAAAGTGTGCTCCACGTCCTCCAGACCAGGCTGACCTGGGTTTCTGATCCTTGATGGAAATGGAGTTTGGAGCAGATCAGGGCACTGCAGGCCCCTTGGGAAGAAGCCCCTCAGTGCCATGTGGCTTTGTCCCTTCCTGTGCCCTCTGCTCCTGGGCAGACAGGGCTGTGCCAGCCTGGAGACCCTGGAGCTGCCCTGGGAGCAGATCTGTGCCAGTGTTTGAGTGGAGGGAAAGCAGCCCCACAGCTGGGGACAGCTGGGGACACGTGTGACGCCAGGGCAGGGACCCTGCAGCCCTGGGGAGGGAACCTGGCTCTGTCCCTGCTCTGCTGGGGAGGAGGAAGGAGCCAGCAGGATGGGGAGGCAGGACCACGCTCCCCTGGAGCTGCGTGAGGTGACTCAGCTGGGGTTAGTGCAGGAAGGGTTCTGATGTGTAAAACCACGTTGGGATTTTCCATCCTGGACTTCCTTGAGTTTAGAAGATGAGACTATGGGGGAAAACACAGAACAGCAGGGCAGGTCCTCACGGCCTCTTCTGCTGCCCACCTGATGCAGAATTTGGGGCTCACATCTGTTCACACATCTGCACATTGCCCTCACAGGCGCACCACGTGTGGCAGTAAGAAAGAACTGGGGAATTTGCTTCAGAAGTGCACTCTGGAGGTGGAACAGCCCTGCAGGACATCCCTGCTCACTCTCCTGCCCTCCCTCTTGCAGGACACAGAGGCAGCTGTGTCCCCAGAGCCCACAGCTCCATGCAGGCAGCTCTTGGATTTTGTGTGGCTGAAAGACACCAAGGCATTTACAGAAAACATCCCAGCATGGCCAAGGTGAAAAAAAATAACTTCTTGTGACATGAAAATGGAATTTACATCATCAGAAAAACACGAGCTTGCCTCTAGGAGCACATCAGCCCTTGGAATGTGTCTGTCCCTCTCTGCCATCCCCTGTGCCTGGGAGCAGGGGTGTCAGAGGTGTGCAGCTCCCAGTGCCCAGCAGAGCTGGGTGCCTGTGCTGTTTCCTGGCAGGGCTGGAGCCCAGCCTGGCAGCACTGCCCACTCAGCTCTGCTCACTGGGACCATTGTCCAGGGCTCATAAGAGTTTCCACTGCCTCGACATTCTGTGACGTGACTCAGAGTTGTAAACATTGGCACCAGCTGCTCTTCTCACTGAAACCATAAACCCATTAAGGGAAATTTGTTTTCTAAAAATAATCTGATCAATGAAAGGACTCTCTCAGCGTCCCCAGCCCCTCTTCCCCGCCTCCCTCGTAATGACTTCCTCGTAAATACTCTCCCTTGGAGGAGGAGGATGCCCCGTGCCAGTCTCCATTGACCACTGAGGACGTTCCAGGGGTGGCTCAGGGCCTCATTCAGAGATATTTTGCTCTTTGGGGTGAGCAGAGCAGCAGGGGAAGGTGTGACTGCAGCAGTTTCTGTAGGGAGAGGAGAACACAGCCCAGGTGCTTGGGGAGATTTGTGATTTCTGTGTCACATTTATGCTGTCAGTGCCTGTGGATGGTCAGCACTGTGAAGTGATGGCCAGCCCAGGGAGGCAGGCTGGGTTTGGCTGAATGAATGAATGAATCCTGTGGCACTGAACACCCTGCATCAGCTCTGCTGTGCCTTTGCTGTGCCACAAAAGGGAATCTCAGTTCACCCCTGAGGTTTCCAGGGAATCAAGGGCTCCTCCCCACAGCATTTCAGATGTCAGCACCCTCTGGGTGGGGGCACTTTGGGCAGCCCTGTTTGTCACCCTGGCTCTTCTCTCTGTGCTGGTGCTCTGTGTGCTCTGTGTGCTCTGGAGCTGTGGCTGAGGCTGCCTGGCAGCCCAGGGTGCATTGCTTGGCTGCCACCTGGGGATGCCAAACATTGCTCTGAGTGTGCTCTGGCAGTCTGGGAGAGCCAGCCAGAGCCAATCCAGCACTGTAACACTGCACTCCAGCCATGCTGAGGGCAGGGGGCTCGGGGCAGATACTGGCTGTGCAAGAACCTGCTGGAAATGAATGATGAGCTCCACAGCAAGGGGCAGAGCATGAAGGAAAGCTGGATGTGATTCTGAACGTGCCTCTGTGGTGCTCCCAGGTGCCTCCACCTTCATAGCAGTGGGAGATAGAGTGCAAGGGGAGAGATTTTCTGGTGTAAAAAGCTGTGACTTTGCAGGTCTGGTGTGAGCAGATCAGACCCCTCAATATCTGTGTAGGTTTTCATGGTCCCCCCAAACAACCCAGCCCCACAGACCTTCCCAGGCTTGCAGCTGTGCTCTTCCCAAAACACATCACCAGGCCAATGGCTGACTGGCTCCTGGAGTTCTGGGTCACAGGTCTTATCTCTCACCTCTCAAAAGCACTGCTGTCATTTCTGAGCAGCCCATTTATGGTCCAGTCTGCTCTAGATAGAAGGGAAGGGCAGAGTGCATCTGGCAGCAACAGGAATTGTGTTCAGTGGGAGCTGAGCTCCTGCCCTGCTGATCTGCCCCCAGGGGTAGCACTTGGAGAGCCCAGTGTCCCCTGATGGCAGCTGGACGTGGTTGTGGAGCCTCTTGTGCAGCCCCGATCTCCCCCAGGGACACCTCAGTGCTTTGTGACAGAGCAGAGCTGAGGGACAAAATTCCAGACAAGCTGGCACAAGGCATCTCAGCCTTCCTGATGCCATTTCCTCTCCAAACCTGCCCCTGACGTCTTCTGAAGGATCAGTGTCTTTTAAAATAAAAGGGAAGGGATCCCTTGAGCCAGAATGGGTGCAGTCTGCAAAGCAGAGCCACTCCTGCCCTGCTCTGCCATCGGGAGCCACAGAGGTCCCTTGGTGCTTTCATTCAGAAAGGGCCACATTTCATTACTCCTGCTGCTGCCCCTGTGCTTTGCAAACTGCAAATGTGAACCTGTTTAATCTGGCTGTTCAGTGGAGATTCTGAAACAGCACAGACCCAAACTGCTGGCTGAGGGGAAAGGTGCCAGCACAACTGTGGCCACAATGGAAAGGAACCTATCCCAGATTAACTCCTGGTGCCATGGACTGACCTTTCCACAGGCAGGGCTTGGAGCCTTCCTTTGGCTCACCTGGTCCCTGGACAGAGCTCCCTTTTATCTGATCCTGCTGCCCTGTATTTTGCTGCTTGAGACACCAGGGGTTTATTACTTTAACAAACCTGCCTGGCTTTGCCTAAGGCCGGTTTGAAGCGAGCCCTACCCCTGTAATTGGGGTCTGGGGTGGTTTGGGAGGGTTTTGTGCTCTGCTGCTGCTCCAGGAACGCCTGGAGCTCCCTCACATCACCTGGAGACCTGAGCTGACCCCAGGTGCTGTTGTGCTGCTCCTGTGCAGGCTCAGGTGGCCCCACCTGGGGTGTCCCATCGGCTCAGGGGTGCCCTGTGCCAGGAGAGCCACAGGGGTGCCAGTGGGGCTGGAGAGCTGGCAGGGTGCTGGGCAGGTGAGGGGGCTCGAGATGGGCCAGGGGAAGGAGGGGAGCACCAGGTCATGGCAGCAGCCCCGTTCCCCCTGCACCCTGCCCCAGATAAAGGACTGAGGCTCTGGGGAACAGGGTCTGCAGCTCTGCAGGAAGGAAGGAAAGAGGGAATATGGAAAGAACAGGGTGGTTTCCAAGAGAGAGGTGGGAAAGGAAGGGATTTGTTCAGAAGGGAAGAGGATGAGCAAGGAGATAGGAGTGCTTGGAGCAGTGGAGATAACCCAGCCTCTGGCCTGGCAGAATCCCAGAGGAGTAGGGAATGTCTGGAGTGGGGTGGCTGTGTGGAGAGGCCCCAAAGCAGCATCAGTGAGGTGCCCTCAAATCCCTTCTGTTTGTTGTCCTGGAAATTCCCATTGAAGCTCCTGCCCAGGTGTCTCCCTTCCATCCCTTTGTGTCGTGTGGGGGTGACCCTCAGCACCCCCAAATCCATCTCCTGGGGGAGCCAGGGTGCACCTCAAAAAGCAGCAATGTGGCTGCACTCCTGGTCCGTCAGGGATCATTTCCATGGGAGTGTTACCAGTTCTGTGGCATTGTCACCGTCCTGATCCCGTCTCACCAAGCATAATTAGTTTATTTTTAATGACTGCTGAGATTCTTGCACAATCAAATCAAAGGGCTTTAAGATAAAGTTAAAAAGTTGCTAAATTAAGAAACTGGGGCTTGTGACCAGCAGAGACCATTGGAGAGCTGACATACAAGCATGCTAGGGGTAAAACCAGAAGGGAAATTAAGAACAACGATTATTTTTCATTTTTATTCTGCTGCTGCTGCTAGGCATTGTAGAAACCACCACATGAGAAGTTGAACTGATGGATTTTAACACGTCCTAAGGGGAAGGGCCCGAGGAGGGTCCTGACACTGCAGAGCTGGCTGCCAGTGCCGGGAGCAGGCTGACTCCTGCAGGGGAGCAGCTCCAGGCCTGGGCCAGCCTCGGCTGATGGCACGGTGAGATTTGGGTGGCTGTGCCTCACACAGGCGCAGCCCTTTCTTCTCTAAACATGTGTGCTTTGAAAGGGAAAAGCTTGCTGCCAGCATGTCTGACTCCTTCGTCCTGACAACATCCGACCATCCATGTTATCAAGCCTTGCTGGGACCTATCAAGAGACATAGTTAAACAAGCTGCTGTTTATCTGGGGGAAGCTGTATTAATTGCACACTGGGATAAAGAACTGGCCGGCACCAGGCAAATCTCTCTGGCATGGGAAAGGGACGGCCGCCCCCGCTAACAATGGGCTGGGCACAGAAAGCCGCTCCGTGCTGGAGCCTTTTTGCTTTGCAGACTTCAGGATTTTTTTTTTTTTTTACCAGCTCGAAGTTGTGTTTTGTTTGCCCGTTTACAATGAGAGCTCAGCCGTGGCTGTGTGCGGGGCAGCGCCGCTGCAGGAAACGGGAGCGGGGCTGCGGAGCCGGGCTGGGCGCGGGGCTGCGACCCCTCCATCCTGTCCCTGTCCCTGCTCACTGCCACAGCTCGTCCTGAGCCACCCCAGCCGAGCTGGAGCTGCTGAGCTTCCAGACAGGCATCCCAAAGGGTGCAGCACAGCCCTGCTCCACGAGCACCCGGAATCCCAGGATGGTTCGGGTGGGAAGGGACCTGAAGGGTCATCCTGCTTCAACCCCCTGCCATGGGCAGGGACACCTTCCCTGGAGCAGAAAATGTGCTTGGGGTGTGCTCAGGCCTTTGGGATGGTGCTGGGGTTGGGGTTGAGCTGCTGCTCATGGGGAAGGTTCAGTGGTCCAAGGCATCTTCTTAGCAGGGAACAACACTGCTTTCCCAAGGGAACACTGCTTTTCCCAAGGGAACACTGCTTTTCCCAAGGGAGCATTGCTTTTCCCAAGGGAACATGGCTTTTCCCAAGGGAACATGGCTTACCAGCACTGCTGTTACCCCATCTTGGAGCAAGGGTAGAAGGAGACTTTGCAGCTAAAGCCCATCAAAATATCCAACAGCAGGGAGTGCCTGAGAGCACGGAGCTCAGCCTTGTTTGTGGGCTCGTGCTCCTTCTTCAGCTACCCAGAAAGCTCAGATGGAAATATTTGCAAATCTCCTTCTTTCACAGGGTTAAACTTGGAAATTGGAACTCAAAGTGTGTGGTTTGCTGGTGCAAAAACCCACCCAAACCCTTAGCCAGTTGCAAGCTCAGAGCCATGGATTAATGCTCCAAGAGGCAGCGATGACCCACCCAGCCCAGCCAAAGGGAGAATTTCTCCCTGATGGCAGCAACTGGTTCAGTTTGGCCATGATTCCCTTATCAGCTGAAGGGAGTTGTGTTGGCCTGCAGATCCCAGCTGGGCTGTGGGATGGGGAAGAGAGGGAGTTTCATCCATGCTGTGCCATGGAGGCAGCCACAGGGGCAGAAGCAGCCCTGCATTGTGTTCTCTTGTGAAGGAGCAGATTGTCATGGAGGGGCAGCTTTCGTCCAATGATGCTTCACTCGAGGCAAGATGTAAGAAAAGGGAAACTACCAAATGAATCACATCCCTTTTCTAATCTTATTTTCTCTTGGGGGTGGATTTGGGCATACTCCAAAGCCACAGCCTAATTTAAATCAGGAGAAAGGTGGCTGGGAAGAGCAGAGAATCAAGAAAGCTGGGAAAATGGACAGAAATATTTGTCCCCCATGAATGAATATCTGTCCTGCTGGGAAATGGCCACATCTGGTGATAGAAAACAGAGGTTGCTTCTAGACACTAATCGCCTGCTTTTTATCTGGGGTTCAGGAGCCATTTCAAATACTGTGCTGTGATGTGACTGGGGCTGGGGAGGGGGAACTGTTCCTGCCTTCCCCAAGTCTGCTGCCCTTCCTAGGGGATGCTGACAAATGTCTTGGGGAGATAGTGAGCAGCTTGCAGGAAGGAGCCTCTTCAAAGTCCTCTCTCCCTTATCTCCCCGCTGGAGTTGTTTTGACAGCGGCCAGTTAGAGACAGGAGCCCTTGCTGGGATGAAGTCAAGATTGCAAGAGAAAAAACAAACCCAAGAGACTGCATCAGCAGCACAGGCCATAACTCTCCTCTGCACGGGCAGAGGGAGGCAGGGGGATTGCTGCTGGGCCAGGGGAGCCCAGCCAGTCTAAATAGTCCTGGAGGTAACGGGAAAGGTCACTGCTGGTGCAGCTCAGAGTTTAGTGCTGCCAGAGCTCCGAGCGCTGCTGCAGCTCAGAACGGGCTCCTGGTGGGGTTTGGGACAGGGACAGAGCAGCCCCTGCTTTTCCTTGGCCTGCTGGGCTGAGGAATGGCTCAGGGATCTCACCTGGTTCCTTGGTGAATGGCTCAGGGATCTCTCCAGGTTTTTAGTGAAGTTCTTGGGGCTCTCACCAGGTTTATAATGAAGTTCTCAGGGCTCTCACCAGGTTTATAATGAAGTTCTCAGGGCTCTCACCAGGTTCCTCAGTGAAGTTCTCAGGAATCTCACCAGGTTCCTCAGTGAAGTTCTCAGGAATCTCACCAGGTTCCTCGGTGAAGGGCTCAGGCTCTCCCCTGGATTCCTGGCTTCATTCCCTTTGCAGCCCTGTGTTATCCAGCCCCATGTGTGTCCCTGGCTTGCCCTCACACTGTTCCACTCACTCTGAGGTCTCACCTTGGCTTCTTTCCCACCTCTTGTGCCAAGTGCCCTATGCCTGACCCTCCCAGGCTGCTGCTGAAGTCCCTGGCAGGCAGATCCCAGGATGGAGCTGGCTCTGGGGGCTGTGCTTGCCCTCAGCTCCTCAGTTGCCAGGAGGGAGCTGGGGCACGTGGCCACTCAGTCACCCCTGTAGCCATGGAGGTGCCCCCCCTTGGCTGTGCCAGATAAATGTTCCCCCAAATCAGATTCTGGCTTTCCAATGAAATTTGCTGCCAAAGCCGTGCTGGAGAGCAAAGCCAGCACATGCCAGAGCTAAAGAAATGCAGCTTTGATAAATGGTCACCAAAAGAAGTTCATTCTGGTGGCCCTGGTGCTTCCCCCAGCAGCCTGTGCCATCTCAACACACAGGTGAAAGGCACCCTGGCACACTTTGGACCCTGTCAGGCAGCTGTGGGGTCCCATGTGGTTTTCTGTCACCCCAATGCTCATCTGTCCAGTCATTTCCATTTATTGGTGCAGTTAAAGAACCAAAGCTGTGCCTCTCTTTTTAAAGGTTTTGGCAATAATTTTAGCCCCTCGAGCTGTGCAATCACAGCTCCATGACACAGAGAGATAAGCTAAGTATGCAGGAGCACAGACAGGATCTGGGATGTGGCCCAGCCAGTCCTGTACCCTCTCTCTGACAGTAGCCAGCAGGAAATGAATGAGAAATTTTTGCAAAAAAGGCTGGAAAGATGATAAGCCTCTCTCCCCAGATGCCTCCTCGTGGACTATTTCACTAAAGATCCTTTGTAATGGATTAAAAAAACAATTTCCAAAATCCCTATCATTTTTTACTTGGTTCCCAAATCAGAGAATCACAGAATCCTGCAATCTTTTGGGTTGCAAGAGAGCTTAAAGCCCCTCTCATCCCACCCCCTGCCACCTTCAACTATCCCAGGTTGCTCCAAGCCCATCCAGCCTGGCCTTGGACACTTCCAGGGATGGGGCCAAGGGCTTTGGTGGGCTGAGGAACACCCAGACTTTGGCATTCGATGCCTCTGAGTGACTTCCAGCCACCAGCACACATCACACACCCAAGGTTTGCATTTTCAGTGGAAAAAGCTGTTGGGTTTTTGGCCGGTTTCGAGCAGCACTGGAGCATCCTTGATGCATCCATAAATAAGGAATTATTATTGCAGGGACCCTTTGCATTAGTGGTTGCCATGGCAATGAATGTTGGGTCTCTGCTGGGGCCAGACTGAGCATTATTGTCCAACGTTCATCCAAACAACTCCCAGTCGTGGTGCAGTCACTTACAGAGCCAGCAGATGGTCTAAAGTAAATTCTGCTCCGAGCTGTGCACCCTGGCAATGTGCCACGTTCCATTATTGATGCTGAATATGTAAAGACTACTGGATTTCTCTGTTAAAAACAAGAAAAAAAAAGTTTGTTAATTGCCTGTACCAAGCCTGTCTAATTAATGGCACATGGATCCACCCCCGTGCACAGGGAGAAATGGGAGTGAATCCGTTCTGCCATGACTTCCCAAAGTGCTCTAAGTGCATGTAAAAGCTGTAATCAGGGGCTGTAATGGCTTCCTAGTTGGAGGCTGCTCTGTAGCCTATGAAAATATGCTGTGTGGAAATAAACCATTTGTGCATCAGGCTGAATTAAAACCAAATGCTTGAACTTCTAATTAAATTTTTTTTTTTTTTGAGTCGGGGAAAGGAAAAGCTTAATTACCACCAAAACCCTCCCTTTTTCTTTCTTTCTTTTATTATTTTTTTCCCTTGTGTCACTGTTCATAATTATCTGTGTCCCACAGTTTTGGGGACATCTCCCATTCCTGGCCAAGCGTCCCCAAAAGCCAGGTTGGCTTTGCAGGGCTACCTGCCCATGTGGTCCTCGTTGGCTCTGCTTTCAAAGTTTACTGCAAACACATGGATGGCTGCCTACACATTCCAGATGCTGAGGAGGCTTTAGGAAAATGGAGGGGGGAGAGGAAAAAAGAGGGAGAAGTGTGCGTGGGGTGGAGGGGGAATAAGCAGAGTTAAGGAGATCCCGTTCCTGGCAGACAGAGATGCTCCTTCCACGGCTTTGCTGTTCCTCCCTATCTTGCACCCTGGATAATAGAGGGCTTTTTTTGAACTTTAACATTTGGACTCCTCAACAGGCTGTTCTTTAGTGTGGTTTGGGAAGGACAAAAGAAGACTTTTGTTGATTTGGCATAAATTATACAGTGGGTATTTTTGGCAGAAATGTTGGAGTTTGATGCTTTTTTGTTGGTTTGGCAAAATATACCTTGAAATCACAAAAATATGCTTCTAATTACAGAATGTATGTTGCAGTGATGTGGGACAGTGAAGTAAGGAACCTTTCAGTATTTATATTAACTGAATCAAAAAATTAACCTCTTCCTGTTGAATGTTTACAGCTGGAACCCAGTCAAGGAATCTGAGGCTGGAGCTAGTAATGCCTAATACATTTCTGCCTCAACAGCAAAGATAAGTAATTCATTATTCAGATTTTAAGCATTCAGCAGGCCAGTCCCTGCAATTAGGGCTTAGACTTGCTTGAGAACTGTCAGGTACCCTGGGCCCCACATTTCAGCTGTGTGGTGATGTTTTTTGAAGCCCTCAACGAAGAGAAATCTTGCAGGGAAATAAAAGGGCAATGCAATGCAATGAAAACAGGGGTTTGTTGAAGCTGAAAGCTCCTCCTGCCACGTTTGTCACTTGAGCATTTCAGCAGCCTGCTGGAGCTCACAGGCAAGAGCAAAGCTGTGTGCCCTGCCTGGTGCTTCTCCATGCAGCATCACCCAGCTCTGCTGGATCCCATCCCTGCTGGATCCCATCCCTGCTGGATCCCATCCCTCCTGGATCCCATCCCTCCTGGATCCCATCCCTGCTGGATCCCCATCCCTCCTGGATCCCCATCCGTGCTGGATCCCCATCCGTGCTGGATCCCCATCCCTGCTGGATCCCATCCCTGCTGGATCCCCATCCCTGCTGGATCCCATCCCTGCTGGATCCCCATCCCAGCCCATCCTTTCAGGTGGCAGAGTGCTAACTCTGGACCTCCATCCCTGCTGGATCCCCATCCCAGCCCATCCTTGCAGGGCAGGGTGGCAGAGTGCTGACTCTGCCTCTCCACCGTGATAAGATCGTTGTGCAGAGGAGTCAATGACCCTAATTAAGAGCCTATGTAATGTTTTGCCTGAAGAGCTTCCTGTGCATGGCTCTCCCAACATGCCTGTCTTGTTCAGAGATGCTCTTTCTGGAATTACCATTAAATTGCAGCGCGGGGTAATTGCTCCAAAGGGTTGTAAATCCAACTTAACCCTTCCCAGGTTCTGGAATGTGAGCGCCACGGAGCATTTCCAAGGGGTTGGGTCTGAGTGCACTCTTTATATATAGCAAAAAAGACCTTTCTGGGAGCTTTTTTTTTTTTTTTTTTTTAATGCATATATATTTCTCCTGAAGGGCTTTTTATTAACCTGGGCAGCAAGCACTGAGTGCAAGAACAACTGACTAATTTAGAGCACCCTAGACAGCTCTGAAGGAGATTGCAAAGGTTTGCCTGACAAAACAGGCACCAAGCATGTCAACTTTTGGGAATGTTACAGAGAGACTATTATGGTTCCAGGCCCTTCCAACACCAGGAGTAGGAAACTACCTCGCCCTGCGGCGTATGGGCAGCAAAAAGCAAAAACAATGAGTGTGAAACCCACCCTGGCTCTGTATGTGCAGCCTCTGCTTCAGCAAATCCTATCAGCTCTCACGCCATAAAATATAGAAAGGAATAAATGTTTTCCCCTTCCCGTTTCTTTAGGAATGGTTATACAATTCCTGTGGTAAAATCTGCTTGGCTGTGCTGGTTGCTAAGATAATATGATCATGTTTTGAACGGGGGGGGAAGCAGTCTTTTTATTGCTGTATATAATGGCTTTTCCTGTTTCTTCGTCATTATAGTTATGCTTTTTCTTTTCTTTTTTTTCCCTCATGTTTTCTGAGAGACATCAAGAAAAGACTCAGTTTTCTAAGGTACTTGATGGCAGTAAGGATAAAAATCTGTGGAAAGGCAGTAGGATGCACACAGGTCAATTATTGCCACTCTGGAAAATTTGTCCCCTCAGAACTCAGGAGAAGTTGGTGGCTGTGGTCATTTTTCTGGTCATTTATTGTTTTCTTTTTTTTTTATTAAAATAAAAGGGAGCCCCAGTTTTGTGCATGATGTTCCCTGGTGATGGTTCAGTTGGACAAAGGTTGGATTCTCCCAAAAACTCTGGTTCCCCATTCTCAGACAGGTTTTTGTATTGGACAGGGGATGGTATCTCTCCAGGCACCTCTTCCCTGCCTAAACTATGGAGATAAGGAAATTTCAGGGGAAATTAATGATTGCTAATAATTATCCATCACCCTTTTAAAGTCTCGGTTCCCTTATGGTTCTTCCTGAATACTCTTAATTTTTTTTCTCAAATCAATACAATGAACCGTCTTGCAGGGGAGGCAGAGGGATGAATGGAAATGTGGAGCAGAGGTTTTGGAGGTGAATTTTGCTCAGGTGCCATCAGCCAAGGCTTTCCACACCAAGATCAGGTTGATCTCCTCTCCCTGTTCCAGGTTTTGGCCTCACATCATTTCCATCAGGGTGACAGATTGAGGGCAGCTCTCTGAACTGCCTGTACAGGAGAGAGGCCCCTCAGTTCTCCAATGATTTCTCACTTGGGATGATTTCTCACAGAGATCTGAAAACAAAAAACGTGATCCATTTCCCATTCTTTGAAGAGAGACCTTTAACTTCCTTGGGTAAAATAATGTGTAAAACAATGTTCGGGAAAACGTCCAGGGGGCTCATTTGGGCTTTACAAAGGAACCCTCCGCATCTGAATCCTGATGGGAAGATAAGATAATTCCCCAGCACTGTTTAGTTATCGCAGGGCACAAACAGCCATCCTCTCCTCATCTTCTGAGAATGCAGGGCTGTTTGGGAAGGAGTGTGAGGAACAATTAGAGCAACTGGAATGAACTCCACATTCCCCAGGAGATCGTGGGCTCTGTCCCCATCCCTGCTTGAGGGCTGTCAGTAGGGCTGTGGATCTGAAGGTTGCTATTCACTCTCCAGGGCCATTTGCTGAGGTCTCCAGATGATTTCAGTGTTCCAAAGAACCCAGACTTTAATTATATGCACAGTCATGGCCATCAGCTCTTTCCCTGGCGTCTGTCAGCTCCCCAGGAGCTGTGAGTGCCATCGCTGGGGAAAGAAGAGCTGGGAGGTCTCTTGGACAGTCGGGGATGGGGAGAAGGAGAATTCCAGGGGCAGGAGGAGCCTTTGGGCAGCTGTGCCGGAGGGAGCAGGGACAGGCCTGTGGCTTCTCCCCCGTGGCTTTTGGCTCTTGGGCCCGTGCGCAGGGCTGGGAGGGGAGGGAGCCCTGCTGGAGGTGCTCCCCAGCCTGGAGGGATCAGCCCCTCGATGGTTGGGCTGGCAGGGACAGCCTGGCTCCGTGGAGCAGGAGCAGCCGGCAGGGACAGCAACGTGTCCCACCCTTATCTAGAACCTTCACTAATCAGCCTGACAGTACTCAGGGGAGGTCAGAGGTGCCATCCTCACTTCACGGGAGGGGAACTATTACTCATTTTGCTCGTGACGTTTCTCTCCCTGCTCTGCTGTTACCGAGCCCTGTAGGAGCAGAGATCCCTTCCCCTCGGGTTTATCTGCAGGGAAGGATGCTGGAGCAGTGACAGCGCTGGTTGGAGACCTGGGACTGAGAAGAGCAGTGGTTAAGTCAGCCAGAGGAATGTTTTGCCAGTTTGTCTCTGTTATTTTTTGTTTGTTTGTGTATTCAGCAGAGCACTCTGTTATCTTCCGCCCGTTCCGACGCCATGCTTTTCCTGTTTAAAATTCCAACTTCTGATTTTCCCTTTGGGTTTTTGTCCTGTTTTTTTTTTTTTCTTTTATGCTTCCCCAATTGTTCTAGTTTTATGTTCCCCAGCACCAATTACCAAATGATATCTAATGAAAGCCTTTGAGGACACAGCCATTTGGTGCCTCTCTCCTGACGTGTTCCCTGTGCAACACGTGGTTCTCCGCTCTTGTTTCCAGACCAGCTCTGTATTTGCCTGTCTCATTGGCTAAATTCTACCTGGTGATCCCTCTTTGCAAAGGGAGATCGTGGCATGAAGGAGGAGCAGCTGAGGGAGCTGGGCAGGGGCTGAACCTGGAGCAAAGGAGGCTCAGGGGCCCTTGTGGCTCTGCACAGCTCCTGACAGGAGGGCACAGCCGGGGGGGTCGGGCTCTGCTCCAGGGAACAGGGACAGGAGCAGAGGGAACGGCCTCAGATTGTTCCAGGGAGGCTTAGGTTGGATATTGGGAAAAATTTCTCTGCACAAAAGGTTTCCCAGCCCTGGCACAGGCTGCCAGGGACAGTGGTGGAGTCACTGGAAGTGGCTGTGGCACTTGAGGATGTGGTTTAAGGGTGAACACGCTGCTGGAGCTCGTTGATGGTTGGAATGGGTGATCTCAGAAGTTTTTTTCCAACTTAAACCAATCCATGGTTCTTAAACTAGACACAAACCTGGAGGGGGAACTCCAGTTCCTTCCTGGACACCCTGGCTGCTGTTGAGTGCATTGGATGGGTTTGAAGGTCTTCCAAGCCATGAAACAGAGGAGACACAGAGACCTGGGGCTCTGCAGGTGTCACTTGTTCCCCTGGTGCTTCTCAGGGCTGAACTCTGTGCCAGGGGTTGCACAGAAAAGAGAGGGGGATGCCCCACTGTAAAGGGACAAAACATCCCCCAAACACTGGGATTGGAACAAGATGGTCTTTAAGGTCCCTTCCAACCCAAACCATTCCATGATAAAATCTTAAATTTTTAACCATCGGTTTATGACTTATTTCACTCATTATTCTTGTCTTGTACAGAATAATGTTTCAGGAACTATTCAGTAAATTTATTGCTGGGGTAGAGAGATTGAGCTTAGAGGGTTGTTCAGAATCTCTGATACTGGCTGTGGGTGCAGAGTACTCTGAAGTTTTGTGAAAATCCAGAGGCAGTAATGATGCACCTTTTATAATTTTGTTGATTCTTGTGACAAATTTGGGCTCTTTTGTCAGGAATTGTACAAGAGAACTACAAGATAGTGAGAAAGAAGTGTAAAATCAACAGTGTGTAAATGGGAT
The DNA here is from genome assembly GCF_028018845.1 of Melospiza georgiana. Lineage (NCBI taxonomy): Eukaryota > Metazoa > Chordata > Aves > Passeriformes > Passerellidae > Melospiza > Melospiza georgiana. The sequence goes on from NC_080442.1 coordinate 19,099,445, forward strand.
GAAGTAGGAGTAATATTTAGTGAGGACTGGAGTGCTGTGGGTCCATCACAAAGACAAGTTGCAGTGGTTTGGATCCCTGTGCCATGAATCCGAGCAGGAATGCTAAGGAAGCAGTTCTGTGCCTCTCTCACACACATACAAACACACTCAGGATTTTGTAAAGATGTTCCTTTGTCCCTCTCTGCATGGGAAAATGTGCTTTCCACCCAGACATAAATTACTGTGCAAACTGCAGCCTGTGATTCACGAGGCTGCGTTTTTAGTGGCAAACTCTGCAGATCATTTTGGCACCAGCTCTGAGCAAACTCACCAGAAAAAAAGGACTTTGGGTGAGCAGTGAAGAAGCAAACAACCTGAATTCACTATAATGAACTTTTTTGGAAGTCCTGAAGAACATTTTCACGGCAGGGACTATTTTAAAATGCATTCTGGGAATACAGAACTCAGAGAAACCAAAAAAAGCCAGCAAAAACTGAGCCCAAGTATCAACAACAGCAGAGATCAGAATCTACTCATGCTTGTTCCCAGATCATTAATTAATGCCAGGGAGTAACAACCTGAAGGAATCACGATCCCCTCACCCAGACAATCCCAGATTTTGCAGGTTCCCTTGAAGTCTCCTACTCCAGCATAGTCCCTGATTTGTGGCATTCAGCTTTTTATAGTTTTGCTTATCCTAGCATTTAAGGTATTTTCAAACTTTCATACACTTTAATTTGTTACATTTGGAATGAGATGCTGGTTTAGCACATAAAAAGGGTATTTTCCTTGGAGATGGGACTAGCAGTTCAGTGAGGAGGAACTTGTGACCATGGCACCCTGCCATCCCCCAGGTAGAGCAGAGCACAGCAATTCCCATGGTGCAGCAATCCCACCAAAATGGGGGGACAGGGGACACCTGGGATCCTCCAGAGAGCCCAAAACCCCAGATCTGCCCAGTCCCTGGGAGACACTGGGCTGGGAATGGTTTCCAGAGGGTTCAGGGGAGCCCAGCACCAGCTGGATCTCACCCACAGGATGGAGGAGGGAGCACGAGGATCTTGCAGGATAGATGGAGCAGAAGATCAAATTCAGAGACATTTCACTGGGGGAATAGATGACCTGGTTGATCAATCAAAGGTTGGTGATCTTGGGGGTCTTTTCCAACCTAAACAATTCTGTGGCCTCAGCCAGGTGTGACTGAAGCAGCAGTGGATGGTGAGGAGGGACAGGGTGGCTGGGATGGGCAGAGGAAGGTGGGGATGGTTTTGGGATCCTGCAGCCAGCACTGCAGGGTCTGGCACTGGGACATGGCCTTTGCAGAAAACATAATGAATTTATTGAGCATTTGGCTCATCCCATTTCCACTTGATTCTGTGGCAGCTCAGACCCTGTGCCAAGGAATTCTGCTTGGATTTCCTGCTCTGTGCCATCCCAGTAGGATGGAAAGGGTTAATCTGCTGGTTTGGAGCAAGAGAACAGTTTCAGAGGGATAAACGCCAAGTAAAGGAGCACCATTCCCCCCTCTGCCAGGGAGTGCCGTGGCTCCAGTGCCATTTTCTGCTGAGGGAACTGCCATGGAAAGTCCAGCAGGGACAGGCTCCAGGCCTGGCCACCACACAACATCCATTGCACAGCTCTGTGCTTCTGTGGATTCATCCCACACTTCTTCAGGCATTTCACCGCATGGGATGCCTGACATAGAACTTGGCTCCCTCTGTAGTGGAGGAATGCAGGTGAACACCTCCAGGGATTAATTAAGATCTTAGGGAGTAATTAAGGTCTTAAGCAGTGCCCACTGGAGATGCAAAGAGCTCTCCGTGTGCTGTGGAGGGAGCCCGAGGTGACCAGAGGGAGAGGCTTGTGAGATGTCTGTGTTGGGTGGGTTCAGTCTTGGCTCAGGACTCACTGCATGCTCTGAGCTCTGCTGATGGTACAGGGACCATAATTTTCTCCATCCCATTCAGGATCCCTCTGGCAGGTGTGAAAACAGGAAACATTACACATGGATGAACTTCCACACGTGTTGTTCCCTCTATCTCAGAATGTTCTGGTGCTTGTGGTATCATTTTGGATGGAAAGTTCTCCTTGACATTTAATTATTATCAGAATTAGTCATTAGCGCTGTCGTCATCACAAGGAGTTTGGCCACTGATGGACCAGGCCTTGGAGCCAGAGGTGGGTCAGCACTTCCCACATTTTTGTAGGATTGTGGATGTGTTTGGGATGCAGCCTGTGAAAACTATTGTGTGGGAACAGCTTTACCTGAGGGGATTCTTCAATCCCCAGGCTTCTCTCAGGGAGCTTGATGATATTTTGGGAGTGTCCCAGAGCCCATCTTTACTGAAGGAGGAGGGATGCTGGATCCAGGATCCATCTTTGTGCCTGCTGAGCTATTGGAATGGGAATTTGTTGCCCAGCTCTTGGTTGGCAAACACAAAATCCAGCGAGAGCATTCCCCTTCAAAGGAATGCTGGAAAAACTGTGTGGTTTGCCAGACATTCCCCACTTCCACAAGTGCTTACTCACACGTGATTTCTCCTAATGAACTTAGGGTGTTATCATATTGATAACACACAGAGGAGCCTCTCAGCCCGCAGCTGTGCACATCTGGCTGGCACTGCAGTGCCCTGCGCTGCCGGCTTTCATCTGGAGCCTTTTTCCCTGCTCCAGCTGAGCCCCAGAGCTCTGCCCCCGCAGCCAGACCCTTGCAGAGCTCCTGCAGCCCTGCCCCATGCCCAGGCGGGCACCCAGCGGTCCCTTTGGGAACGTGCAGCTCCCCCCGGAGCCCTCTCCGCTGCCCCAGGCGCTGCTTTCCCGGCTGATATCACAGGCTGGATGGATTATCTACGGGCTGTTTCCAGACTGCTGTTTGTTTGCAGAAATCATACTGGAGATAAGATGGTAAAATGCAGATAATTAAGTTTCCTTGATACGAGTGTAATTGTGAATTGAGATTTAAATAGCCTGCTTTGAATGCTGCCCTACGTGCCTCTCCCGGGATTTGCTTTGGGTCTCTGCTGAAGGAGACCAGGGGGAGAGCCCTGCATTGTTGACATTTGCTCTACAAAAACATTTCCAGCTCTTCTTAGGGCTTTTTTCAGAGAAAGAAACCAGTTCAACCACTTCCCCGCGAACATTAAGTTCTTTACCCAGCCCGAGAACAGGCTCCCTGGGCTGGCTGCAGTTCATTCCTTTGCCTTGCTCTCATTAACACCTCTTCGGCTCACACCGGGGAAATTTGGGAAGTTTCATCTCGATCAGGGCAAATTGAACCGTGAGGAGACCCTCCTTAACAATGTGCAAAGCCCTTACACAGGGACCTAAAAGAAAATAGAAAAGCTTTCCAAACCTGTCAATTATGGCAGCCGTGAAATGTAATAAACTCTTTAAAGAGCCCTGATTGATGTGGGATCCTGTTTGCTCTGGTGCTCCAGCAATAAACGCTCTGTCACGACAGCCCCTCCGTGGTCTGGGGTAAGGTGGGGATGTTTGTGGGGTTTGTGGGGTTTGTGAGCTCAGGGAGGTGCTGGCAGCTCCGGACCTGCTCCTTTCCTGTCCCAACTGTGCCTCAGCCCCAGACACAGTCTGGGGGAAATGAATAAGCAGCTGAAAAGAGAGTTCAAAGCAGAGGAGTCTGGGTGATCAACCAGTAGCAATTATCCCCAATCTGCCGGAAACCGAGCTGTCTCGGGCTAATTTGAGCTTTCTCAAGATATTAGACTGCTGGTTTGAATCATATTCCTGAAACTGGGCAAGAGGCAGATGAATCACAGCTTGGTTTGGGTTGGAAGGGACCTTATAGCTCATCTCATTCCACTCCTGCCATGGGCAGGGACACCTTCCTCTGTCCCAGGGTGCTCCAAGCCCCATCCAACCTGGCCTAGAGGGATGCTGAGAGCAGAATAAATGTGATTTACCAGGGTAAATCACTGCAGCCTGTGCTGAGCAGCTGGGCTTGGTGCTGGCCTGGCCTTCATCCCCAGGAGCCAGGACCAGGGCAGAGCTTTGCCATCATTCCAGCCTTGATGGCAGCACATGGATCACGTCAGCAGAGCCCTGGGGCTGCCCTCAGGAGCCACCAGGGCTGGAGCTGACGCCCAGCAGACATCTTGAACTGCTTGGAAGGTCAGGGGAGTTTTGCACGGGGAAGACACGGCCCCATGCTCTGCTGTCCGGCTGATTAGGGAGAGATTACTTGGAGAAGAGGCAGAGCAGCTCTTATCAACTCGGGGCTGCTGCTGAGACAGAAGGGTTTTTTCATTGCCATTAAACCCCTGTGTGTGTGTGTGAGGGTAAAATCCCGTGTGAGGCTGCCAGGCTGCACCGTGGAGCTTTGAAATCCGAGTGGGCTGCTCCGGGCGATGTTTGTGCTGCAGCGCAATTTGTGTGCGTGAAAGAGCCTCTACTTCTGTTGCAGCAGCACTGCAAGGATGGAGGCAATCCCCTGTGACAGCCTCTCTCCCTGCTCACAGACACATTCAGGGGTGTTTGTCCAGGAGAGACTCCTGGCTGGGCAACAGAGAGCAGATGTGTATGGGGAAACCATCCCAAAAAGCAGCTCCTGCCCCAAACTCACACCTCAAACCCCTTTTGTTGGAGCCTTAAGTTGGTGAAGGCTTTGGAGCCTTTCCCGCTCATTTCTCTCCAAAAAGTGTCATCATGTCCCTTGACCACTCCAACACAGAGCACACCACAGCATCAGGGATGCTGGGGTTCCTGGGGCAGGAATGTTGCTGGAATTGCCAGCACCTGCCTGCTTCCCTGAAACATCCTCATGGGAAAAGAGAGCCTCCTCGATAGAAATGACCCATTATCTCCAGCACCGTGGCATTATAGTGCTGTAAAGCAATTTCTGCCCTTTCCAAAGTGACGCGGCAGTTGTGAAATGGAAGTTCAGTAATGGTGTAAGAGAGACCTGAAAACACAGGAACAACCATCCTGACGCCACCAACAATTTTGCTAATGGTCAGTTGTGCAAGCAGGAGAGAGGCAAAATTACATCTGACTCCAAATCCGAGCCATCTCAAAATCTCTGCCTCCCCCACCTCCTTGAAAGAGCATCGTTAAGTGGGTGTTTAAATAGATTTAATTGGAATTATTTGAACTTGCTTGAAAAAAATCACCCTGTGAGAGCTCCAGATCCCAGTGGGATTGTATCCTTAAGACACTAAAAGAGCAGAAATTCCATGAATGCCATGAAAGGTTTGGGAGCTCTCTGATATGGGGAAGGGATTTGGGCACGCTGTAAAAACCTGAGATGGGCAGACAGCTCAGAATCCTTTTACATTTGGGATCAGCCATGCAAGTGAGCTCACATCCAGCAGTGACTGCCTTCCCATTCCTCTTCCACTTACAGTAATGGATTCGAGGGCTTCCAAGTGTCCTGCACTATTGATTGGAGATTTTAATGAGCTCTAAATTACCGAGGGGATTTATGGGCCAGGTGCCTTTGGTGGAGGAATTGTTCACAGGCCTGGGGCTCAGGAGCTGCTCCCAAAGCCACGCAGGGAGGGCTCAGCCTCTGGCTGCCAAGTGCCCGAGTGCCCTTGCCTTGCCCTACTTATCTGAAGAGGCTGTCAGCATGTTCTATAACCAGTGGAAACCACTTTAGAGCTGGAGCCAGACACCGAGGTGCCGGGGTCCACATTTCATTTCTGTGCCTGGGAAAGTTCCGAAGCAGATACGGCCAGAGCCTTCTCCCAGCAACATTTTTGTGCCTATCTCGTTCTCAGCCCTGAGCTGGCATGTCTGGAGATTGACACGGGCCCTGTTATTTGTAGATATTAAGGTTTTTTCCCTAGGAAAGAGAAAATTGTGACCATCAGAAATTGATGCAGAAGATGAAGCTGTAGCAGTTCTTAGAGCAACCTGAGAAATTTAATTGTATGTTTGCAGAGAATTTCAGCTCTGCTGTGGGAAGTGTGTCTCAGCACACTCTAAACCCCAAAATCCAGCTAAACTTCTGCTTGAAATTCGTCCCATTAGCAGCTATTTGGGTATAATGACATCCAGGAAGCCTATTGGAAAGCTGTTCCAAGCTGGTTCCTCTTGGACTGTGTAATTAAAGCGGTTGTTCATTAAGAAGTGGCGCTAACAAAGCTTGGGTTTGTTGGGATTTGTAGTCTCTAATAATCCCATCTGGTGGTTTCCATGGCTTGCCCATCACAGTCCCTGCTGCTCCCATGGGACAGGCAGTGGGAGGTGCTGTCACTGCCCCAGTGCCCTGGTCACATTTTGGGGGAACAAATCCCTGTCCCGTCCCACCCCAGGGCAGCTGCTGTGACATCTGGGCTCTCGAGGTCTCTGTGCCTCTCAGCAGGTGAGGAGGAGGAGGGACCAAGAGCCTTGCAGGGTGATGGTTCCTCTGGCAGGAGAGGTGAAACCTGGTTGGATATTCCCAGTTTTCCATGGGCTGTGTGGGAACAGATTTTCCTCCTCCCTCTGGGCTCAGCTGAGAGTTCTTGGCTGGGGTTAGTGGGATTCAGAGGTCCAGGGTAACAGGAGCCCACCAGGAATGTTGTGTGAGCAGAGGATCCTACACAGATACAGAGATCTCACCTAAAGATGGAAAAATAGAGCTCTGGGTCCTGAATGCTCTGTGATTCCAGACATTTGGACTTCCTTTGTCAGGCAAAGTGATATTATTTTTAAGGAAGGAGAATGTTTTTCTAGGGACAGGTTATGCTCCTTAAAAAACACTTCAGATATTATTACTTTACACAGATTCTTGGTGAGGAATAAGCAGACTTTAAAAACAGCCAGAGCTGTTAAAATTTATGGTATCAAAATATATTCTGTCAAAATATTTATACCATAAACTGGGATCATCAACTGTCCCCTCATCCTGCTCCTGGGAAAGGAGAGAGAGAAATCTGAGATGTCTGATGTGTAAATGCCTCCATTTATCGCTGCTTTATTGCCTGGCAGAGCAACAAGTGGCTTCAGAGTTTGAATGGATATGGATCTGCAGGAATTCCTGTTGTTGAGCAGTGTTTCTGTGGGCTGAAGGGGTGTTTTCCAAGTGACATATTTCCAGAGGCACCTCCACACATACTTCACATCCCAGCCCACATGCCAGTGCATGTTATTAGCCTGCAATTACTCTCCAGGAGTTGAGCAAGCAGATTCTGCTCCCATCGAGTTGTGTGGCAGCAGGAAGGGACTTTCTGGGGCTCTTGTGTGTGGAAACACAGGTTGGAACATGGATGTGCTGAGCCCCTGGTGTTCTGATCTCCTCGGCTCTGCTTTTCCTCTGAGGAAAAGCTGAGCAAAGCTGTAAAGCTGGGGGCAGATCCTTGAGACCAGCGCATCTGTGAAATCTTCTCTCCAATTTTTTGTCCTACAGCATTTAATTACAATGTCCCAGGGGTGTGTTCTTTATTTCAGAAGCCCCCTCTGTGTGATGCTGCTCTGTCAAAGATGGAGATGCACTGATGGAGGGACAGATACCCTGAGCTCTGCATCCTGCACCCTGCACAGCCCTTTTCCCATGGGTGCAGCAGGTCTGCAACAGAGGCACCACTGACATTTAATTCCCACTGCCACCACCAGCAATGAATTTTTTGCCACCAGAAAAAAGCAAACAGTACCTCAGTCTTTCATAAAAATTAATTTTCCTACTTCCTGGAATTATTACTTTCTGTCTTAACACTTATCTATTAATTGCTTTGGGATGGAAAGCAGCAGATGGACAGGAGTGCATTATACGCGTGATTTAAGGCCCAGGGTTACAGTGTCACCTTCTTTTATTGTTTCACCGGAGTTGGGGTCTAACACAGAGATTGTTAATATTTGGGTAGGTTTGCCTGTGAATGCCTGGAAAAAAAGGCATCTCTGGAGTTTATTTTTCTTGGCAGAGGCAGCCTGTACATACAATGCATCTTTAGTCTTTGTAAGCAGTTGAGAGGCAGCTTGGAAAGGTGATGCTGAGTCCTTGGTGATGAAGGGCTGCCCAGGCTGAGGGCCCCCAGCAGGGCCTTGCTCTGCCCCCCATTTCCAGAGGAGGTGCTGGAGCAGGTCCTGTGCTCTGTTCCCAAACCTCTGCCAGCCCCAACCCACAAGATTCCCTTTAAACTCCAGCAAATGCATATTCTTTTAAATTGTAACAGGGGAGTTCTTTCCTCTGCCTTCTACCTTTGGCATCATTTGGGTTCCTGGGGTTCTCTGGAACCATCAAGGCCAGAAATGACTCCTGAAAAAAAAGAGGAAAGTTGAGATTCTGGTACATTCACAGGTCTCCCAGGACCCTGGCCTTACAAACCCCATCAGCTATGAGGATGTGTTTGTAAGAGTTGGCAATGGCCAGGTTTTCATGTCCAAGTGTTTGTGCAAGTGAAAGTCCAGATTTTTATTCGTCTGAAAATTATATGGTGCAATAAGGAAACGAAGTGCATGAAAAAAATGGCCAAGCAAGAGCAGCTCCAGCTTCAGAGCATGTGAAAATGTGTTCCATTAAGTGAGTGAAATGGTGGGTTTCAGGTAATGCAGGGGGTTTTTTATCCCTTTCTATTTTTTGGGGACATAAACATGTGAGGAGACATGGGGGGTGTGCAGTGAGGGTGTGCAAGGGAGGCAATGAATAGAACTTCTGTAAATAGAGCAATGGGTGATCCAGGCAAGTTTGTCCATGTTATTAAATGAAAGAAGAAAAAAAATATCTGCTGTTTCTGTATGAAATCCTGTAGATTTTAAGGGATTATTCAAGGCTGCAACCTGCAGCCACCATGCTGCAGCTCATCTGTGCTCCTGTGGGCCAGAGCAAGGTGACAGCAACAACTGTCCCAGCAGCAAATGCCACCACTGGAGTGATTAACCCCAGGAACTCTGGGAGAGGGGCTTTTTATCAAAGGACAAAGGTAGATGCAGTGTTGGAAGGAGACAGCTCCCAACCAGAGCTGATGGAAATGCTCTCCGGGCTCCAGGCCAAGGGCAGTGGGCCTGGCTCCTCGCTATCTGTTTGACCATTTGCAGCAGTCCTGGGGGGATAAATGAAGCCACTGAGGTTTGATAGTGTGCTGCAAACATTTTGTTCCTATTTTGCTACGTGTCAGCCTTTAAAGACAGCAGTGTGCAGTGCAGGGCAGTGGAAATCCATCCCCACACCAGCAGAGCCGTGGGTCCCAGCGGCAGCGCTGCTGACCCTGAGGCCATGGGAAGGAGCCTGCAACAGCTCCTGATGCTCCAGCACAGCAGATTTGGGAGCCATCAGGGGGTCTCAGGGAAGCTGTTTTGGGTAACAGGAGCACTGCAGGCAGGAGATGGACTGGGGCTGTGCTGGGGGTGCAGCATCACCTCACTGTGACCATGGGCAGGACAAAACCCTCAGGGACATCCTGCTAGGGAGCCCCAAAATGTGTGGGCAGGTTCCTTCCAGCGTGGATGGTTTGCGAAAGGCTTCTCCTGCACGGGGATGTTCCTCCCTCTGGGTTTGTGGGATGTTGGTGCTAAGAGGAAAGCAAATCTCCTTGACAAGATCTGGTTGTGGGTTGAGCTTCCATTTTTCATATGAAGAGGCTTTGTGGTACCAGGACAGCCCTTTGCAGGCTGATACATTTTCTGAAAGGATGTTTGAGCACAGATAAGAGTGTTTCCAAAGCTATTTGTGTCCCAGCCAAGGAACTCTGGAATGGGAGCAGACCTGCATTTTATCTCCCTGTGGGAAATGAGTAAAATTAGTTTTCTGGAGGGACAGGGTGAGACTGGATGTTTAGTAGCCCAACCCCTAAGTTACACATGGAGATAGCTGGAAGCTGGACTTTACTGGCCAAACTTTGTGTTTCCCCTGTCCTGAACCATCCCAAAGGGAATCAGTAAAGTTCCAAACACGATGGAGGTAAGCAGAGGTCACCAAGCAAGGTTTGCACAGCTCAGGGTGGTGCTGGGATACAGCAGGTGGGAACCAAGTCACTGCAATATTAAAAAATCCTCTGAACATTTACCCAGGGTTTTCAGTGGATTAAAACCAGATTGTAATGAAGGATTTTTCTCCTTTTCCTGTTATTATTTTCCCTTCTCAGCACAAGAGGGATCTGTGTGGCAGTGCAGGGCACTGCAGGGTTCTAGCTCACCTGCAGAACGTGAGGGGTGCAGGAGGCACAAAAACTTTTATATAAATGTAGGATGAACCAATTGACCTCCAAAAGAAAAATCTTTATTTTCAGAAGCACTGCAGAGAACTGTGTGTCCAGATCCCTGGGATTTGAGCTTCTGATCCCAGCTTGGAGAGCTGAGTCATGTGAAGGCTGCAAATCTGATTCTCCTGCTGTGACCAGACTTCCAGGCTTCAGTGGCAGGCAGGGTTTGGCCTGCTCCACTCATCCCAAATACATCTGCTTGTCTCAAGTGAAATCTAATTTGGCACTTTTGTGAGATTTGGCCATTGTTAATTATGCCCTCAATTAATGGCATAATGTAGGCTCCTGAACTTGAGTCTGCTGCCGAGTCAGGGCTTGGCTTGGAAAAATGTTGTGAGATGCCATTCTTGGAGAGGATGTTTCATGGGCACTTCATTTAGGACAAGTCCTAATGTGCATTTGGCAGCAGAAGAACTAATGGTTGCACAGACTATTTAAACATGACCCCAGAGATTATAGGCTGGCAACGTGTGCTGAGCACAACCATCTCCTTCTGCAAAACGAAACTTAATCACGCACCCCAAAGCAGTGAAACATCAAGTTAGCAGAAAGTTTGCCCTGCTGTTATTAACTCTGATTTGTTACTTTTAAAAACTGCCTCTTACTTGATTTTTCTAGTGGGATCTTACAAAGCAAAGTCCTCCTACTCCCCTTGGAAAAGCAGGAAAGCATATTAAGAGCGCTGATAAAAGGTAAACAAACCAGGAGACACAAAGTTTCTTGATATGCTCTAATTGAGCTGGTTTCCTTACTTCTACTTTGAAAAGGAACAGCCATGAGGCATTCTTGAGAGAGCCAAGTGAACTGCTGTTATCTCAGAAAGGTCTCCTTAATGTCTCGCTCGTGGGGGCTCCAAGTCTGCTCCGGCCATTGCCTGGAAGTCTAAGAAAAGAAGTCTACTGGCCTCTGTGATAAAGCTCCCATTTTTAGGCCTTGGGAAGGATGGGGTTGTTGACAGTTCATTCCTGTGAAAATTCAGCGCGGGCCCGGCCTCGGGATTGTAAATGGAAGGAATATATGGCAGCACTAATGCAAAAGGTATGTGATTAGATAGTCCTGGCTGCTATCTGCCCCAGCGTCCTGCTGATAGCTGCTCTCTCTCCCCTGTGCTGCATGGGAGCCATCAGCCTTGCCAGACTGACGCCAGCCCCTTCATCAGCTGCCTCCCAGATAAGGGGAGGCTGCAATCTTCACGAAACACGGCGTTTCCCCACTGGGTGAACTTGAGCATTCCTGGCTGCATCCTTCACAGGCATCTTGAGGGGCCACAACAGGGATAATTTATGGTTGCATACTGCAAGGAGTCCAAAAGTTCAGTGAGAGGGATCCTGTGGCAGCCGCACACGGCTCTCAGCGCCTGCCCAGGCTGGGACCTTCTCCTGAGCAGTTCCAGACACAATGGCAGCAGGAGACCTTGGATGGTGCTGGTGTTCCAGGCTCCTCAGGGTGGGAGCCTGCCCGGCCACAGCTCACCCCGTGGGATAACCCACCTCAAACCCGTGCTCACAGAGAGATAAAAGCAGATGGAAATGAATGCAGTGAGAACCCACTCAGGGTGCTCCAGGAGGGCACCCCAGGGTCCCTGTGCAGATCTGTGCCCTGGCAGGGCAGTAGCCCCCAGGCACTGCTGGGCTGAGCCCTCCAGGGCCTCTGCAAGGCACAGTGAAGGTGGTTTCAGCATGGACACGATGGAGCTCCAGGCTGCTCCCTTTGAGCCCTGAGCTCTGTGCTGGGAGTGGAGCAGGTTCTTGCTCACCTGTGGTGCTGGTAGGGTTTGGCCCACAAAGCTCTTGCACAGACCCAAGGAGAAGCCCTTCCAGGGGCCTCCCACCCACATAACACCCACACCTCTGAGGGGCAAGCCAGCAAAATCAGCTGCCTCACCCTGCATGCCCACACAGGGTTTGTGCTGCTGCTGCTGGGGAGCTGGAATGGAGTCCCAGCCTGTCCCTGCCCTTTGCTTGGGGCATGTGGGAGATGCTCCTGGTGCCACAGCTGTCTCTGCAGACTCCCAGGGATCTAGCTAGGCTCAGCAGAGTTTTCCCCACCATTAGCTTCCCTGCATGCTGTAGCTCAAGTGAGTGATCCTTCTAAAGTCTTTTAGCACTTGGCAGTGGGTCCTGACCTTCATAAAACCTATAAACCCCCCCAGTGAAGTGCACTGCAACCAGAATCTCAGGGAGACTGGTTCCAGTTAGTCCAGAACATGGTGCAAAGACACCATCATTTTTAGGATCAAATGCCAGCTGTTTCTAGGAACGTGCTGGAAGCACTTGGTAGACTTGAAGGCTCCACAGACAATTGCATTTCCTCCTTAAGCCTTATCTTTTTCCACACCCTAGAAAAACCTTAGAGCTTATTCATTCATTAAAACAGAGGAGAACTTTCCTCTAATCTTTTCTGGGTGACTCACAGGCTGCCAGAGCTGCCATTGGAGGCGTGACCAGACCGTGGGGATGTTGACCCAAGTTTCCCCTGGGCTTTTCAGCTTGTGTGCCCCAAACTGTCCCCATGGCAGAGTGGATGCCCAGGTGTGTGCCAAGCAGTGGTGACACACAATGGGAGCTCTCTGGGCTTGAGGGAACCCCCTGTTGGTCCCCATGGTGTCCCAACGTGTGACGCAGGCAGGCTGCAGAGCACAGCTCCCTCAGAGCCATGTGTGGGCTCCTGTTAGTCATTGTTTGCAAGGATTTGAGTGATGGCCAGCACTGATAGAAATGTCTACACAGCCCTGGAGATTCATAACTGTCGGCACAGGAGAGCCTCCTGCAGAAAATCCTTAGCCTGGAATCCCTAAATCCAGGTGCCAGCCCTTCATTGGCAGCTGGGGCAGGGATGCCAGCAGCTCCTGGCTGGCAGCTGCAGGGCTGGACAGGACACAGAGCCAGATGTTGCATGGAGTAGGTGTGAAATTCAGTTAAACTGAACTCATCTTCAAACAGAAATTAAAAATAGGGATGACATTTTACTGCGCTCTGTACATGACATCCCTGGGCTCGTTGCTGTGCATTTACTTGAGGATTGTTTTGTTCCTCTCTTCTTCTGTGCTTCCTCTGTCTCTTTTTAAAGCTGCCTTGGTTTTCATGTCTTTTCCATGGAGTAACCACAGCAGTAATTTTGCAGTGAGCTGTCAGATTTCACTTTAAGGTTGTTCTGATTTCTTGGAGCTGCCAGTTTAACAAGGTGTGTGAAGTTAGAAGTGTTTGAGTGGGTACAGCTCAGGTGCAATCCATGGCTTAATATAGAGAGGAAAGGAGTGTGATTTTGGGGGTCTGGTGGGTGACACTAGCTCTGACATCCATGCATGGCTGGCTGGGTCTGGGCATCTCCTCCAGCCAGAGAGCCAAAATGGAAAGGAAAAAGAGATACAAATGCAATTTTTGCACACCTGCTGAGAGCTGCATTTCTGTGTGTGCTAAACCAGCTTTAGAAGCAAGTTTAGAGTTTCAATTTTCATTTTGAAGGAGGTTCCAACCACCTCTATTAGGGACATCCTGTCGGATGCTGCTGCTGCAGGGAGTGTGGGCCCTTCATTTCTGGGAGCCAATTTAAAAGCCAAGTTTAAACATGCAGACCACTGCTTATTTCAGTGAATCATGCATGCTTAGGACCTGATCCTGCGAGCTCCAGAACATCTCCTGGGAGATCTTGAGAGCTCTCCTTGATACTGCAATTATCCCTTTTCAACTGGAAGACTGAGGCAGCAACTGTGTTGTTTGGAGAATTGCAAGGGAGGGCTCGGTGGTTTGGGTTCTGCTGATGAAAAAACCCATTAGGGGCAAGCTCACCCCATTAATTGCCCCAGCAGCAGCATGGACAAACAAGTGGTTACATGAACAACAGAAGCAGTTGGACACACAGCCATGGGTTGTTCCTGCTTGTTTGTTCAGTGTTTATATCACAGGTCAATTTAAGGAGCTGACTTGAAGACCATCACCTTTTCCATCAGCAGAACCCACCCACGCAGGGGATGATCACAGCCACATTTTCTCCCATCACAATGTCCCTTTTCTGCCCTGTGTGAAGCTCAGGGCTGCCAGCAGGAGGACAGTCAGGCATTTCTATGAGGTTTGAATCCATATTTACTTCAAACCATCACCTTTCCCTTTTTATTCAGACAGAGCAGATCTTGTTCTTAACCACTGGGCAGGATCAGATAAACCCAGCACAATCAGATAAACCCTCCATATGAAGGAATGAAGCTGTGGCTGCCCCTGGATCCCTGGAAGTGTCCAAGGCCAGGCTGAAGCAGCCTGGGATAGTGGAAGGAGCCCTGCCCATGGGGACAAGATGAGCTTTAAGATCCCTTGCAGGATTCAGTGACACTGAGAGCACACCCCTGTTCACATGGGTTTATCTCTGTCCTTTACTGCACCTCCTGGTTGCTGCTTGGCAACTGGAATAATATTATTGCATACACACGTGAAATGAGGTCTTCCCTGCAGTTAGGGTTTGTTTCTCATTCCAGGTGAGCGGATCCAAGCCCTGCCATTTTGGAGGCTGCTCTCCTTGCTGCACAGAGCAGCTGCCAAAAGGGAGACAGCTTACGGCACTGCGGGGATGAGTCACGTTCCTACACACTCGACAGGATTAGACATTTCACTCCTTAATGCTTAAATGGAAGGTCATTAAAACAACCCTGTGGTTTGGGGAGGATAGCAATTCCCTAAGTTGCTTATTTTGGTGGCAAGTGAAAAGTTTGGTTTGAATCTAAATTGGTTCTCAGTGTCGTGGCAGAGCGGAGCAGCACGGCCGGGCTCCTCCGAGCTGCTGCCTCTGTTCCTGCTTTGTTGTGTCCAGCCATGTCCCAGGAATGTGGGAACTTTCCTGGTTCATAGCAGGGTCCTGCTGGAGCTCAGGAGCTGCAGTGCCCCAGGCAGGCACAGAGAGCCCCTGCTCCAAAGCACAACGTGAGGGGATCAGGCAAAACAAGGGATATGGGAAACTGGGGAGAGATCAAGGCTGGAGGGAGACTGTAATGCTTTACCTGGGGTTAGTGGTCACCACCTTTTCCAGAGAGAGGTTTTAGAAGGCCAGTGGTACCTCCCCAAACCTCTCAAGGCAGAATCTTTTTTTATTGTGATAATAAAAATAACTTGCCCCATGAGCAGCGGAAATAGTGAAGCTCTGGTTTCCTCCCTATTTTTACCTTGTGCTGGGATTTCTGGGTGACAACAAAAACAGCTTCCAATTCCAGCTCTTTCTGACACAGTATTTCCATCCTGCCAGTAAATTCCTTGGTGTCACATCTTCTGGGCTGTGGGTTGGTCCCTCCCCAGCAGTGGTGCTCAGATGCTGTCTCCTCCCAGCTGGGTTGGCCATGGAGCCCTCACCTGTGGCACAGCTCAGCCAGGTGGTGACTGACCCACGGCTCTGAAAGCCCCTGCCATGGCTGGGGAATGTGTGCACGTGCTCACATCCACTGAGAGCAGCCCCACAAGCTTAGAGGAGCAGGTTAAAACATGGGAATTGTGTTCTGGATAAGTCCCTGCTGGGTATGATCTCCTGGTTCCTAGCCTGGGCCCAGGAGGAGGCTGGGCAGCAGCAGTGGCTGCAGCTGACCCGGCATGGAAAGCCTTGGGAAGGGTCTGGAAGCTGCAGCACCTCAGGCAGGGCTCCCCCAGGGCACAGAACATGTGCAGCAGGTTGAGGTAAAGCACCATGAAATTCATTTTCACAGCCAGAGCTCCCCGTGGAGCTGGGAGCTGTCAGGCTGTGTCTCCATTGGGGCTGCTCCACTCCGATGGAGCTGGGAGCAATTCCCAAAGGCCTTCAGCCTCCTAATGGAGTGCTGGAAGCTGGGAGGTGGATGATGAAACGTGTTTCTCTTTAATCTGCCTGGATTAGGAATGTTTCGTTGCTCACTGGGAAGCAGCTCCAGCAGGATAAGTGATGTTAACAGCAGCTAATCAGATGGTGCCAAAGCAAGTCCCTGCACATCAGGCACAGCCTCATCCACAGGGAGAGGGGGAAGCACATGGACAGGGAGTTCTGAGGGCCAGGAGCAAGCACAGGTGTTATGGGAGAGGGGAAGGCACCAGCCCTCACCCTGGGCAAACAGGGATTTCATTCCAGGACAGGCAGGAAAACAGAGGTGACCACCCCAGTGCTGTCTGGGGGCAGGCCAATGCCAAGGAGAGGCACGTGTTGCATGGAAGGGACGCTCAGGCTTTCTTGATGCTGGAGATAATGGAAGAAAGTGAAACCTGTGGTTATTTGGGGATTTTGAGTGAAAGACCTGCAGTTTTGAAAATTACTGAATTTTAGGCTCAAGTTTATTTTGGGAGTTGGGTGGGGGGTAGGTGCTGGTTTGTGGTTTGTGAGGGCAAATTGAACATTTGGCTTGTGCTGTTTCTTGTTTCAGAGCTCTATTAATTTTATTCATTTTTAAAAGGAAAATAATGGAACCCTCTGTTGTCTGGGAGATCCATACCAGTGCTCACCCTTCTCTGGCAGTCTTGCACCCATGTGTCAGTTCTGCATACATCCCATTCCAGAACTGGTGCTAAAATCTGATTTTGGCTTCTCTACACGGATCCAGAGCAAGTCCACTGGCTCCAGGTATCACCTGGAGGAAGATCTGGCACACGGTCTTCTTCCTTTTGTGCTTCTGTGGGACCTCTGCTCCCCTCTCTAGGCTGGGTGTTGTACTCATATATTTTAGATATCATCTCACCCCCTACCAAAGTAACTCTCAGCCTGTTCCTGTGATCCCTGGCTGTTCCTGCTGCTGGACACCCTTGGTTTTATCCAAAGTGGCTTCAGCCTGAGACTCTGATCCTGTGCCTGCAGTGAGATTTACCATTGAACGGGGAGCACAGACTTCAACTGTTTTTATCCTCATTGCCTGCTTGAACTGGACCTCAGACTCCCAAACAATGGAGCTGGTTTTTCTTTTTAAACCTAAAATTTATGTTCTGCAGAACCTGGTGGGGCCAGCAGAGAAAACCTTGATACCAAAGCACTATCTCATGCTCCTGCTGAGCTCCCTGCTCTGTGCCTTAACGCCACCCCTTGACCCCTTCATGGGACCATTTATCCATGAACCCAGCTGGTGGAAACCAGCAAGAGCCCCAGCTTAGAGAAAGGCCCTGCTGAGCCTGCAGAGCTCACTCAGGCCAGGCCAGCACGGGCAGGCTGGGCAGTGACGTGGTGACGTGGGGGATAATCACCACGTGTCCCTCAGAAGGCTCACAGGGATGAAAAGGCTCTGTGCAATTGTAGATTTTATTTTTTCCCCTCTAAGGGCAGCGTTTGGCTTGGGCTCCCCAAAGCAGTTCAGTTTATTAATAGTCTGCTCTGGAGCCGAGGTGACTCCACAGAGGGGAGTTGTTCACACAAAACAAAACAGGAAAAGAAAACATTGTCCAACTCCTCGGTGCTGGAGGGGTGCTCAGAGAGCTGCATTGTTCCACCTTCACACGTGGAGCACGGGAGAGCCGGGACAGAGCAGCCCTGGCAGCCTGGGTTGGAAGGGACCTCAAAGCTCATCCCATTCCAACCCTGCCATGGCAGGGACACCTTCCACTGTCCCAGGCTGCTCCAGCCCGGCCTTGGCACTGCCAGGGATCCAGGGGCAGCCACAGCTGCTCTGGGCATCTGTGCCAGGGCCTGCCCGCCCTCACAGGGAACAATTCCTGCCCAATATCCAATATAAAGTCCACTCATTAAGCACAGCCATTTAGCCAGTTATTTTTGCAACTGATGTTGTGGGGTTTGTTTATGCTTTCCAAATCTTTTTCCCATCCTGGCAAATAAAGCTGAAAATGTGGGCTGAAAAGGACATGGAGAGGGGAAGTAGGATTGCTGCAGCTCTGTATCATAAGCAACCTGGTGGGAAACACAGGAGACAGTTGTTCCTCAGGAAAATAAAACGTGGAACTTTTCCCATGGCAGGGAGAAATGTTCCTTATCATGAAAAGCCCAGCATCATCCAGCTCCTGCCTTACCCCTCCTCTGCCTAAATATAAAATATTCCTCTCATTTATTTTAAATATAAAATGTTTCTCTCATGCCTTGTTCTGCTGGGACTCTGCAGTGCTTGGGGCATTGCTGGCTTTTTTCACTGCCGTATTTCAGCAGGTGCCCCTGTGACAGACAGCCAGGTGCCCCCACCAGGTTTAGAGCTTGGGATCATTCTCCTACAAGGGGAGAATGAGCTGCAAACATCCCCTGAGCAGGGCTGCTGAAGCCTGGGATGAGTTTGGGGAATTCCATGAGTCTTGGTGACAGTACAAGGTGTCCACTTCATGACATCCTCAACTTCCAGCAGTTCCAGAAAGTTTATCACATTAAGTCTGGGATGGAAATGGATCATTGGCAGTTGCAAAGTTTTGTTCTAGCTTTGAATAAACCAAATTATTTTCTGGGAAATGCGGGCTTGAACAAAAATGTTGGTTGAATGCATGCATGGATCTGCTCTCCAAACTTTATAACATTTTCAAATTAGAATGAAGTGTCAGTTGGAAATGGAGATGATTTCAACTCAAAGAGTCAAAATGCTTCGTTCTGAATTTTTTTCAATTTCTTCTCATTGAAATCCCACATCCATATTGTAAGGAAGGGACCAACCTTGTGCTGGGGCATGTCTGAGACATCCAATTTTGAATCTTTAGCTTAAAATCACTCCTCTGGGTGGAGGAGCAGAGGGCCCATCAGCAGGCACCAGGTAGGCTGGAGACAAATGAACTCATTATTCCTCAGCTCCTCTGCCCGCCTTTGAACGCCACAGAATCCCTCCTCCTTAGTCACTATTTATACAGTTGCACACAGACTGTTTCTTAAGCATTCACAGATTTTGTGAAGTCAGAAAACACTTTTAAGGTGCAAAAACCCCGATGGTTTTAATGAGTTTAACAATAAACAGGCAGAGAGCAAAGTGTGCACAGTGCTGGGCTCAAACCCACACTGAATTTCCACTGGCCTCAGCTCAGAGGAGCTTCAAGCCTGTGCTTTCACTTCCAAACCACGCTGGGCTGCTGAAAACAGAGTTTTTACTCAGCTTCAGACAAATTGGGGAATTTTGGAGCGCTGGGGGTCACTCAGAGCTCCTTGCAGGGTGCTGGTGCTGCTTTGGCTGAGTTTTTGTAGAGGAACCCTTCAGTTTAGGGTGCTGCTGGCACCCAGCACTGATCTGGCAGCAGAAAACTTTCTTCACATGCCTTTACATTGAAGTGAGGCAGCTTAATTGTTACTCAATGAAAACCCAAATCTGCAGCAGAGGAGCTGGGATTAAAGAGCTGGCAGGGAGAGACCCTTATGCAAGGGCAGGAAGATCATTCAGAAATACCCATAAAACACCAGACAAATCTTTAAATATTTATTAAAAACAAAGTTTGACTGTTAATTCCCCCTCACACATGACCCGTGAAAGAGATTGTAGAGATGGGGAAATGAAACCACAAAGGCAGTGAGGGATTTGCCTGAGGCCTGGGCCATAAATCAGGCTCTCAACTGGAGAGCAGCTCTTCCTGCTGCCTCCTCACTCCATCTCCTCTCCCCAAAAACCACACAGGGACGAGGCTGTGGCCATGTCCCCACCTGGGAGTGATGCTCAGCGAGGTGGCAGAGCTCAGAGATGAGCCCTGCAGCTACAGGGAGCACCAGGGGGTGCCTGGGATCCCTGATTTCTCCAAACCTCATCCTGCCTTCTCCAGCTGTGGTGAAACAACTGGGACTTGTTGTCTCCAGCCTGGGAGTGCTTTCCTGCCCTTATCAATGAAAACACACCTGAAATTTACCCAGTATTCTATGTTGTTAGTGGGAGAAATTATTGGTGTTGGCAGTTTTTTGTTTAAAAAGAGCGCTAAGTCTCTTTTTGGAGTCTTTCTGATTTTACCCAGCTGTTCTGTGATTTTTCCTTTGGCTGGCTCAATCCCTACCTGTACAACCTGTGGACTAGGATCTGCCAGAGACAAATCCATTTTTCTCCATCCTCTTCTGCAAGACGGCTGAGCCTTACCCCCAGCACCCATGAGCAGCTGGACTCCCCAAACCCAAATCCCCTGATCTCCCCAAACCCCCTGATCTCCCCAAACCCTCTGATGTCCCCAAACCCCCTGATCTCCCCAAACCCCCCGATGTCCCCAGACCCCCTGATGTCCCCAGACCCCCTGATCTCCCCAAATCCCCTGATGTCCCCAGACCCCCTGATGTCCCCAAACCCCCTGATCTCCCCAAACCCCCTGATCTCCCCAAACCCAAACCCAAACCCCCTGATCTCCACAAACCCCCTGATCTCCCCAAACCCCCTGATCTCCCCAGACCCCCTGATGTCCCCAAACCCCCTGATGTCCCCAGACCCCCTGATGTCCCCAGACCCCCGGTGCTGTGGCAGTGTCCTGTCCCCGCCGTGTCACCGCACAGACGGAGCCTCCCCGGCCAGCGCCGCTTCCTCCCGTGGGACTCTCCAGATAAGTCACTTGTGTATTAGAAGTTGTTTACCCCGTGCTCAAAGCAGGATGCTTCCCTTATCTGCAGGCAGAGCCAATTCCCCCGTGCCTCCGTCACTGCTGGCTCTGCCTTATCTCCAGCCAGCCCCTGCCCCAGCGGCCCGGGCTCGCAGTGCCCCTCTAGCCTCTTCAAAGGCTCCAAATTGCTCTGTAATTTGAATCTTTAACAACACGTGGAGAGATCTCCCGGAGCTGGAGCTGGCCTGTGTCATGTCTGCGAGTGGCTTCATAAATACCACGCTGAGGAATTTGGGAATTTGGGTTTTCTCCTGTGTGCGTGTCCATGAGGGATGCTTGTGTTCTAAAAAATGCATTTTCTGCTTTCCCCTGGTAAAACTGCTACAGATCTACTGTGCAGCTCCTTTTCCTCACCCTTCCACCCCTGTTCTGTAGCTCTGGCTCTTGTACCCTCACCCAGGGCAGGGCTTAGCCCCCATCCCTAATTCCCAAGCCTGAGGGCTCCAGTGGCTCCTCCTGGGCCACCACCATGGTCAAAGCCCCATCCTCATCCTCCTGAGAGGCAGAAGCCACATGGAGAAAGGATAGGGGAAAAGAAGCTCGATGGAATGTATTTATCTGAAAACAATAGTGTGTCTGGATGGAAAAGGCAGCGTTTTACACTAATCATGTGGTTGTTATTAGTGTTTTCCAAAACACCCAGAGGTACCTTGTGTGTGACCTGAGGGCGGCCTGGCCTGTTCTGCTCAAAAAGCAGAAAGTGCATCCCTGCACCTCGCACTGCTCTGGTGTTCCAGCCCTGCACTGAGGCTGCCAGAGCAATTTCCCATTCCCCAAATCAGCCCAAGGTGCTGCAGCAAATATTCATGGCTGTGTTTCTGCTCCCTTTGCAGCCCCCTCCCCAAAGCAGGAGTGTCCTGGGTGGGCCCGGCAGCCCTGCCTGGCTCTGCTGCCACCGGGGCTTGGGATGCCCTTCCAGTGCCCAGCCAGGCGCTCTGGATGACCCTGCCTGAGCAGGGATGCTGAGCCGATGTCCCCAGCCCTGTCCCTTCCAGGCTGAGCCGTTCTGTGGCTCTGGGCTCTGTGGGGACCCCGTGGGGACAATGCTGGTGGGCAACAGGGCCCTGCCGTGGCTCCACTCCATCCTTCAGCCAGGCACGGGGCTGCTGCAAGGAGGGATCGTTTGAAGCTGCTCCAGCCAGCCTGAGGGTTCATTTCCTCGGCTGAGGCAGCCCCAGAAACCCAAGATCCACTGATAGCCATTGAGCGAGGATTTCCATTTTTGGTGCGGGCTCAGACTTAAAATAGACAGTCTTGAGCGAGGAAGAAACTCTGTTGACAGAACATAGGGAACATTCCTCCAGTGTACTTTTGCAAAGGACTATCTCTGTCTTTAATCTCCGCGGCGTTTCCTGCAGGTCTCCCGGGCCCAGCTTCCCTCTCATTGTTCCTGGCGCTTTTGGAAATGACCTCAGGCGCTTTGCAGTGACTGGCGACCCACGGTCAGAATGACTAACCCAGTCTGTCTCCATCCCTTGGACATGTCCCATTGACTAAATAAATGACAGGCACTGACATGTGAATAGAAACAAAAACAGCCTGACAAGTGAAATCTTAACTCTTTGGAGCAAAGAGACGTCTGGACGGGCTCATCCTGCCCAGGGAATGGCTGCGAAAAGCCCTGACTGAGATAAAAACCATGAAAATGCAGCAAGGCTCCCCAGCGCTCGGGACACAGGCGGGCTGGGGAGACGAACGCCTCCAATATTACTTTTAATTGTTCAAAATTGGTTTGTGCAGCTTTTATCTCGGCACATCTTTAATTAAAAGCGCAGCTCGCTGTTTATGCGGCCGTTTGGGTGTCTGGGCTCAGCATGAATAATTCCACTGGACACAGCAGAGGCACTGAGGATGGGGCTGTCACAGATCCCAGTTCCAAATCAGACTGGGGCTGTCACAGATCCCAGCCCCAAATCGGACCGGGGCTGTCACAGATCCCAGCCCCAAATCGGACCGGGGCTGTCACAGATCCCAGCCCCAAATCAGACTGGGGCTGTCACAGATCCCAGCCCCAAATCGGACCGGGGCTGTCACAGATCCCAGCCCCATACCAGACCCACAACTGAGCACCGGGGAGCCTGGAGATGCTTCCTGCCATTCCCATTCCCTCTCATGTCCAGAACCACCCTTTGGAGGGGTGATCCTGGCTCCCCAAGCCTGCACAGACCTGCCTGCTCTGTTTTTAGGGAATATATGGATTTATGCCCCTGTAAAAGCCACCGGTGCTGCTGCTGTCAGGTTTCAGGGACGGAGTTCCTCATTTTGCCCAGCTCCCTCCATCCCCATCCCAGCTAAGCAACACCAGAGTTTGGGAACGTGCCCCACCATCCCAGCATGAGCCATTTTTTTATGCTGTCTTTTTTGGTGTTGTTTGTGCACCAAACTTGCTGTCTTTGAAATCTAACAATAGTTTTACCAATAAGAATAGAATTCGTGTTAATAAGCTACATTTGTGGAATTTTTTTTGTTGGAAAACTAGGCAAGTATTCTCTTTAATATCATCAATTAAACACTGTAATTACAATAATTAATAATGCTGTTTAGCAGTTATTAGCACTGGGTGCCTTGTTAGGATGTCTGTGTTAGCTCAGGTTTAATAATGAGCTTCATATAAATCCAAAAAGAAGAAAATAATGATATGGGGAGTGGTTGCAGCACTGTGGTCTGAGGGCTTCTTGCTTTAATGTAAGCAACAAATAATTCCCTCTGGCTCTCAGCATTTGTGGATAAGGCCATAAAAAAGGAGGAAAAAAAAAGAAAAAGAAGAAAGGAGGAAACCTCAGCTAATAAAAATGCCACCGTGGCTTTATGGCCGCACGAGGAGCGTTTGTTGCTTGGCTAATGATGATGGGAACAGCTCCTGTTGGGATGGCCAGTGTCCCTCTGTCCTCCTGCACCTGTTTGGAGAGCCCAGGGACAGGGTGGCGCTGGGAGCTGGGTCACTGGCACTGCCATGGGCACTGCCCTCTCTGGAGGTGGCTTTGGGAGGGGTTGGCAGCACTTGCAGCCAAAAACTTTGTCCTAACCTGGCTTTGGGAATTTATGAGTTTATTTCCCTTGTCCTGAGCTGTGCTGACCAGCTGCTGTCCCTGCCACAGGGCTGGTGGAGCTCAGTGAAGAGAGGGAGGGTCCCATGAAAAGTGGGACAAGAGTTTCTGGGGTTTGGTTCCTGCAATCTCAGCTGAGCTCTCCACACTCCTGCTCTCTCATTGCTGGTCTCAGCTCACATCTGATCCCTGCTGAGTGTCAGAAATGCGTGTCCAGCTAGGCAAAACCCCAGTCCTGGCTCCAAGAGGATGGCAAGGGGTGTGCAGAGGGCACCCAGGGCTGCCTGGCACTGCCAGGGTCCCTGTGCAGCAGGGGAGGCGCTGCTGGCACCCCTGGGGACGGAGCTGCTCTCCTGATCTCTGCCAGCAGCCTGGGATGTCAGAGCCAGCCTTGCCTGGGCAGACTGGGGCTCTCAGCAGAACAGAAGGGCCCAGGGTGCCAGCTCAGAGAGGGGTTTTCTCATTCCATGGTGTGGCAATGGAATGGAGAGGATCCCCTGCAGACGTGGCTGGATCCAAGCCCGTGTGCCCTCCCAGCACAGCCTGCTCCTGTGCTGGGGGTGGGAGCTGGGTGTTTGCTGCACAAGCTGAGTCCTGGCCTCTGTTTAGGGGTGATTTGCTCCCAGCAACACCCAGCGGTGCCAATGACTCCGGGGTGAGCTCCTTTCCTCCCCAGTCCTGCTCTCTGTTGGAAAAGCAGCCCTGGAGGTCCTGCAGCCAGCTGCCAGCAGGGACACTCACCACGCACTTTCAGCACAAAAGGAGCTGGAGCTGTGCTACTTCAGCAATGAGTGCCTCTGGCTACCTTTGGTCTGGACTCACAACAGGGAAGCCAATATTCTCTTTTTCCCATGATGATTTTCACGTCCCCATTTGGAGGTTGTGAGAAATCTGGGGAAGCATCAGCCCATCGTGTGCTGATCCCACAGCCGTGTCCCAGCTTCAGAATCCTGCCTTTTTCAATTTTCCCTTGCTGCCTCTCCAGCCAGTGACTCAGTCCCTATTTCTATTCTCTTCCCACTTCTGTTCCTGCTCCTCCAAAGTTTTGGTCAGTGGCAGCAGCTTCTGCTGATGTCCTGTGGCCGCTGCTCTCGGAGTTATTATTGGAGATGCCTGTGCAATAACAGTGCTGCTCTGTGAGATGCTGCTGCAGCTCTGCAGAAAATATTTACAGAGCTGTGCTAAGCAGCTCTGTGCTGGAGTGACTGGCGTCTGCTCTGAGGCTGCCCAGACGCCACTCACTCCAGCAAAGAGCTGCTGCAACAGAACAAATTGCCCAGGGCAGCAGATCTTGGGCAGGGAGAAAAGCCAGCAGCCCAGTCTGTCTGTCTTTGTGTTTTCTAAGGGAGAAAAATTATCTTTTTACAAGCCTGCCCTAGTTGGCTCTGGCCAGCTCTTCCCAGAAAATGCCATCATAAATAGGAGAGCAAACTACTGCAGAAATTGACAGGTTGCCATTTAGGGCTGACCTTTCTCAGATCTGCTTTGGTGTCCTCCTCAACCTTCTTCTCCTCCAGCCCTGCTGTGTTTTTAGCTCCTGCTGCTAGCAGAGCACCACTGTTCACAACAAACCTCAATTAAGACCCATTTTGGACATAAACATATACATTTATATATACTCCCTTTGCTTTCTGGACCAGCTCCAAATAGAATAATCCTTTTTTTAATCCTATCCCCCTGGGGAACTTCCAGTTTTGTGTTTGCAAATTGTATGGATAAACATGGAGAGGGGTAGATTTATTTTTTTTAAGGACACTGGGCTTGGCATGTTGCACAGTTTGTTGCTGGATCAGCGTGGTGGCAGCACACAGAGCTGTTTTTCTTACTCAAATAGTCCCTTTCCAGTTCAAAAATGACAATTCACCACAGCCAAGCCAACAAGAACGTCAAGGGCAGTTTCAGAACTGGGTGTTATCTGCCTGGAAAGGGCTCCAGAAAGGCAGACTGTCTCCACAAGCTGCTGAATAAGAGCTGATAGAAGGACAAACTGCTGGTGTTTGTTAGGGGGTGTGATTTCTGGATGTCCTCTGCTTGTAATTCCCTTCCCCTCCGAGCAGAGCAGCTGGTTCATGTGACAGATCTGGGCTCCTGCAGCCAGGGCAGGACAGGAGGGGTTTGGGGGCTGCTGGTCCTTCCAAGGCTGGGGAGGGAAGGATTGAGGCTGGGGCAGATGGGCCAAACTCCCACAGAGCCCTGCAGGCAGGGGCTGCACTCAGCACGGGCCTCTCTGGCCCCCTCAGCAGCGTTTTCAGAGGTGCTCAAGGTGACTTTTCCTCCCCATCCCCTTCTCCATCTGACAGAACCCCAGAATGGTTTGTGTTGGAAGGGACCTTAAATCTCATCTTGTCTGGGCAGGGACACTTCCCCTATCCCAGGCTGCTCCCAGCCCTGCCCAGCCTGGCCTTGGGCACTGCCAGGGATCCAGGGGCAGCCCCAGCTGCTCTGGGCACCTGTGCCAGGGCCTGCCCGCCCTCACAGGGAGGAACTTCCTCCCAACATCCAACCCAACACTTCTCTCCAGCAGTTTTAATCAGTTCCCTGCTGTCCTGTCACTCCAGGCCCTGGTGAAAATTCCCTCTCCCTCTGTCCTGTGGGCTCCCTTCCGTCCTGGCAGGACCTGGCACTGTCCCCTCCACTGCTCCCACCCCTGTGGGACCCCCTGCAGCCCCCCTTGCTCCCCCAGGTGGGAAGAGCTCCTGGATGAAGCCCAGATGGGCTCAGCAATCGATGCCTTCACCCTCTCCCACCTGTGCCTCCTTTTCTCAGCTCACCAGTGCAAAGGCCAGGGGGGACCCCAGTCAGTGGCAGCAGAGGGCACAGATGGCAGCCCTGTGCTCACAGGGCACCTTCCCCTGGCACTGCCAAAGGGAAGCCTGGGCACACTGAGGAGCCCCTCACCCTTCTCTGCTCTGCTGGGCTGACTCTGCATTTCCTGAAGGCATCCAAGGCTGCCCAGAGAGGATTGCACTTCCCAGAGGGGATTTTCAGCACCTCTGGGAATGACAGGAGATGCTTCTCCTGCTTTGTGTTTCACCCTGTGACTGACCAAGAGCCACGGGGTGCCTCTGGCTCCTTCTGCCATGGGAAAAATGAAATGAATGTTTTATTCAGGAGAAAAGTCCCCCTTTTCTGTCTGTGGAGGCTGGCATTGTGCTTGGATGGAGGCACTCCTACTGTGCTACAGCACCGGAGACACCAATGCTTGTCTTGGACTGCAGCAGGGCTTTTCTGGGATGCCTCGAGTTTGTTTTCCTAAAAATGAAAGCAGCAGCACAGGGGATAATCCTGTACTCGTGGCACTGGCCTGACTTGTGGTTCAGTCCTTGTTTGTCATAAGCCAAGCCAGGGAACTGAACCCAACACTCCCTATCTCAGATCAGGGCTCTCATCTCCAGGGCTAAGGTCAGACTCTGTCTCCCTCAGTAACTGCTTAATCAGTTTGTACAATTTGGCCCAGGTCCACCTAGAAGGGATTTAAAGAATCCACATCCCTGCTCCAAGCAAGGGACATTTCTTGGAATGGGCACCACCACGGATGGATGCCATCACCCACCCCAAGGACCTCTGGGGAGATGATTTTACCTCTGTGGCTTTGACTAGAAATCCAGGCTTGCTCCCAGGAAACCCTTCCAAGCAGCATTTCGTGGAAACTCGTACTTCGCTACCAAAAAGGAAAAAAAAAATTCTGGTTTTGCCAAAGTGACATTTTCTGACCCAAGAAAACATTTTGTCAAAAAGCTTCCCAACCACTCTGCTGGGAATGTGCTCTTTGCCATCAGTCCCCAAGGCTGGAGCGCCGGGGTGTTGAAATGTTACTGCAGCCCTGGAAACTGTGAGTCAGCTTGTCCCCACCCACAGCAGATACTCGTGGGAAGGGCCTCGGAAAGCCTGGAAACTCAGCAGCTCCTGCCTGGTGCAGCTCCCATTAACCCATCACATGGATCCCCGCTGAAACACAGCCTTGGCCAAGTCCTCGTGGATTTTGCCTCTTTTCTCTCCTTCCTGAAGGTGAGGAATTTTGGAGGATATATAGGTTCAGTCCATCCCTAAGAAATTTGGCTGATTTGGCCCCAATGGATGATGGAGAGATGGATGGATGGATGGATGGATGGATGGATGGATGGATGGATGGATGATGGATGGATGGATGGATGGATGGATGGATGATGGATGGATGATGGATGGATGGATGGATGGATGGATGGATGGATGATGGATGGATGATGGATGGATGATGGATGGATGGATGATGGATGGATGGATGGATGGATGGATGGATGATGGATGGATGGATGGATGGATGGATGGATGGATGGATGGATGATGGATGGATGATGGATGGATGGATGGATGGATGGATGGATGGATGATGGATGGATGGATGGATGGATGGATGGATGGATGGATGATGGATGGAGCTGGGATGGATGGATGGATGGATGGATGGATGGATGGATGGATGGATGATGGATGGATGGATGGATGGATGGATGGATGGATGGATGGATGGATGCATGGATGGATGGATGATGGATGGATGGATGGATGGATGGATGATGGATGGATGGATGGATGGATGGATGGATGGATGGATGGATGGATGGATGATGGATGGATGGAGGGATGGATGGATGGATGATGGATGGATGATGGATGGATGATGGATGGATGGATGGATGGATGGATGGATGGATGGATGGATGGATGGATGATGGATGGATGGATGGATGGATGGATGGATGGATGGATGGATGATGGATGGATGGATGGATGGATGGATGGATGGATGGATGGATGGGTGATGGATGGATGGATGGATGGATGGATGGATGGATGGATGATGGAGGGATGGATGGATGGATGGAAGGATGGATGGATGGATGATGGAGGGATGGATGGATGGAAGGATGGATGGATGGATGGATGGATGGATGGATGATGGAGGGATGGATGGATGGATGGATGGATGGGCTGGGATGTCAGTGCACCCACCTGGGCATTCCCTGGCCTGACAGAGGCTCCTGCACTGGTGTCCCCACACATCAGGACAGGGCTGAGGGTGATGCTCCAGAGCCAGGCTGGGAGAGCTGGGAATGCTCACCTGGAGAGGAGAAGGCTCCAGGGAAATCTTACAGCCCCTTGCAGGGCCTGAAGGAGCTCCAGGAGAGCTGCAGAGGGACTGGGGACAAGGGATGGAGGGACAGGACACAGGGAATGGCTCCCACTGCCAGAGGGCAGGGATGAACGGGATATTGGGAATTAGGAATTGTTCCCTGACAGGGTGGGCAGGCCCTGGCACAGAAGCTGCCCCAGGATCCCTGGCAGTGCCCAAGGTCAGGGTGGTCAGGGCTGGGAGCAGCCTGGGATTGCCATGGCAGGGGTGACACTGGATGGGCTTTAATGTCCCTTCCAAACCAAACCATTGCAGGATTTTATACCCCAGGAGAGCTGGGAAAGTGTGGTCACATCCCATGGGAAGGGTTTGCCAGGGCTGCAGCTCCTCCAGGATGAGGGCACAGCCTGAGCTGCTGAGGTGGGATCACCTCTCTGCACAAAGGTTTCAAGATGCCAAGGAGCTCTGGGAGTGTGGAGTCCAGCAGCTGGGAAATTCTCCATGGAGGAAAACTCTTCAAACATAATTTTTTTATATACTTTGGATTTATCAAAATGTCTCATTCTGATTTTAGCTTTTTCCATTTTGAAGAGAGGCCAAGGTCCTATCACAGTGTGTTACCACACAGGGTATAACATTTGCAAGAGCAAAATGAAAAGTCAGTTTGAACTGGAAAATCATGGCAATGTCATGAAAACAAAGGAAATGGGACATTCTGATGTTGTCAAAACCTTTTTTCTCTGGTTCCTTTCAAAATCAGCTTCCAGCAAAACCAGCAGGATTTTATGAGGCATTTCAGTTTTTGGCAGAGCCCCTGGCTGTGGCGCAGCAGGTTTGTGGTGCTTTCTCTGCTCGGGCTCAGACACCCTGAGCTCCCATTCCTGGGGGAAAAGGGGGTGCAATGTGTCCCCCAGCCCTCCCCACCCCTTGGGGGGCCCCATCTGCCCCCCATTTCCAAGGCATTAAAATAACCTACAAGTTGAGCTCCTACAACATCATTTAAGTGTCAATTCTTCATTTTGTGTTTTAACCCTTGCATTCTTCTTTTTGATCAGGACTGTATCGAATACTGAGGGTTTTTTTTAAAGCAGAAATTGCTGATAATAATTTTCCTTACTGAACACTTGGACTGCCACAGTCAGGGTTTGGGCTCTAGTGATGCTTTTGATTGTGTTGGCAGAGGCAGGGCTGGTCCCTGTCCCCCTTTTTCCCCCATCCCAGCTGCAGTTTGGCTTTGGGAAGAGGTTGGTGCCCTCCTGGCCACCCACGGTCCTCTTGGACCCAGGAGGATTTGGCTTTGTGTCATACCTGGGAGATCCATGTCAGATAACACTGGCAGGCTTTCAAAAGCTTCTCTCCAGCTTCCCTGCCAAGACCTATAGGATGTGTTCCAGAGCATCTCCCAGGAATGTTTGTTATTATGACAGGCAAAAAAAAAAAAAAAAAAAAAAGTAGTTTAAAAAAAAAGCCAGTGAAAGAGGACATTGCTGTTAATCAGCAGCAATCCTTTAATAAGCACCATTACTATAAATTGTACGTGCATTGTGGGGGCACAATCGAGGGCTCTGTTGTGGCTGCCCACGTTGGGCAGGAGCAGGAACGATGTGAACAATGTGCTGTTGTTGCTGCAGGGGCTGGGATGGATGGCATTCCGGGTGCAGTGGGGCTGCTCCTGCATACCTGGGCCCGTGGAGATGCTGGGCTGCTCCCCAGCCCATGAAAGCCCCATTGTTCTTGCTGCCATATTGCACACTCCGTGATTACAGAGCCTTGGATGAGTCCTGCTTGCAATAATAACCTATTCTTGGCTCTAACACTGCTATATTTAACATTTATATATATTTAAATGCTGGTAATTGCACATGTGGGACATATTGTAATTTGGGTGACAGCTTGGAAGGACAGTGGTGGGAAGAAAAGCATCAGCTGCGTTCAGGGAGGAGAATCCTGGGGTCACACAGGGCAGATTGATCCGTGGGGATTTCACACAAGGGTTGGGACCTCTCTGGAGCAGCCCCAGGATGGGCAGGGATCCCACCAGGGCTGCAGATCCATCCCTGGAAGTGTCCAAGGCCAGGTTGGAGCAGCCTGGAACAGTGGAAGGTGTCCCTGCCATGGTAAGGGGAGAAGCCAAATGGGCTTTAAGGTCCCTTCCAACCCAAACCATGATTCCATGAGATCCAGGCAATCCCAGTTTCTACTTCCATGTCTGAAGCTGAATTATTCTTTTTTTACCCCTTTTGTGCCTTTTCATTGTGAAAAAAAGGCATTTCCCTCCCACAGTGGGGTGTTGGGTGACTTCAGCCCAAACCATGGTTCAGGTGTGAAACGTGCCTGCAGTCAGTGGCAGCAAGTCCCCCACAGGTTTTGTAGGATTCTTTATATCCTTAACCAGGCAAGCTGCACATTTCCTAAACCCCACCCCAAAATGGCAGGGGGAAAGGAGCTTTGCCCCCGGTCCTACAGGTCAGAATGGGCAGAAGTAACTCCAAAATCAAAATACCTATTTAAATTCTGTGTTTATGTTGGGGCGAACATTGGTGGCACACACTTATGGATTTTAAATGGAGTATTTGATGCTGCACTGATTAGGTTTGCTGTAAAAAAAAAAATTGTAGTCTTCATCCAGTAGAAAAAAATTATGTTCTTGGGTGGATTAGGGCAGATTTGGGGAAATGTGGACAGAAATTTGGGCAGAAGCCTTCAGGTATGGAAAAAGCCACCCAAAAGATTCCAAGAGAAAAACTGCGAACATTCAGGTTGCCTAGGTTCTGTTGGTAGAAACAATTTCATTTATTTGGTTTTGGGTGTTTTTCCCTTAACTGATCAACTGCTGGGGGATTAATTGCCCAGATTAATTTTTGCTCATTAGCGAAGCCTTCAGGCTGGCCCCAAGCCTTTCCTGCAGCAGGTTCCCACCGATCCATGCAGGTGGGGGAACTTCCCTGCATCCCTGGCATGGAGCGAGGATGGGCAAAGCCGTCCTGCTCCGAACCGGGGCTCGCCTCCCTGGGCGTGCGGGAATGGCTGTTTTACAGGGATTTATTTATTTATTCTGTATTCGGGGAAGGGTTACTGGGATGGCTCCCATCCCCGGGGCGCCGCTCCCCTCGGGCACTGTGCCGCCGTGGGGCGGGACACGCGGCCGCGGCTCGCCCCGCTCCCGGAGGCGGTGCTGGTGGCCCGGGCCGGTCCGTATCCCCCCGTTGGTTCCCGGTTCGCTCCCAGCCCGCGGGGCGGCCGCGCTCCCGGGGCCGCCGTTCATTCACGGCCGCGCCGGGCTGGGAGCGGGGCGGGGCCCGCGCCGCGCGCCGGCCAATGGGAGGCGGCGGCGGCGCGCGTCACGCGGCCGCGGGCCAATGGGAGCGCGCCGGGCCTGAACTTTTGCCACGGCGGACAAGTTGATACATCGCGGGGGTGTGTCCGGCGCGCGGCCCGCGGGGGGGCCGTTAACCCCCTCGCTGCCGTGACCCACTTTCACCGCGCCGCGCTCGCCCCCCCCCCCGCCCCGCGCCGCCGCTCCCCGCGGGGCGACCCCCCCTCACCCCGGCCCGCGGCAGCGCGGGGCCGCGCGGGGCCGGCGGCGGGCGGGCGCGGGGCGGCGCGGGGCGCGGGGCGCTTTAAGCGGTCGGAAACCCGAGCCGGTGTTTGCGCAAGGGCCGGTGCCGCGCGGAGCCGCCGGAGTGTCTAGACTGGCACATGATGGGCGGCAGCCAATGGCGGCGCCGCTCGCGAGGGGCCCCGCGCGCGCGCCCCGGCCACACAAAAGCCGGCGAGGGGCGGGCGGGCGCGAGCGGGCGGCGGCGGCGGCCCCGGGAGCCGCGCACGGAGCGCGGGGACCCGCCGGACCGGGGCCGCGCCCTGCGATGCGGACAAGGGACGCGCTGACAACCGGCCTGCGCTGCGGGCTCTGCTGCTTCTTCGCCTTTCTGATTTAATTTTTTTCCCTTCTTTTTTTTATAATTATTTTTTTTACTTTTTTTTTTTTTTTTTTTTTTTTTTTACTATTTTTGGCCGAAGGGATCCGACGCCTCCGAGCGGCCCCCGGCGCCGGTTCCCCGCCGGGCGGCACCCCCGCGCCGAGCGCGCTTCCCCGCTCCTCCCCACCTTGTATGGTGGAGCGGCCGCGGGGCGCAGCCGAGCGCTGCCCCGGGCTCCCCCCGGCCCTCGCCCCCGCCGCTCCCCGCCCGGCCCCGCGTTGGCAGCCGATGTAGGGCACGGCGCGGCGCGCCCGAGCCCCAGCGCCGCCACGGGAGCGGCCCCCGCGGCGCCGTCTATGCCCGCGCCGCCCCGCCGCCCCCCCCATGGTGCGGCCCCGCCGCGGGCCGTCGGAGATCCGCTGGGCAGCAGCGCCGCGGGGAGTCCGGGCTGCTCCGGGGCTGCGATGAGATAGAGCCGGCGGCGGAGCGAGGAGCCCCGCGGAGGAGGGCGGGGGGCGGCGGAGAGCGACGCGACCCCCGGCCGCCCGCGGGTCGTATGTTCAGGTCCAAACGCTCAGGGCTGGTGCGGCGACTTTGGAGGAGCCGCGTCATTCCGGACAGGGACGGCGGAGATGGGAGCGCCAGGAGCGGCCACGACCTCGGAGCCACCGGCAGCTGCAAGATCGCGGAGAAAAGCCCCTCGGTGGAGCTCCGCGCGGTAGCGCGCAGCCTGCTGCTGCGGGAGCCGGAGGAGCGGCGCGGGGCGGCGGGCGAGGCGGCGGCGGCGCCGCGCGGGGACCCCATGGCGGAGCGGCGCGGGGCCCGGCTCCGCGCCCCCGGCTCCGCGCCGGAGAGCGACGGCCGGACCGTGACCTGCTGCCTCTTCTCGGAGCGGGAGCCGGGCGGCCCCCAACCTCCCCCCGCCGCCGCCCCCGGCCCTGACGGCCCGACCGACGGCGGCTCCCCGGAGCGGCGGGGCCGGGAGGCGCGGGCGCGGCTGCTGCTGCTGGAGCAGGAGCTGAAGGCCGTCACCTACTCGCTGCTGAAGCGGCTGAAGGAGCGCTCGCTGGACAGCCTGCTGGAGGCGGTGGAGTCCCGCGGGGGGATGCCCGGCGGCTGCGTCCTGGTGGCCCGCACCGAGGTGCGCCTGGGGGGCCTGGCGGCGCCCCCGCACCTCCTCCTGGGCAAATTGTTCCGCTGGCCCGACCTGCAGCACCCCGCCGAGCTGAAGCCCCTCTGCGAGTGCCAGAGCTTCGGCGTCGCCGACGGACCCACGGTCTGCTGCAACCCCTACCACTTCAGCCGCCTCTGTGGGCCAGGTGAGCAGCGGCGAGTTGGGTCGTCCTCCCCCCACCCCGGTACAAACACGCACGGATTTGGGGGTTCGGGGTTTCTGACCCCTCACGGGGTTTATCGGAACCCTGGTGGGCAGCGCTGCCCCGGCCCCGCGGTGTTGCGGGGATGCCCGGGGGGACGCGCCCGCTCCGGGGTCTCCGCCGGGCATCCCCCCTCTCTGGAACCAGCGCTTCCAGTTGTGCGTAAAAGGCCCTTTCCCTTTATTGGTTTTTTCCCCTTCCCGCGGAGTTTCCCCGCTCTCCGGGAGCCGGACGGGCGATAATCGGCGGCTCCATCCCGCTGGCGCCAGCCTGGCTCGCTCCTATCGGAGCCGGGCGGTCACCGCCGCCGGCTTAAAGCCGCAGGCGCTTCGGGGGGGCCGCGGGGATGTCCCCGCCGCGGGGATCCCCGCACCCGCGGGGACTGCGGGGGCTCCTGCAAGTCTCCAGCGTTTCTATTTTTTTTTCTTTTTTGTTTTTTTACCTCTTTTTTACAGAGATAAGCGTTTTCCAGGCGTGGGTTTGGGCTCGTTGAGGGTTTTTTGTTTTTTTCAGCAACGCTCGATTGTGTGTCCATGTCAGCAGGGAATGGTTAGATGGAGCAGAGACATGTTGGAGTTTGGGGTGCAGAAATGGAAATAATATTTAATAGGCTGTACAAAAACTGTAATGAGACTGGACAGCTTGATTCCCACTGCCAGAGGGCAGGGTTAGATGGGATATTGGGAAGGAATTGTTCCCTGGCAGGGTGGGCAGGCCCTGGCACAGGGTGCCCAGAGAAGCTGGGGCTGCCCCTGGATCCCTGGAAGTGTCCCAGGCCAGGCTGGATGGGGCTTGGAGCAGCCTGGGACAGTGGAAGATGTCCCTCCCATGGCAGGGGTGGAACGAGATGATTTTTTATGTCCTTTCCAACCCAAACCATCCTATGATTCTGTGCTGACTGTCCCTTTTTTTGGCAAGAACTTTGATTTTATTATTTCTGTTGCAATCTGGGCTCCTGCCTCGCTTTGCATCACTTCTTTCAAAGAAACTTCTCTTCTGGGCGTGCTTCTCCCGAAGGTCGCTAGAGGCTGGAGGCAGCTCTTTTGCTCCCGCTGGAGCTGAGCTGCGTTTTTAGGAACGGGGCATTTCTCGTAGAAACGGGAGAAGTTTCCCGGTGTCTGTCCTGCAGCCGGGGTGGTTTTCCCAGCCGTGAGCGGCTGCCAGCCCTGTGCTGGGAGTAGTAGAAAGCAGAGCTGTTATCGAGTGGCTCCTTATCACCTTGATAACGGGTGGCTGTGCCAGGACCCCACCCGCGCCGGCTGGGCGCTGGTAACAGGAGCCAGGAGAAGGCCTTGATGCCCTTTTTCCACAAGCGGCTCCCTGCAGGGATCATCCTGCTGCTGGTTCCCACCCATTGGGGTGTGAAAGTCCTGGGGGGCTTCCAACGAGTCCCTGGTGACAGCAGGATGGAGTGGCACCAGCACAGCCAGGTCTGCCTGCTACCTCCACATAGGGACACCAGCACCTTTATTTTTCTGTATTTTGGGATTTATAAGCACCCTGCTCCCTTGGGGGGAACGGGGAAGCTTTTGTGAGAAGCAGTGGATGACCTGCCCAGAGCCGTCTCTCGGGGGATGCTGAGGTGCTTTTTGGGGAGCCCAGCGGGGTGAGCTGCGGGTGCTGCTGTCAGCTCCGGGGGGGCGCTGAGGGCACTGCCGTGTTTCCCTGCTCTGGGGTGGGTTTGGTGCCACTCAGGGACTTGACAGAGCGATTCCTCGCTGGAGCCGGTGCCTGCTCAATGCTGGTACAGCCCAGCTGGCTGCACGCTCAGTTTTGGCAAGTTACAGTTCAAGAAACATCACTGCCATACTATGGAAGGGGGAAAGAAAGCCCTATGATCAGGGCCTGGACCCTTCCAAGAACAGCGAGAATGCTTGAATGACCGACCTGCTCTAGCAAAGCACCTCTGAGGATTTGCTGGGCTTGGAGCACATGGCTGCTCAGTGCTGCTGCTTAAAGCCGAGCTCAGGAGCTTTGTGGGATGGATTCAGGGTGAGGGTATCATGGTGGCCTCTGCTCCTGAGCCGCTCTAGTGCCAAGGCCTTTTGGGATGGACTGAGGTTATGGGGTGGCTTGGTGGCCAACCAGCCCAGCTCTGGTGCCAGCCCTGTGTGCCAGGAGGAGCCTCCTTACCACCTAATCCTTCTTTTCAGTGCTTGGGAAGTGTTTGGGGAGCTCTTGTCGAGCCCTGTGTGTTGGAGTCACCCATGGAAGGTTGTCTCCCAGTGCAGATGATGGAATTGGGGTTCTTGGAGAGCAATTTGATGTTTTGTGTGACTCGATCTGTGGGTGTCCAGGCCCAGATATGGGGCACAGGGGTGCAGCACTTTCAGTAGCAAAGCCCACTTTGAAAGTTCGAGGTGGGACTCCCATTGTTCAAAAATTAGGGAACCCTTGGTCTCCAGTTGCTTCCAAGTGTTTTGTTTTCCACTGGGTGTTCATAACCTTGGAAGAGTTCCTACCCCCCCAAAAGAGAAAGCGAGAGGGTTTGTTGATAAACCGAGCACAGCACTAACCTGAAGTTTTGTTTTTCCAGAGTCTCCACCACCTCCCTACTCTCGGCTGTCTCCTAATGATGAGCAAAAGCCACTGGGTACGTGTTTTGTGTCTTTTGATCTCGGGGAACTCTTTCATGGTGCAGCCCCGGTGCTGGTTCTGAGACAGCCCTGCCTGGCACGCCAGGCAAAAGCCAACAAGTCGGGGTTTTATGGCTGCTCATTATTTCTGAGCAAGCATCAGCTGACAAGTTTTAAGAAGTAAATGGATGCCAGTTTATCCTACCAAATTACCGTGCAGACACATGCATATTTTCCAAAATAATATGAAGCTCTATTTTTAATGAAGGCGTAATGAAAGGTTACCAGACGTCATGTTTTGTCTGCGTGTGTAATCTGCGGGAGTGGGAGCTCCTGGTGCCATTTCCATAAAGGCCTGGCTGTGCTGCTCCATGCAGGAACCAGCTATTACCCTTCCTCTGCTCCTTACAAAGAGATGGAAACCCTTTGAAACTCAGCACTGTGTCATTTCTGAGCGGGGTGTCACTTCTCCTGGGGAATTATGGAAGGTTTTCCAGGCAGAGTTGGTGAGAGCAGCTTTGGGGTGGCCCGGCTGGGTGTGGAGTGCTGGGTGCTGGGCTGGCAGCCCTGGATCCTGGTCCTGTGTGCTGCACGCTGGCCTGGAGATGTTTTGAGCTGCCATTGCTGCATCCTCACCATCCTTTCTCAGCCCTGCTTCTTGTGGAATTAAATGGAAAGCAAAACCTGGGAGCATGGGAGGGAAGGGAGGAATCCCACATCCCTCTTGGATTTCTTGCTGGGATCAGTGCAGCTGAGACTTTGGTCAGTGATTTCCCGGGGTTAATGCCCAGGGGAGCTGCTTTTGCTGCCGTGGGGCAGGGACAGGGAGGAGACAGACGGGGTTGGGCAGGGCTAGGAGGGGACAGCCCCGGGGGAAGGCACTGCTGCCCCTGCCCTGCCAGCCTGGGAGCAGCTCAGCCGTGTGTGCACCCCGTGCCCGGCGCCTCCATCGCCACAGGGCTGTGACCAGAGCAGCCTGCAAGGCCAACCTGGCTGCTGGTGGTTTTTTTTCCTTTTTTTTGTTAGGTGTGGAGGCAAAAAAAAGGAGTTGTCCCTCCCTGCGCTCCCTCTTCCAAGTTAATTCCTTTTAGAAACTGCTTGTGCTGCAGGGAGAGATGATAGTGAGCGACACGTGACTTTATTAAAACAACAGCCAGGGGTTGAAATTTGCTTCACTGGCTTGTTTGATTGGAAAAATAATAGTTAATCTGTGAGCAAACAGTTGAGCACTTAATTAGAGGGGTGTAAGCAAGAGAGAATAACAAAGACTCTTAACTTGTTAAAACAAAGTTTCCTTCGCTTCAGCAAAGAGGAAGGAAGGAAGCAAGAATAAACAGCTTCAAGAATTTTAATGGTGATAATTAAGTATAGTAACTCTGACTTGTTTAGAGGCTTAATGTAACTTTATCCAGTAAGCACCAAGTTCCTACTTGTTTGATCAACTTAACTGGAGTTATTTTTGTGGTCGAGGCAATTCAAACTTTGCATTTGCGTGGTGGAGCTCCAAAGTTAATGGCTGCTCTCTGGCTCTGTGCAGAGTTTCTCTGCTCGGGAGGTGCTGGGAAGTCCAGCAGCCACGGGTGCTCACGTAGCACTGGCAAACGCAGCAGGACTAAAAGTGCTTTTTTTTCTTTTGTTTTCTCCCCCAGATCTATCAGATTCCACGTTGTCTTACACTGAAACAGAGGCTACAAACTCTCCCAACGTCACGCCCGGAGATTTCTCAGGTTGGTTGGCAGCTCTTGGTGCTTTCCCCCCTCCATGGGGGCTGGTGGTGGGGCAGGAGGGGATGGAGGTCCTGGTCCTGCTCTTGGTTTGTGCTCTGGGTGTGCAGAGAAGGACAAGGAGCAGTTGTTTGAGTTGGTTTTTCAAAGACATCCATGCTGTGCATGTTGTGATAAGATGCTGTTTGTGGGGTGAGCAGGGACGTTTGGAGGTGGCCAC
Source organism: Melospiza georgiana (assembly GCF_028018845.1). Classification (NCBI taxonomy): domain Eukaryota; kingdom Metazoa; phylum Chordata; class Aves; order Passeriformes; family Passerellidae; genus Melospiza; species Melospiza georgiana. The sequence continues at coordinate 19,138,005 of NC_080442.1, forward strand.
AGGGCCACTCGTGTCCTGTGTGGAGGCCACCAGGATGGGTCCCAGGCTGTGGGGCTGGGCTGTGGGCCCTCCCCGTTTCCATGGCTGGGCTTTGTGCCCTCCCCATTTCCATGGCAGGCACTGGGGCCCTCCCCATTTCCATGGCTGGGCCGTGGGCCCTCCCCATTTCCATGGCAGGCCCTGGGCCCTCCCCATTTCCATGGCAGGCACTGGGCCCCTGCAGCGCTGCTGCTGTGGGGAGGTTCTGGTTCCTGCCGGGACCGTCGGGCTGGTGTTACCTGTTGGGCCCTGGCCCCGGGCTGCACTCCCTGCTTTCATGAGCAGGCTCCCAGCTACGGAGCCATTGAAGATCCCGAACAAAGCTTGGCTTAATTAGGTCCTGGTTTTTGCTCTGCCCCACCCTGCAACCTTTCATTCACTTAATGGGGCTCTGCAAGGCCTGGGGTGGTTTTCCCTGACAGCAGGGAGAGCTGGGGCTGGCCTTGGCTCAGCACATCCCACATCTCTGTCCTTGCTGGGGGCTCCTGTGTGACAGGAGGGGCCTCCCTGTAGGACCAGGCTTAATTCCTTTGCCTGGTTCAAGGTCTGAGATCTGGGGTGAAGGCAGACCAAGATGGATTTTGGTGGAGCCCCTGGTGCCTCTTCAGCAGCTGGGGTGGAGCTGGGGCACCTCGGAGGCTCCTGGCTGGATTGCTGAGCACATGGATGGGATGTGCTGTGGCTCAGGGGAGGGGCTGCAGGGGAACTTTGGGTACTGGTCCCTTGGCTGTGGCATTTCTCTTCATTTTCTTTCCTTGCAAGAGTTCATGGTCAGTCTGGTGAGAAGTTTGGTGAGGCTTGGGCATTCCTGGGGATGTTTAGGCTGATCCCAGCTCCAAAGGGAGTTCAGATAGCACAGGGTCTGTATCATGGCACAGTGGCTCATTTCCCTCTGGGGATTTTCCCTTCCCCTTGTCCTTTCAGGTGTCCCTGTGCTTGGGCCCACATTGCTGTGCTGCCAAGTGTCCAGAGCAGGGGAACAATTGATAGCAGGACTGGGATAATTCAGCCTCATGCTCTAATAAATGTGTGTTTGCATTTCCTAACAAACATTCCTAGGGCTGCATGCACATCCCTAAAGCTCCCCGTGCCCGTGGCTTTTGTTGTAACTTGATAATTGGCATTAATTACAGCAGCCAAGTTGGAAAAGTGGGGTTCCTGAAGATGTAATGGTTTAGCCTCCCTCATGGCCCAGCCTTTATGGGACATCTGGTGGGTTTGCTGGAGAGAAGAGAGATTTTAACTTTTCCTTGAACAATATAATGATAACATGTGACCGCGATTGTGCTGAAACCAGATCCCTCCTCTCCCCCTGTGCTGTTTCCAATGGTGTAACTTTTAATAAGAGTCTGGGGCTGGGTGATTTATTTTTCCCCAGTGCTCAGGATTGCTGAAAGAGGATAAGAGCCCTGCTGAAGTTAACCCATACATGTCATCACGGGGAAGTACAAGGGAAAAACCCACTTAGGCTCCAGTCTACCTGCCTCATTTCAGTTTGTTTATTCTCCATTTCAACTCATTTAATAGCTCTGCTTGAAGTGTATGTCTGTGGGAGGGATACACCAAGCACGTGGTCCTCCCTGCCTCCTCTTGTGTACTCAGTGTGCATTTAACTTGTCTTCCATAATAAGTACATTTTGGATCTAGCATCAAGCCACTGCTGTTTATTGGTCCAGCTTTGATAATCAAAAAGGCTTTTCCTACTAAAGCCACAAAATTCAATTTTGTGTAACAAAGAGAACCATTCTTCTCCTGTTTCTCCTTTACTTGATGAACTTCCAAACAGGAGGTTTTAGAGTGAAGGCAAAAGATGATCTCTGTCATGTGTGTTAATTTAAAAAAATAACAAAGCCTTTTTTTTTGAAGTAGGGCCTTCCATGGCTAAAATATTACCCTTAAAAGAGGGAAACAGTGAAGTGTCAGGCTCAGTGTAAAGTTCAGAGGAGCAGTCGGTGCTGACTGAAGCACAGGCCGTGGGTGGGTGGCTGGATGTGACCTGGGTCCATGGATGATTCCCCAGAGCCCTCTTCATCTCCTGTTCAGACATTTGGGTCTTGGAGCAGAGTTGTTCGTGAAGGGTCAGGGTCCAGCCACAGCTTCTCCCTTGGAATGGGGGTGCTGCTGTTTCCCCAGCAGGTGCAGTGGCCTGGGAAGGTCTGGGTTGGTGGCCAAAGGCACTTGGGGGTGTCTGAGCCTGCAGTTTGCTCCTCCTGGGCTCAGGCAGTGCCACACTCAGCACAGAGAGCTCCATCCTTTCCTCCTGAGGTTCATTCCTGCCTGGGCAGCAGGGCTGAGCAGAACCTGCTCTTTGGGGTTGTGTTTGAGGCCCAGGTGGTTCCCTGGCCTGGGCTGAGCCTGTGTGTCCCCTGGGAGCAGCAGAGCCTTGGCCAGCCCTGGCGTCCCAGCAGGGCTGGGGAAATACCAGGGAAAGGGCAAAGCCCAGCAAGGCAGGAACAAAGCTCAGCCTCGTGACTCATAATTGGTGGAACATTTGTAGTAATTTTTTTTCCCTTCCCCTCAGACTTGGCTCCTCCAGCACTTGCCAAGAAGCTGCTGCACCCGTTGGACTTGCCAGGCATGGGGAGGGCTGAGCCTCTGCAGAGATGGGATGGGATGGAGCACTGCTGTGGGCTCTGGGATTCCTGCCTTCCTCTGAGTCCCACAGGGCTCTCCCTCACTGGCCCTGGGAAGGATTTTTTCTTAAAACCCATGGAATTGCCCCATTCCTGTTGGAAAAGCCCCACTGTGAACATTGGGCACAGTTCTTGCTAGTGCTGACTTTAAATAGGAGAGGGCAGGTGGGAGAGCTAAAGGTGGCCTTGCATCTGTAGGTCTCTGTGCTGGCTTGACCATCCCCAGGGAAGATGCTGATTTATTTTTTCCAAAAATAGTTGTTTTGGGTGTTTTTAAACTTTGAAATCGCTTCCCATGTGCTAAAACTCTCCAAGAGTTTCAGCTCTGATGAATCCGAGCTGAAAATGTGCATCCCAAAGAAGAAATGTTGCATTGGTGGTTTGTTGGAGGAGAGATGAATTCTGTCTGTGCTCCAAAGCAGCAGGAAGGTGTTTTCCACCCTGAAGTGGAAGCACAGGCATGAGTTTATTCCAGCTGCTCTGCTGAGCTCCATGTGGAGATGAGCTGTGCTTGGTGACTGATGGTGGTGGAGGAAAGCTGAGAATTAACAGAGAGAAAAAAACAGAGACTGAATGGGCAGGAGCTTATTTAAATTATTTCTGGCTTGATTGGTATTTTTTCTTTTTAAGATGGGGCAGTTTTTGCAGGGCAGTGGTGGGGCTGGGGACATTGGATTAGGGGAGCAGGGTCCCTGTATCCCCACAGGGAGGAAGAAGGCAGGAGCATCCATCCCAGCTGGTGACTCAGCCCTGCTGAGGTGATGCCACAGCTCCAGGCAAGAGCCAGAGGGTTTTTCTGCTTCCAGCAATATTTAGGATGAACTTAAGGAAGCATATTTTAAAACCCACTGAGTGGAGAAAGTGAACGTCTCCCTTCCTCTCCCCCCCAGAAATAACAGGCTGCAGGATTTATGCTAACAAGGAAATTTATGAAGATCCTGTGTGTTAGGAGTAGGAAAAAAAAAAAAAAAAAGGAGCCCATTAAATGTGTCAGGCGGATGTGTGTGGCAACTGGGCAAACATTGCCCTTTCCGGGCTGGGGGAGAGTTCTGGAATTACCTGTTCATAGAAAAAGGGTATTTCTGTTAGTGATGGGACAGCACTTTCTTCTGGGGGAAATGTTGGGTTTTGAGGACAGACTCAGTGACAGCTCTGGGCTGGGGGCTGGGACTGGCCAGCACCACCCTGGAGCCTTTTCATCCCTTCTCCCCTCCCTTCCTGCAGGAACAAATCCTTTTAGAAAGACACAACCTATCTGTGCATCCAGTTTAATCACAGACAGATGTTTGTTTGGGCCAGTTTGGGTTTTGGTTTCTTTTTTTCTTTCACATTTAACTGTAGCTTTGCTGGCTTGCCTTCCCCTGTGCAGTCTAGAACAATCAGGGTTTGGCTGCAGCCTCTCCTGGTCGGAGGAACGAGCCCCTTGCCAAGAGCTACTTCTTTGATGCAAAAAAATACATCCTGGAGGTGCTTTGTCAGATGTTTTTATATTAAACAGCTTTCCTCCATAGTTTCACTTTGCCAACGGGAAATAAAGTGCATCTATTTTCCAGAGTGCTTCAGAGAGGAGTTCTGTGGAGGCTTTTCCCACTTGGCTGGGGATGGCCGTGGGTGCTGCAGCCCCGTGGGAGAGCCCCAGAGCCCAGCCTGCCCTCCCTGGGGCTTTGCTCATGGGCTGGCACCAGAGGCAGCTTCTCCAGCTGAGGGTGAATCATGGATTGTCCCTGAAGGGGAGGTGGGGAAGCTCTGGGAGCAGCTCCCTGGGCTCTCAGGGCTGTCCCTTTCACAGGGGTGCAGGTGTGCTCCTTTAGTTTATATGTGTGTCTGGGCTGTTGATAAACCCCTGGAGCCAGAGGAGTTATGGAGGGCAGGGGGTTTTCCACATCCATTTGTGCTTACCCCCATGGTGGGGGGCTCAGGTGGCAGCTCCTGGAGCTCTGCCATTCCTTTGGAGCAGAAGGTGAAGGGATCATTGACTCTGTGGCCAGCTGGGCTCCTCTTTGTGTCCAAATCCTGTTGAGAGCAGAGAGTATTCCACCTGGGAAAATCGTGAACAGATGAAGTTGTTCAGGGCATTGAGCAAGCAGCAATTTAAGAAAAATTTTTTAAGAGTTCGATGACTTGCCAGTGGAATAGAATCACCCTAGATCAAGGCTGGAGGGAGATATTACCTGCATGTGGTTGTTTTTCTATGAAAACCCTGTGGGATAACTCAGGTTGGGCCACCAAACCAAGAGCTGGAGCACTGAGCTGGCGGATGCCTGTGCTTTGGTGGCCCTGCACCTTTGTGGTGCCACCTGTACCCTGTGCATTGTGTGGAGAGGTGCCCGTGGCTCCATCCCTGCAGAGCCTGTGCAGCTCCAGAGCTGTTCCTAAAGCCAGTGAAGCTGTTGGTGTAAAATACCCCGTGGGTAATGGGCTTGGAGTGCAGGGCTCAGCCAGGCAGTGATGTGGCATGGGGAAATTCATTTCATACAGGCTGGAGGTGGGAAGGGGTGCTTTGTGCTGAAGGTCTCCTGAGGAGGGACATGGATGTTCCTCTGAGGTTTTGCTCCTGTGCCCAAGGAGCAGCAGCTGACAGGAGGGCAGGAGGTGGGCAGTGTCCCTTTGTTGCTAAACCCACCCAACAGCCTCCCTTCAGACATGAGGACAGTCAGAGCTGTCCCTAAAACATCTGGGCAGCTGGAGCTGGGCCTTGTTCAGAAGAAGGAAGGGGAGAAGCCAAGCTGGCTGCCAGAGCCTGGGATCGTCTGCCTGGAGAGGCACAGGCTGCACAGGGGTGGGAGGAGGTTGGTCTCACCGATATTGGTGAAACCCCGTGCCTGATGCAGAGATGGAAGCTGCCCTGCAGATTATGCCTCTGTATTTGTGTGTACACACAGCTCCAGAGCCCCAGAGGGGAATTTTCCATCAGGGATCCAGGCAGGATGATGCCCTGAAGGGAAAGTTCCATGGGCAGAATTTGGGTTCCCTTGAAGGCAGGACTCTGAAGTTCTCAGTATATTCCAGCAGAATATACTTCTCCAGAGAAGGAGAAAGTTGCTTTTTCTCCCTCTGTCACCTAGAACTGGGGTGGGTTTTCACAGCTAGCCTGGGTGTTTTCAACCTAGAAGTTCTTGGAGAAAGTACAAGACGCAGATAAAACATGTTTTTGTCTGTGCTTCATTGAGTAGTTATGATGTTTGGCCTTGAATCACAGAACAATCACATCCCTCACTTCTCCAAGCACCTAGGCATCACTCTTTATAAAAAGAAACATCAGGAAGTAAGCAAGTTACTTAAAAGTAAATTAGTTTAATCTTTGTAGCCTAAATGTTACATTCTTGCACCCTATTAGGGGCTGGATACGACTTTCTAGGTAGTAAAAGTTCCTTTGATGTAGCTCTGGTTGTGTCCTTTAAGCAGCATGGATCCACGGATCCAGCTTTGTTTGAACTTTCCTTTTTCCCTGGGCCTGTGTTTTGCTTTTTAAAGGGATTTGCTGAATACTGGACACAGTGTATTTATGACCTTTGAAAACGGGGAATGTTTTGAAGGAGGAATTTTGGCTTCTTATAGGGGACCTGTAGAGAGAGGCTTGTGTTCACAGTCCCAGTAATAGATTTTTTTGTGGCACTTTGATGAGTGAGAGGTGTTTATAGGCTTGATTCATAACTGAGTTACCAAGGTTTTCCACGGAAATAACTTATTAAATGTGTGGCGCTCACCGGAGCCATTGAAGTCTGGAGATTTGCTCTTCATCAAAGGCACCTCCTTCCCCAGCTCCAAGGCCTAACTCAGCATTTTACCTCTGCAGGATGCTCAGACCCAGAAGGGCTGTGTGGTGTGGGAGCTCGAGCTGGCTTTTAGTAACAAATTTTAAAAAAAGGCAAACTGGAAGAAGGAGGAAAAAAAAAACCTCAGGAAAAACATCCCCGCTGTCGCTGGGAGCTGCTGATGGTTAAACCTGCTTTTCTGGAACACTGCTTGTTTGTGTGGATTTTCTCTGCTCCACAGCTGAAAAGTCCATCCCTTCAGTGCTGCTGAGGGCTTTGAAGTGTCCCCAGCCCCTGAAGCCCAGGTTCAGTTTGCTGGCAAAGGAGACTCAGCTCTCTGTGCTTCCCCAGAGCCTGGGGCTGCCATTCCCAGCCCTGCCCCAGGCTCCTGCTGCTGCCTGCTGCTGCAGGGGGGACATTGCCTCACTGAGGCCCCTCCTGGGCTTGGGGTTTGTCCCAGCTCTTGCTCTGCCCCTGCTCTGTGCCTTTCACTTGGCTGATTCATCAAATCCTGGTTTGGGCTGGGAGGGAGCTTAGAGCTCATCCTGCTCCCCCCTGCCATGGCAGGGACCCCTCCCGCATCCAGGGGGCTCCAAACCCATCCAGCCTGGCCTGGGACACTGTGCCAACCTTGTCAAAACTCCTTCTGCAGGTTTCTTGTAGCCCAGGAAATGGGAGTTTAGCTGGGAAAGAGCATCAGCCGAGGGCAGGGCTGGGAGAATGGAGAGGGGAGGATGTGCAGCACTGGGGTCTGGGCTGGGGATGCTCAGCACTGTTGGATTCCTGTTTGGGTGTGTTTTTTGTGAAAGAACAAAACCATTTCACATGGAAATGCCTGTCTTGGCTGACCTCTGGCAGGGCTGCTGATGCTGACTGGTAATGGCCTTTGCAGCTCCTGGGGCTGGAGCAGGGATCAAACAGCTCTGGCATGGAAGTGCTGGGCTGTGCTGCTGTCCCAGAGAAGCTGCTCCTTCAGGGAGAAGCTGGTTCCTCATCCCAGGCTTTGGATGTGGGAAAATACATGGGAAAACCCACCAGCATCAGAGGACATAAACAGAATTAAACCCAAAGCTCCTCTCCTGGCCCAGCACCTCCTTGATCAGCCCCACACCCCAGGTTTTCCCCTCTTTTTTTACTGTGTTTTCCTAGTTTTATTCTTTAAATGGCAAAGAGTTGCCTCTGATTCCCAGGCCTGCAAACCCTCCCAAAATATATCCTGGCTCCCCACAGGGATGCAGCCCTGCAGGGAGCAGGCTCAGCCTGGGATGCTGCTCCCTGCCCTCAGCATTTTGCCTTTCAGGTTATACAATCCCATGTCTGGAACCTGCCAAAAAGTCAAATCCCAGCAGTGCAGGGGAGAGGGATGTGTGGGGAGTTTGTTTTGCCCTTGACAGCAGTTCTGTGTTCTGGGGGGTGCAGGGGGTCTCTGCTGAGGGTTCAAGGAGCCCACGTGCTCCTGTCCTGCAGCATCCCCACCCGCTCCATGGGCATTCCCAGAGCCATCCCTCCCTTCCCAGGGCAATTCATGGCAGTGCCCTGGTGCCACTTTTGCTGTCCCAGCTGGGCACTGCTGCTCTGCTGGCCCCGCTGCAGCTTGGCCACGTCCCCTTCCTGCTCCTGTGGTTGGTTTATGGCTTTGGAGATGTTCCTCCTCCTGAGTGCTTGTGGCCCAAGGATCAGGCTGCCCATTCCTCCAGGCTGGAGAAGCTGGAGCCTTCAGGGGCATCTCTGGGTGCCAGGGATGCTTGGGCAGGATTTCTCACAGTGGCTCCACGCAAGGGCGGGAGACACAACTGTGTTGGTTTTATCTGTGTATTCCATGAGCAGGAGCAGAACCTGCCAGCAGCAAGGCTATTTTTCAGCTCTTTCCATTTATTAAGGTCTCATTTGCTAAGATTTTTCCATGAGAGAAGCCAAAGAATGTTAAAGACTTGAAAAAAAAAAAGTGCCAGCTGCTTTGTGCTTTCACACAGAGTGATGCAAAGCTGTCAGTTCAATCAGGGAAGAGGCACCTCAGGAGCTGGTGGGTGATGAGAGCTGGGCAAGGCCCTGGCACAGGGAAACTGGGGCTGCCCCATCCCTGGCAGTGCTGGATGGGCTTGGAGCAGCCTGGAAGGAGGGATGGGATGAGCCCTCCCAACCCAGCCCAGCCCGTTCTGTTTCTCTGCTGAGATCTTCAGATTTACCCCAGCTGTCTGCAGAGGCTGCTGCTGGGATGGACACACATCCCTTTGCTTCCCTTTGCTCTTTCTTTGCCCTCCTGGCTGCTCCAAGGCCTGGCCTGTGCAGTTCCTGAGCCTGGAGCTCACACAAGGCCCCGTTTGTGCGAGCCTGAGCTGGGAAAAGCCAAGTTTGTCCAGGGGGAAGAATGAGGCACTTGATTCTCCCCCCCTGTGCGAGGCTGTGGGGTCTGGGAGCATCCCTGTCCTCCACAGGGAAGGCAAACATGGGCTCTGCTGGCTGGGAACTCCCAGGGTTCTGCTTTCCCTCAGTCCTGAATAAATGTTGCTCCTTTGGAAGCAATGCTGCATCTTCCCCTCAGCTCTGTGGCAAACACAGGCATTGTGTCCTGATTTTTGCCTGTTTATTTTTTGTTATTTGTTGCTCTTTAAACCCTGCAGTGAGAGCTGTAGGTAAAAATGAACTATAGTTCAAAAAAGGTATCCAAGCTTTAGGTAAAAAAAGCTGTAGGTTTTTTTTTCCAGCATTCTTCTTGAAATCCAGAGGAGCAGTGACACAGCCCAACAGGAGCTCTGAGCCTGGAAGTGTTTAAGGCCAGGCTGGATGGAGCTCTGAGCAGCCTGGTGTGGTGGGAGGTGTCCCTGCCCATGGAGGGGATGGAACAGGATGATCTTAAAGGTCTCTTCCAACCCAAACCATTCCATGGTTCTGTGATCCAAAGCTTGGCCAAGTCTCATAGCAAACAGTCACTGGTGCTTCTAAAAAGCTCAGGCTCCAAGGTTGGATCTGGTTGGGTTTGTGTGGTGCAGCAGCTGTGGAGATAAGGGGCAGATGTGAAAATGGGCAGTTGAATGTCTCAGACCCCATCCTGCCCTATAAATTGTGTCTGCAGCTGCCACCGAGGGCTCGGGCTGCTCTGGGCACTGTGACACTGGGCCCAGCAGGTTGGGATTGTGGCTGTTCTGCAGAGCTCTTTGTGCTGAGGTTTTGTGAAGCCCTGGGAGCAGGACAGTGTTTCCATGGGGGCTGTGGGTGCTGCCTGGTGCAGAGCAGCCCTTGGGCAAGGCCAGGGCTCAGCTTCCCTCAAGCATCGTGGAGTTGCTTTCTGAGATCTGCAAAAAAACCCAACAGAACACAAAAAAACCCAACAAAACTTTATGAATCGACCAGGAAGCCAGTAAAAATTAGTAGCAACAAGCTGATTTCAATGGAAATGGGTTTGCTGCTCTGCTGGCTGCCAACCATTTATGAGACTGGCCGGGTGCCGGGTCCAGCGCCGCATCCCTCACCCTCCTGCTGCTGGAAATCATTTGTGACTCCAAAAAAATAAATAACACTATTGTGGAGCTCTTTTTATGGCTGGGGCCTGAGCTGGGTGGCAGCTCTGCAGTTTGCAGCCCTGCCTGGGGGCTCCCTGCCCCATCTCAGGTGGGTTCCTGTGGGTTTGCAGGGTGCAGGTGAGGACATGGGATGGAGTTGTATCTGTGGGATGTTGGATTTGTTCCTGGATCTGATCCAGGGAAGAGCTGGGTCAGTGTGGCTGTGCCACTTCAGGGGTGTTGGATGCTGTTGGGTGTTGTGCCAGCTGAGGTTTGGGATGGATATCTGGGAAGATTTCATCCTGACAAGGGCTGTCCAGCCTGGCACAGCTGCTCAGGGCAGTTGTGGAGTCACCATGGCTGGAGGGGTGTAAAAGCCATGTGGCTGTGGCACATGGGGACAAGTGGAATGATTGGAGCCGCTGATCTTAGAGGGCTTTTCCAGCCTTACCCATTGTGGGATTGCTCCTGTCTCTGGTGGGGACATCCCAGCCCCCCAGGCCCCAGGGTGGTGTCCCAGGAGTCAGGATCTGGCTTGTGTGGAGCAGCAGACCCCAAAACGGGCCCATTTCTGCTTTGGCTCATCTTTAAATGCCACAGGGGTTTCCAGCATGGGAATTCATCTGACTCTTCATTTGCACCAGGCCTGTGCAGTGCTTGCACAAAGGGATGTGTGTGACTGAGGGCACTTCCACCCCAGCAGAACAAGGAAATTCCCAGCAGAGTACAAACTGAGGTGAAGATCCTGTCAGCTCGTGGAGCTGCTCTTCCCCCATTGCTGGGTTATTTCAATGGAAGGGAAATGGCTGCAGAATTATGTTTTAAAAAAAAGTCACATTTCACAGGTTACAGACTAGGAGCACACTGGGCAGCTTCTTCATCACTGGAACAAGAAAACTGGAGTCATTCTTTATTCCCCAGTAATTACAGGCACATATTTTGAAATCTCCGTGTCTTTTCCATGCTGAATCGCCAGTGCAGACCTTCAGAGCAGGATTGAATTCAGCTGTGCTTGAAAGGGTCGGTCATTTGAGACTTCCAACATTAAAAGATCTTTGCAAATTAGTTTTGCTCTTGCCATGCTGAATTTGTTTGTGTAGAAAACCTCAGTAGATTTGGTATGTGCCTGTCTTTGAAGGGCTGTGCTTCAAAGGCTGCAGCTCTGGGTGTTTTATGTGCTGAGCTCTGCAGTCCCCTGAGCTCTGCAGCCTCGCTGGGAAGTGTCAGCTCGTGTTAAACCTGCAGGAAGGAAAAGCTGAGCCTGGCTTTTCAAAGCTTTCAAGGAAACTGGATGCCCAGGGCTTACTCCTGTAGGAAGCGGGTGCTGGGGCTGCCTGTGCTGGTGTGTGTCACTGCTGCCGCCCCAGGAATGGTTCCATGGCCCTTCCCGTGGGTGAGGGAAAACCCCTGTGTGTTTGGAGAATCGGGCAGAGCTGGTCCCAGGAAATTCAGCTGAGATCTTGGCAGTGAGGACCAAGCACAAGAGATTGGGTTGGACTAGAGCTGGTATTCAAACAAAGGTAAACAGTGAAAATAATATTGTGAAATCTCCTGATTCTTGGCTTCAAATCTGGTTGGTTGTTTTATTTTTTTTTTTTTTTTTCAAAGAAATTGAATTTCAGAAAGGAAAATGGGAGAGAACCTGTCTCACATCCTGGACTTGTGCATGTTTAGATCAGGTCTGTCACCAACCAGGTTTTGTTGGAGTGGGGCTGGAGCCCTTTCCCCTCCAGCCTGGTGTATCCATGCACATCCCAGCGGGCTGCACTGTGGAACTGATCACTTTACAGCACAAAAGGAAAAAAGCCCATAAAATGGAAGGTGTTAATGGAAGGGCTGAAGGGCTGTCACCTCCCAGAGCCCTGGGCTGTCCCACAGAGGGGCTGTCTGTGCCCAGACAAGCTGTGCAAGGTTTCTGTGAGTGCCTTGGGCTGCAGGAAGGAGCTGCCCTGGCTGGGTGCATGCAGCAGGACCAATGCAGGTTTGGCTGAGGACAAACCAGGCAGCACCAGGACATTGCTGGGAGCCAGCAGATCATCCCAGCTCAGCCCCGGGCCGCATCGCTGGCGCTGCTTCCCCCGCCCTTCCCCCTTTGCTCCCTCTCATTGAGATTTCGACACAATATTATTTTAATCCCCGTCCTGTGGCCCCTCCTCCTCCTCGCCGTGCCCTTCCCTGCAGGCTCAGGGCTCTCAATGAGAAGCAGCTGCCTCCCAGAGCCCTCTCCCCTGGCACGGGGGCTCTCCCCCAGCCCACTGAGCCCTCCCTGCTGCCTCTGTCCTCCCTCAGGGCATCTGGGCTGGGTTTGGAGCCATCCCACCCTGGAGCATCCTGGGGTGGGCACAGGGAGCACCCGGGTTTGGGATGTGCCATGGCCCTGCCACCTCCAGCCATCACAGCACAGCCCTGCTTGGGTTAGAGGCTGTTAAATTTTGCCTTTATTAGTTTCTCTCTTGTTTCTGTGGGTCAGGCTGCCTCGGTGCACCTCCCTGGGGCTGAGTTTTGGTGTGTGTTGAGCACAGGAAGCATTCCCTGGGGTTTGGAGTCGTGTTTTCCACCCTGTTCAAACCCCCAGGAAGGTTTTAGGGATTCAGGGGGTGCTGCCAAGGCAGGCAAGTGACTGAAAGTGGTTCAGGCATTAGCAACTCACATGTGCCAGCTACAGGAAGTACCAAGCTCCTCACATCAGCCTTCAGTGGCTCAGGGCAGTGGTGAGGGTGGGCACAGGCTGGTTTAACAGGGAAGGAGCATTTCTGCAGTGCCTGGGTGAGTGCAGCCACCTGAGGGAAACAGCTCAGGCCTATCTTGGAGCTTCTATTCCTCATTTCTCCTTTGAAGTTGTGCTTAATGCTTGTGCCACGTGAATGACCTGAGCAGTGTGTAGGGTGTATGAGGAGCAGGCAGCAGAAATGTTTCTCCAAAGTGCTGTGTCTTTATCCTGGGTTAGTGGTGGCACAGGGGTGAGACCCTGGCTCCTGCTGTGAGTGGTGCAGTTGCACACACTGGAGGTTTGGTGGTCTCCAAACTACAAAGGCAACAGTGAGTGTTGAATGCAGATGCACTCCCAGCCTGGGAGCATCAGTTTGGATACCTTGGATTCATTCCCTGAGCTGTGATGCAGCAGACTGTGATGCAGAAAGAAATTCTCACCAGTTCAGCATTTCACAGCTTGCAGAGCAGAGTTTTTCTGACTAACTCAACCCAGCAGGTCCGTGAGAAAGGGGGGATGAGCAAACACTTCCCTACACGTGCCAGAATTGCAGCGTGGCCCCTGCAGAGCTGTGGCCATGGCTGCCTTCCCCAGGTGCCCCCCAGGCTGGTGGCACTCCCAGAGCAGGAGCAGGGGGATCCAGGCTGGCTCTGTGCAATGCAGCAGCTGCAGCACTCCCAGAGCAGGGGATCCAGGCTGGCTCTGTGCAATGCAGCGGCTGCAGTGCTCCCAGAGCAGGGGATCCAGGCTGGCTCTGTGCAAATGCAGCAGCTGCAGCGCTCCCAGAGCCTGAACAGGGGGATCCAGGCTGGCTCTGTGCAAATGCAGCGGCTGCAGCACTCCCAGAGCAGGGGATCCAGGCTGGCTCTGTGCAAATGCAGCAGCTGCAGCGCTCCCAGAGCGGTGCCTCTCTGCTGGAGTGAAGGCCTGGGTGTTTATTTGAGGGAAGAGCAGCTCAGCCAAACATCCTGCTTTCAGACTCAGAAAGATGCCTGCGGCTCTGTTTGTGTGCAGCCTCCAAGCGCTGGGCTCTGGGCATGGATGGGATTTGCAGGGAGGGCTTAGGGACAGCCTCCCAGGTTTTGGGGTTTCTGCTGCAGGGATTTCCTCATCATGGCACTGGAGAGCTGCAGCACAGTTCCATCAGGATATCCAGTGTCAGGCAGGAAGCTGCATGTCCTCCTGCAGGGCTCTGAAAATCCCCCTCCCCAAGTGGGGTGTTGGAGCTCTGAGTTTTGAGTCAAAATAAAAACCAGTGGGAAGTGCCAAGTTAGGGGGGAGTCTTGGTTTTGGGTCAAAACCGCTGTGGTTTTGCTTCCCCCCTTGTTTCAATCCCAAGCACAGCCCTGCCAGAAACTTGGCTCAGCCTCCCCAGCAGAATTAGGGATGTATTTATGTTTCGGGGTTTGTCAGGAAACCTGAAACCAGGTGAGTTTGGCCAAGGCCAGGCTCTGGCTGGGACAGGGCTGCGAGGAGGAGCAGGACAGGGATGTGCCTCAGGGAGGGCACAACCAGGACTTATTTTTGTAGACATTTCATAGCAACAGGGCTAAAATAGAGTTGTTGCTCTGCCTTCTCCATTGCATTGAAAGGAGACCCTTCTTCTGCTGAGCAGAGCCTCTGTGGTGGTTGGGATGGGGCTCTGGGTTGGTCCTTCAAGCTGCAGGAGAAGTTTGTGGCAGCTCTTAGTTTTAAGCATTGATTCTGAAATAATGGGCTCATGATAAGAGTTTTAACTTCACCCTGCCCTGCACAGCATTGTGCTTTTCCAGCCCCTAACATCCTTCAGTTATGTAGGTGTAGCTTAATGCCACTTATACATCAATTCTGTGTCTGCAGGTAGGGCACACCAATGTATTTATTGTCACAATCCATTTCCAGCTCCATTTCCTATCCAGAGTCATCCAGGCAATGACACATTGCCCATAAGATTTGAATTCCCTTAGTGAGATGTTGCTTTTGCATGTGATTAAAGAGCTAATAATGTTTTGGACCATTTTGATGGTGTTTGGGTAGCAATTCTTGCACTTAATCTCAGAATAATACAGATGTCCATGTCTGAGATGGTTTTTTTAGATACTTAACTGCAGCCAACAGGGAGGAAGAGCCAGCTGAGGGGCACAGGTCATCTTCTCTCTACAGAACAGGGCAGATAAGTTGTGTCCCCATCATTTCATGCTGGGGAGTGCAGGTGGGAGGGTCTGGCCTTGTTCACATGGATTTGGGGTGCTGTGATTTATCCTCAGATCAGCTGAGTCAGCAGAGGGGATTTGGTGGTTGTGGGGCGCTGCAAAAGACAAGAAAAATCACGATTTTAAAAAGAGGGAACTGTAGGATGTTGGCCCCTGGAACAACCAGCAAAGTGCTCCATGACTTCCCCCAGCACCATCTCCACCGCTTCGGGGCAGGTTGGGAGCGTGATGTCATGGGCAGAAAATAGCCCCTGTTGTTATCAGAGTAAAAGTTGAATTTCTTGTAATCCCTGCCTGGGCTGCTGGCCCTTGCAGCCCTCCCTCAGCAGGAACCTGTGAGCACACCCCCAGCCCCTTCCTGATTGTTTTTCCAGCCCCATTACACAACAGCGCGTTTGTTTGGATTTGCAAATTGGTCCCGAGCAGTGTCAATAGCTGGAGATACACACAGAGGGGAACGGACTTTATTTGGGTTTTAGGGCCTTGGGAGAGGAGGGAGCCAAGATAAATAGGGAGTTTTATCCTGGGCCGTGTCAGCCAAACAGCCCTGGAGCTCCTGGGGAGAGGTTCAGTGCAGAGCAGCAGGGATGGAACCATCAGGGATGGAGCCCGGAGCGCCGGGCAGGACCCACGGCTCATCAACGTCCCCTTGAGCCTGGGCTGGTGTTTGTATTCCTTAATGATGGATTTACAAGGAAACAAGGACATCAGCAGCGTGCTGGGTGACTGAGCCCAGTTATCTTCTGGCTTTGGAAACCACGTTTTGTTTGTCGAGCTCTGTCGTAGGAGAAAGTCAGATTTTCGTTCCTCTGCTACTGCTGTGTTGTCCTGCAGGAAAAACCTTGCCAGCATTTCCACTTTTAATTGGCTCGTGGCAGGTTTATCCCCATTTCTCCTGGATCTCTCTGCAGTTCCTCAAAGCTTTGTGGCAGAGCTGGGAGAGGCCAGGTTGGAGCTTCCTTGCATTGCTGGGCTGCACCGTTGGGCTTGGTGGTTTCGTGAGTTGTACCTTCTTAAAAAGCTCGAGGACTTCAGGTTTTCCTCTTCCTGGGGCTGTTTGAGGCACTGGTGTGGAGCCTTGCTCCGTGTCCCCATGGGCAATTCTGATTCCATCACTGACAGCAGCCTGGAACAGCCTGAGGGCGGCTAAAAAAAACAATTTGAACACCCAGGCCAATTTCTGTTGATTTTCAGCTAAGTATGGTGAAGTCAGTGGAATTGCTTTGAATTTCTGGTCAATATTTGGAGCAGAACCTGGCTGTGCCCATGTGCAGCATGGGAGGATTTATTTGTAAAGCAAAAGAGGAAAATATGACTGGGGTTGGAGAATAAATGGGGGATGGAGAATAAGGCTCAGGCTCCCTTGTTCTTCCTGACTTTGTACCATGCGGAAAGAACTTTCCCTTTGGAAGGCAGGTTGCCTCAAGTGGCCCTGGTGGCTTGCTGAGGGCACTGGGTTATGACAATAAATAAAAGCCAACAGCACTTCTAGAAATGTGAGGAATGTAAAAATGTTTAAATGATTTAGTACCAGAAAACTTTATTTAAACATTTAATCGCAGAACACGCTTTCATCTTTAAAACATCAGTGTTTGAACTCCCATCCAAGTTTTTTCCAGACTTTCTATGTACTTCATCATATACAACAGCAAGCTGTGCTTTGCAGAGAGAATAAACTTCCATTTCCCTGGTTCCGTTTGTGGCTGTTGCCTCAGACGCACCTAAATTACAGTAGAGAGGCTGTTCTGGGGAAAAATCCTAAACATGTTATTTCCTATGTTAAATAAGGTCTCTTTCTTTGAAGAATTGGAGCTGCTGGTGAGTGCTGTGTCCAAGCAAATCCCACAAAGCTGCAGTTTCCCTGTGGAAGCCAGCCTGGATACAGATGTGTCCGTCAGCACATGGGGGATTTTTCCCAGTGCAAGGGAATATTCACCTCTGGGAAGTTCATCTCCCCACAAAGCACCAGGAGAGAGGCTGCCATGGGTGGGTGGCACTGGTGAGGGATGCAGCAGTGGGCTCTGACGAGTTGGGCTTGACCTCAAACCTTCCACAGGCAGCGAAAAAAAAAAATCATTTCATTCTTAAAACGGATGAGCATCAGTGGATTGTTTGTGTATTACATAATTCTGGAGTGTAAGAGCCGTGCTTTGAAGAGGAAAAACCTCAGGGCTCCCTGCACACACCACCCAGCAGCCATCAGTCCCCGATTGTTGTCAGGGCAGCCAGGCTGGAGTCACCCGCAGCAATGACTCAGTGCACGTAAGCAGCTCCTTTTGGGGTGAGCCCAGGGGATCAGCTCAGTAATGATTTTCCTGGGATTGTGACCTCAGGGCCCCTTGGGTGCAGCATTAGCATTGGAAATGTCCCTGTTTGTGTTCCTGAGCGTGCACGGCCGGGCCCTGCCGTGCTCTGCTGGGGAGATTTATGCTTCCTAAGTACATTGTAAAAGTTTTATAAAGTAGCTTAAATATTTACACAATAAGCATTTAAGGAAACAGTTATGCCTCTAAAGGAGCTGCTGATCCTTTGGGTCCATCAGACCATGGACATGAGGGTTTTTTAACTGTCTGACCTCCAGGAATTGCTTTTTTTTTCCACCTAACTGATTTTAAGCAGGCAAACAAATGGAAACTCATACACAGGAACCTATAAATAATGTTAATGACCTGGCTTGTATCCTCAAAAGCCAGGAAATTTAGGAATGCCGGCGAGCTGGCCCTTTGCTCACTGAAGGGTGGAAGGTGTAGCTGAGAGGATTCCTCCCCAGTATCCCATCCATCCCTGCCCTCTGGCATTGGGAGCCATTCCCTGTGTCCTGTCCCTCCATCCTTGTCCCCAGTCCCTCTGCAGCTCTCCTGGAGCCCCTTCAGGCCCTGCAAGGACTCTGAGCTCTCCCTGGAGCCTTCCCTTCCCCAGGGGAACATTCCCAGCTCTCCCAGCCCTGGAGCAGCTCCATGGCCTCCTCTGGAATTGCTGCAGCAGCTCCAGGTCCTTCTTTGCCTTGCACTTCCCCCAGCACAACCACCTTGCCTCTGCTCCCAAATTTCCTCTTGCAAGGCTCCAGCCATGCTGCATCTCCAGGGAGCTCCAAGGGGCCCGTGCAGCCCCTTTTGTTTCTGGCCTCATCCAGCACCAGGCTGTGACATTGCCCGGGATTCCCCCCTCAGGAGCTGCCCCATCCCACTGTAGGGCTGGAATCCTGCGCTGGTTTGGGTGGGAAGGCACCTGTGAGGATCATCCAGTGCAGCCCCCGTGGATGTGTTGAGGGAGGTGGGAGGGCCCAGAGCTGGAGCTTTGCTTGCTCTGCTCCAAGCAGAGCATCCCAGACCCCTCGGGTGACCTTTCCCTCTGGTTTCAGGCCCTTGGCTGGGTGGGTGCTGAGCCCCCTCCCCACAGCACCCACCTCCCCTTCCCCTGAGCTTCCTGAGCCTCTCGGGGCTGGGTTTTTCCTCCCGCTCGCACGGCAAACGGATGTTTAGATCCGAAAGGAAATGGGATTGCTGTTTGCTCGGCTCCTCCTGGAGCAAACAGCCCTTCAAAATAACTCCAGTGGCGTAAGTGCCAGGAAAAACAGCGAAGCCAAAACCTTGTAAGCAAATAATTGGCCTTTTTGTGAGAGGGCTCCTCTTGAGCTCCAAGTTTGCAGATCAGAGCTGCTCTTTTCACGTTTTGTTTTGAGGTTTTGCAATTCTTCTCAAAGCAAACAGATCCAGTATGTGCCAGATGGGTTTTACTGATCCCAGAGCATTGCTTCCAGGTGATTCCCCTGGGACAGGCAGAGCTTTTGGGTGGGAAATTGGTTTTTCTGGAGCTGAAATGTGGAGCCCGGCGCTGGGTGTTGGCCTGGAGGAGGTGGCCCTGCACGGTGCCCTCAGGGTGTCCTGTCCCTGCCCCTGCTCCTGCAGGGATGGCTCCTGCAGGGCCTTGGCCGGGGCTGTGGGAAGAGCTCGGCTTCCCCACGCAGCCCAGCCCAGCCTGCCTGAGTCACCCCGGGCAGGGAAAGGCTCAGCAGCTTGGGAAAACCAGCTGGAAACTCCCTGCCCGCCCCAGGGCTCAGCTTTGCCCCACAGCTGCAGAACGGGGCCAGGACCACCCTAAAGCAGCGACCCCAGAGGGGAGCCCAGGGAGCTCCCCAGGGTGAGCGCTTCAGGGGGTTCTTTGGGTTCCTGCCATCCTGTGGCACCCCAGGCTCGTGCAGGGGAGCAGGATGTGTTCAAAGCACAGCAAGTGATGCAGTGTCACCCAGACTGAGCTGTTTGACAGTTCTGCAGCCTCGCATCCTGGGTTTCAGCTGCTCAGCTAACAGGGAAAGGGGTGGAAGGGGGGCTGCTCCTCCCTGGGGTGTCCCTGAGCCCTCTGGGCTCTGAGGGATTTACAGACACCAGCACCCACCCGCATCCAGGTGCTGCTGTGCTGGAAAACGCTGAGGTTTTCAGGGCTGGTAGGTCTGACACAGAGGATGCAGAGGTGGCAGCGTGTCCTGCTCCCTCTTCATCTCCCTGTGGAAAAACTCATTTGAGTGACGACTGCAGACACTGAGGTGAGGTACAGGGGGAACAGGTACTTTTTTTAAACTTCATTTTATTTTTTCCTTTGGAAATGCAGCCTCTCACAGCCATGCTGTCACAGTTAAAATAAGGTTTAAATTACAGGGCTGGCTGTGGCTTTTTCCCTTTCTTTCAGAATTTTTGCCAACTTGCAATTTACTTAATGAAATCCTGCTATTTCGTTTAACGGGGATATTTTTTGCAGATGTTGATTTAACCCAGCTTTATAAAATATGTGAACTGTGCAGTTTCTTTCCTATTTTTAACAATTTAAAGATTCTAGTGTAGGACTTGACAGAGTTTATAACACCAATATCTGTTTGTACCATGTAGGAGTGGGGTTGGACCATGAGGCTTCCACATCATCCACAGCCCCATCAGAAATAGTGTGAAATGCTGCAATAATGGGCAAAAATTACCCAAAGTGGGAATTTGTGTGAGCTTTGTGAATGTATTTCTGGAAAAGTATCCAACCCTGGTTTTACACCCAGTTATTCTTCAGGGTTTTTGCAGGGGGATTCTCTACATCCATGTGGATTCTTTATATGTGTGATATATATGGAATGAGGCAAAAAAAGGGGTCTGGTTCGGGCTGGTGACAAGCTGCCTTTTGAATGTGTAATGCCTGGTGTTTCCCCCAGTTTTCCTCACTTTATTTTTTAGAACGGATTTCCCCAGAGGCAGGGGAGGAATCTGCTGTTTCTCCTGCAGTGCTGAGCTGGGGGAGTGCAGTGTTGGATTCATTATCCCTAAGGATGCCTTCACGTGCTCCCTTAATCTCCCTGGCCTTGATGTACAAAGAGCCCGACCTGCTCCCCTTCCTCTCCTTCCTTTCCCTCTCCATGGGAAGGTCATTTCTGTCATTTCTTTGCTGCTTCTTCTGCAGTTTCTGAGTTCAGCCTTTGCTTTCAGCCCCAAAACAGCTCGTGGAGGAGTTGCAGCCACAAGCCCTGCACAGAGCAATCCTGAAAATGTTATTTTTTCAGCTTGGAAATGCAGTTCCACTGGCTGTGTCCTTGCTATAACACACAGCATGGAGGGACAGGACACAGGGAATGGCTTCCCACTGCCAGAGGGCAGGGATGGATGGCATACTGGGGAGAAATTCTTCCCTGGCAGGGTGGGCAGGCCCTGGCACAGATTTTCCAGACAAGCTGGGGCTGCCCCTGGATCCCTGGAAGTGTCCAAGGCCAGGCTGGATGGGGCTTGGAGCAGCCTGGGATGGTGGAAGCTGTCCCTGCCCATGGGATAAGCTTAAAGCTCCCTTCCAACCCAAACCATTCTGTGATAACTCATTAATCCCTTTCTCCTAGAATATCCCAAGCAAAGCTGGAGTTGTCTGGGATTCATATTAGTGCAGCAGGACAGGATGTATTCCATGGAGTTCTCTGTGTATTTTGGCATTTTCCTATTTCCCCCCCTCTCTTTTTTTTTTAAAGAAACTGTGGTTTGTAGAAATGAAAACAAGTCCTTCTTGGCCAGGGAGGGTAATTGGTGTGAGTCACCTCCAGTCTCCGGGCAAGTACAGGGTGAGGAATTTGGGAGATGACACTGGGACCTGGGCACTTGCAGAGGTCTGGGCTGCAGTGATGCTCTTCAGTGGTGTGGGTTTCATGCAAATACATTGATTTTCATCCCCCACCAGTTTTCTTGCTGTTTATCTGCACTTTACAGGTTTTCCAGCACCGTTCCAGGGAGTATAAAAATGTGACAATGGGACTCAATGATTTTAGAGTTACAGCTGTGACAATTCTACAATTCTGAGAGAAGATTTGTTTGATCTTCAGGGATGGTCTTGTCCCGGGTTAGCAGAAATGTGTGCTCTGGGCATGCACGTCTCTGGGCTGCTGGTTTGTGGATTTTGCAGGAGAAGGGCCCCTCCATGCACACAGATGGCACAGGGGCTGCAGATCCTCCTGGAGATGCCAGCCCAGCATCCTCCCTGCTCCTCTGTGCATGTCAGGGACCGACCCTGGGGCCTAAATCCCGACTTGCTGAAGTCATTGTTTAGTCTTTGCTTGAAGTGGGACTCAGAGCCCGTGGGTGCTGGCCACGAGCAGTGGTGAGTGGACCAGCTGCCTGCTTGGAGCGGGGCTGGGGCGGCCCCAGCAGATGTTTACACACAATCCATGGAGCAGCTATCGGAAAATCTGGCCTGTGGGGGTGCCCACGCAGCCCTGGGCACGTTGTAGGAGGGCAGGAACCATCCCTGTGGTCCCTGTGGTGGGATTCCTGCACCAGCCCCTTCTCATCCCTGCTCACCCCGATCCTACCCCAGCCCTTTCAGTCCCTCCATCAGGCAGGAGCCCGAGACCTCCCCGTACAGGTTCAGCCTTTCAGCGTGACCAGGTTGGCCAGCACACCAGAGGGATTTGTTTCCTTGCAGAGGCCAGGCTGGCACCCAAAATCCTTTAATTCCCTGTAAAAGCCCAGCAAATCCTCCGCGAGCGGGGACTTGCAGGAGCCGTGGGCGTTGTGACACGGTGGCAGCCCCGCAGCCCTGGCTCCCTCGGAGGTGCCTGCGCAGACAGGGAGGCTGGGAGAGCTTTATCAGGAGCAGGATCTTGGCTTCTGGCCAGGCAGAGCAAAGCCTGAATTCCCATTCCTCTCACAGCCCCTGTCTGCTTCCCATATATGTGAGGGCACTGGTACCAGGCTGGGGAAAAGTGCCTTTTTTTGGGGTTGCTGGGCATGAATTATCAGATATGGGGAGGCTTCAGCTGGAGCCCTTTTGGAGAGGGGTTTGGGTTGGAATAGAGGACCCAGAGCCTCTCTGGGGTCTGGGATGAACCCTCTGGCACAGGGCTGGGTTGAAAGGCAGAGTTCCCAAACTGAGGTGTCTGCCCAGCCCAGACTCTACACCCACCTGGCCAAGGAGGAGCAAAGCAGCTCATTCCCAGCTTGTATGGAGAAAAGTGTTTGTTGGGCTGCTGTTTGTGCCCCCTCAGGGAGCCTCCTTGTCACAGGTTGTTTTCCAGGTCGGGGATGGTTTCCTAAAACTCTCCGTCCTTGATACTCCTGTGGAGCCAACACTCGGTCTGCCCTTGAAGGTGTCACTGTGGCTGCTGAGAAATCAGGGTGGCCTTGGGTTTTTTCAACCCATTTGCTGCTCCTCACATAACCCCTGGAAATCATTGTTCTCAGGAGTAAATCCCACAGAGGTGTGAGAGCAGGGAGAGGGTCTTGCTCCAAAGGGAATGGCTGGGGCTGGAGAAGTGCAGGCTCTCAAATTCCGTCTGGTGGTGGAGTTTTGTTTGGTATTGCTTTGGTTTTCCTCCCAGCTCCACTCATTTCTGGTTAGGACACTAAAAATCTGCTGCAGCCACAGCCTGCTCAGGGTCCTGTGTCCTGTCCAAGCTGCAAAGCCCAAAGTTCCCATTTCCATGGTGTTTTGGGAAGTGGATTTTCTGTGATCAGCTGGGTCATCTGAAGGAGGCCTCATGAAGGGGAAGCTGAGCATTCTCCTCTGGAAATGGCAAATTTGGGTTGTTCCTGGAGGGAGCTGAGCTGTAATTTGGGGTTGGGCTGTGCAAGGAGGTGGTGATGGGCTGCCTGGCCTTTGCAGGACAGCCTTCCTGGTTTGGAGAGCTCAGTGCCCATGGATCATCCAACAACTGGATATAAAAAGCAGCCAGTGCTGGGTCAGTGGTCCCGCTGCTGCTGCTGGGACACCCTGATGTTCTTGGCAAGTGTGGGAAATGAGGAGGCTCAAGCAGCATCTCTGCAGCCTCCTCATGACATCTTCACCAACTCAGCCTCTGCCTTCAAAACCAGCTCCAGCACTCAGAGCCCCTCCACCCTGGGAGAAACCCCTTCCTTGGAGGTGTTTGCCATCATTAGGGATTGAGGATTAGTGCTGGTGTGGAGCAGCAGGGCTTGGTTTGGTGCAGCACAGCCTCTGCCCGTGCCCTGTGCTGAGGAGGTTCCCAGGCCGGGCTCCAGCGCCCAACGTGCTCAGTGCGAGCGGCGCGATGGAGGCGGGAGGAAGGGGTGTTATTCCTGTTTCTCTGCTGAGGGACCTACTAATTAGTTTCTGCTTTTAAAAGGCTTTGAAGCGCTCAGCCGAAACTTCTCTGGGAGCGAAAACCATGATTATTTATATTTATCCATTTCCCAGCTCCGGCCCCGCCGCGCTCCGGCCGCTGGGAGGATTATCCCGCTGCCCCAGGGGAGGCTGGCAGCACCCACAGCTGCCGTGCCAAGCCAGAAGGGCTCCCAAAGGCAGGGAGAGCCCAGGAGATCCCAGTGGGCCATCCCAGGCTGTGCCCATCCCACGGGATGTGGCTGGGCTGGGATTGCAGCCCCCGCATTGATGAGCAGCGTGGGGAGAGGAGCCTTGGACATCACAGCTGTGGCTGGAAGGGAGTTCTGCCATCCCCTGATTTATCGGGTGATTTCTCCCAGATTCTCAGCGATTTTCAGGCTCTGGGGGAACAAAAAAGGGACTGCACACATGGATGGGTGGAGGACCAGAAAATGTGCAAGTTCTCAAAGTGGGGAAAAAGGGGGGTTACCCCTCATTTTTTTCCTGGCTTCCCTCACGCTGCTGCAGAGGGCACTTTTGGGAATGAACCTTCTCCCCTGTGAGTGGAGCTGGTGCCTTGCCAGGGGCAGGCAGAAGAAAAAGCCAATCCCAACCAGATGAGACACAGAAGATTTTGATCAGACCTCTGGATTTTACAGAAAATCAAACAGTGGGGACCTTCCCTCACCCAACCTTTCCCCTGTGGTTTTCACCAGCTCGTTTTCCTCCCCATTTTCCAGCTGCTTGGGGCACAGGGGTGGATGCTTACGGAGATGCCAAGCACGACCCCAGGATTTTGCTGGGTTTGGGTTTATCCAGGGCTGGTTTCCAAGAGGGCAGAAGTGCCAGGCAGGCTGTGGTTGATGACAGCTCTGGGGCTCTCAGAAGTGGCAGCCAGCGTGGGCGGTGACGTTCGGGGCTCCTTTTGAAGCTCTATTTACATTGTTGTGCTCCCTGGATGTGCCAGGTGTAACGCAGGTACCTGGAGCTGGAAAAGCCATGGATGTGCCTCAAAGCTCTGAGCAAGACAGGCTGAGGTTAATGGAGACTGTTGGACTCAAAAACATTTTAAAAATATCACCTAAATCTCTGAAAACTTTGGCCTTCAGAAGGAACACATAAAAATGTCAGGGAAAAATACCCAAGTTGGGTTTTTCCAGTTTTCACCCTTGGCTGAAAAGCCCTTTCTAAAACAGGGGAGCTGGGGAGAAAAACAGTGCTAAAATACCTTAAAATCATGTTCTGGACGGTGGATTTAATGGCCAGGGAAGGTCCATTAGAAGCAAACTCCTTGAGTTTAGCTTAAAAATAAGCTAACTGATGATGACTTCCAAATTTCCGGGCAGAACTAAACATGGCATGTGTTTTGCTTTGAAGGATATAAAAAAAAAAATTAGCATGAGCTGATGATTTTGCAGAGTGGTTTCTTTTATGCAGAGAAAATTGTTTTCATCCTCATTCTTGGCATTGGCTCCTTGTCCTGTGTTGCTTTTGTTTCTTGGGCTGCCATGGAAATGTCCCCCTTTCCCCCCAGGCCTCTCCACACACCTCTTGCACCGGCTCTGGTGCTCGTCAGACCCTTGTTTTTGAACTAATTTAATTAATTAACCCAGCGCAAGTGTTCCTCGGAGTTAATCATCTCCTGGGTTAACAAATTAAATCTGCTGGAGGAGGAGGCTGGGGAGCAGCAGAGTTCCACTCCAAGGCAAGGCCTGGAGGAGGAGGAGGATGGTGGACATGGTGGTGGGGAAGGCTCTTCCCAGCTGTCTTCCCATGTTTTTTTGGGCTAAATGAGCTGAACTGGAGTCCATGGCTGCCCAACAGCCACATCCAGCACGAGGAAGGTGCCTTGTGGGGGTGGAGGGGTTGGGACCCATAAAATCACATCCTTGTTTTGTAGTTGAGATGGGAGCTGGGCTGAACCCTTACATTCAGTGAAGTAAACCAGAAACCAACACCAATATCTGTTTGCACCATGTAGGAGTGTGGTTGGACCATGAGGTTCCACATCATCCACAGTCCCATCAAAAACAGTGTGAAATGCTGCAATAATGGGCAAAAATTACCCAAAGTGGGAATTGGTGTGAGCTTTGTGAATGTATTTCTGGAAAAGTATCCAACCCTGGTTTTACACCCAGTTATTCTTCAGGGTTTTTGCAGGGGGATTCTCTAAATGCTGCAGTAATGGGCAAAAATTTCCCACCTGCTTTTCCCCTCAGGAGTCCCTTGTCCTGCTGTAGCAGGAGCACTTAGGGAAGGGGCCTGAAGCGTCCTGTCCTCACCAGGATTTTCGCCTGGAGAAGCTCCTGCCCAGCCTCCTGTGTCTGTTCCCTGCTGGGGTTAGGATGTTGCCCTGAATACACACAGTGTGCCCAACACCAGGGTGCTCCCATGGTGGCACGGAGACAGGGTCCCCAGCCCCTCCGAGGTGCCCTCGGGGTGCCACTCACAGCTGCCCTGAGCATGGGCAGCCAGCAGGGGCTGGTGTGTGTCCCCTGAGGGGCCCCCGTGCTGGGGACAGCTCCAAGGGGCCGTGCTGGGGTTGGTGCTGGTGGCAGGGGGGCTCTGGGGGGCACAGTGATGCATTCCAGCTGAAACTTGTAAGGCAGAGGTATTTTAATGTATTGGCTTAAAGAAAATGGTTGTGAGCTTTGCTGGGGCAGATTGACAATTAATTTCTTTTTTTTTTTCTTTTTTTTCTTTCTTTTTTTTTTTTTTTCTTTGCGGGGCCATAAAAATTCCATTTCTGCTGTGGAAAGTTTTAACCCCTTCCTTACCCTGGTGCTTGTTTCTAGGTATTAATGGGGAATTATTTTAACTGATGGCTCCCCAGTGAACTGTTACGAGATTTTGGGGAAATGTGTGTGTTCTTTGTGCTGGGCTTTTATCTGGACCTTGTTCACAGTGACCTGTGTATGGCTGTAACCTTCCTGCTTCCCTGCTCCTGTGTGTTGGGCAGTGTAAATACAGATCTGTGCTGTGGCAGAGAGCATGGGCCTGATAGTCCAAAAGTGGAGTAAAAGTGAATGGAGAGGTGTTGAGGCAGGGTGTACCTGAGCTCCATGGCCAGTAGAGTGTGAGGCTGCCCTGTGACACAGGAGTACAGGAAGGAGGGACATGGAAATGGGGAGTGGGCTCTGTGGTGGGAGGACTTTTGAATATCCCGCTTCATTTCCAGGTTGCCCAGATGTGCATTAAGTCCCTGTCACATCTGGAGAGTGCAGTGATTTATTTTTCATGTGCGTGGTCTTCCCTATGGGCACCTCTTCAGTGTGTTTTGAGAAGCTCTTCCTTCAGCCATGTATTGAGGGGGCCATTTGACCTGCTGGGAGGAGGTTTGGTGGCTTTGGAAAAGCCAAGGAGTGAATCAGAGCAGTTTGTTTCATGTGCTTCGTGATCTGCCCATGTTTTCCATCCTGCTTTCAAGTGCAACATCAAGCAGTGGGACTGTGCAGTGTTTTGTTTTGGAAAAAAGCATCTTTCTTTTCTCTTTTAAAGCACTCCTTTGAACTTTACTGGCATAAAACCCTGTCAAATCACAAATAGTCTCAAACCTCAAGTTATTTTCTTTACCTCCACACTCTGCAGGGAGTGACAGCAGCAGTGCTGCTAACGCCAGGAGGATTTACAGTGTTTGCTCTCTGCATTTATTCCTAGAGCCAGATTCCTTTTGCCTGAGCCATGCAGGAGCCATTTCCCTTTAAATTCTGGGCTGGATTTTCCTATCTTGTTTCTTTATCTCTAATTGTTTGAATTCACTTTGGGATGTGCTGGGAGGCGTCGCTGGGATGCATGGAGGAGCAGTGGTGGAGGAAGGAGTAAACATGAGGCAGAGTTTCAGCCCCTCCATCTGATGGATGAAGGTGGCTTTGATGGAGGAGATAGCCCTGACGCCAGCCCCTCTGGAGCTGCTACAAGTTGTAGCTGCCTACAATGATAGTTGTTAAAAACCCCTCCTGTACCACGGCGGGACTCAAATATTTTCCTTTCTTCAAAAAGAATGCCAACAAGCCCGCCTCTGTTCCAGCAGAAGTGGGAGGGGGGGAAAAAACAGAACAAAAAGTGGATTTTCTTGTCTGTGCATAAAGGGCAGCATGGAAAAAAAGAGGAGGGAAAAGTGGAATATTTATTTAAAAGGCAGAGGAGGAGGTGGTGGTGTGCCGGCCGCCCCTGCTCTCTGCAGAGTGGTAGTGGCTAATAGCTGGAGGCGAAACTAATACTTGGCAGGGGATGAGACACAGCACAGGCCCCCCTGATTTGGGGGCTTGCTGAAGTGCTTGTTTTATGTCAGGGCTGCGGGATGAGTTCATCTTTGCAGGAATTGGTTGAGTGCACCGGGAGATAAAAGGAGGGAGAGGAACCCACCGCAGCTCGGGAGCGCTGGGAGAGGGACCCTGCGGGCAGGGGCTGCTCAGATGAGCCCTGAGCCGTCCCCTGCCAGGGGTCACTTCCCTGTGGGCTGCTGCTTTTGGATTTTGAAGACTTTCCTGTCCCTTGGCCAGAAGAAGTGGGTTGAAAGGAAACTTCTCCTTTCTTGAGGCACAGTTACCTGAAACTCACGCCTGTTTGAAGGAGCACGGGAGTTCTCCAGGAGTGCTGTGAGCTGGCAGAGCTGGCACTGCCAGGCAGGGCTGTGGGATGACAGAGATGAGGAGCTCACTGGCAGGGGGCTGCATTCATGCATGGATGGAGGGAAGTTCCTGCCTTAAGTTGCATGGAAATGCTTTTAATATAGGTATTTCAAATGCATGTGAACATCACCCATGTTTTATGGCTGCTTTTGCTTAGATACTTCTCAGTTCCTGGAAAGCAGAGATGGCACCAGGGCTGTTGGCACCTCCATCAAAATATTTTTGTAGGATAGGCACTGTTTTCCTCCAGCTTTACTTTCCCCCCCTTGTATATTAATTTGCACTAAACCATGAGAAACTCCTATTTAAATGTTTATTGCTGACTGTTCCCCTGATTAATGAAGCTGCTGGGGACACTGGAGGTTTGAAGTTGTCCCATCCTTAATCTGTAAGGGAAGTGCAGGGGCTGAGCAGTAGTTTCTCAAAAATGTAATAACAAAACCAACATAGCTAATGGGCATGGAGGGCTTTGAGGAGGTTGGGAGGTTAAACAGATGCAGAGCTCAGTAATTGCTACCAGCCTCCAGCCCCGGCACATGAAAGGCTGTGAGCTGGTGTGCAGCCCCCAGATCACTTGAGTGGGACAGCAGCAAAGTTCAGTGTTTGGGGAGAGCTTTGGGAAAGCACTGGGAGCATCTGTAGGATGTCCCAGAGGAAAAATGACTGTGGAAACTGGATGCTGTGGAAGATGGGTGGAGGTCTTAGCATCTCGGTTTAGTGCAAGTTGTCCCAGTTGATGACATTGGGATGGACTGAGATGGTGTCCCCAGAAATGTGACCTGTGGTGGGTGAAGGGGAAAGGACTGAGATGGTCCCCCCAAAATGTGACCTGTGGTGGGAGAAGGGGCTGCTGTAGGCTGATGAGCACTGCCCACAGCAAAGGGCATCCTACTGCCTGCCCCATCACCCCCTCCCCCACGGCCCTCCCCTTAAATTTGTATTGTTACAACTCCGGTTAAACTCCAACAAAGCCGCTTAATTCAAAGCTGGTTAATGGGGAGGGGAGCCCGCTCTCCTCCGGGGTAATTTGAGCCTGAAAAGAAGCGGGGCTGGAGGGCTGGGCCTGAAATCCGGTGTGTCAATGGGGGCTCTGGAGCAAAATAATGGCATCACCCCACGGGCGAGTTAATGGGACATGATGGCACGGAGGCACTGGGGTCAGCAGGCCGCGGGCACGTGAGGGATTGTCAGGGAGCTTAATGCCGGCCACGGAGCACGGCCAGCCAGAGCACGGCTCCTGGCTGGAAATTCCACGGCGGTTTTCCCTTAACCGGTGCGGCAGGAGCAGGAATGATGTTCAGCAAGTGGTTAATTCGCCCTCTTTGGGGCTCCTTCTTTTCCTGTCTTCCTTCTGGAGACATCATAAATTCTGGAGGCATCATAGATTAAACAGATTTCTGGCAGCCTGCGTCCCTCCCGTCTTCCCTGAGTGTATTTCCTAGAAAGAAGAGACATCTCTCATTGTCTGGAGAGAGTTCCAGTGGGTTTTTAGAAGGACATGTATAGTTCATAGCAGCTACTCCCCCTTGGCATGAAACACTTCCTCAGATTTCATGTTCCCCGTGGGAACATCAGCATGGCTGTCAGAGAGTATTACACTGAGGAGACACCCGGCGGGTCACTCACCCACGCACATCCTGGACATCCCAGGGGTCAGCTCGGCACAAGTTGGCCTTGGAAGGTGGGGTTGCAGGGGTGCTGGGGAGCCACCAGGCTCAGGATACCGGGACACTGTTGGAACCAGATCCATTGGGAGGAATGCAAATATCCTGAGGACACGCAGGCCCAGCTGTGGATGCAGGGTTGGACATAAATGGAGAGAGAGATGTGCTAAGCTCATGGGAGATGGTGGGCATCCTCTGAGGTCTCCAGCCTGGGCTTGAGCCACCAGTCTTGGTGGCATTTGATGTAATTGGAGACAGGATTTGTGTTGAGCACAAGCTTTGGGTTGAAGATGGACTTTGGGTTGAGCACACATTTTTGGGTTGAGCACCATCTTTGGGTTGAACACCAATTTTGGGAAGACCATAAAATTTGTGTTCAACACAAGTTTTGGGTTGAGAACCATCTTTGGGTTGAACGTGAGATTTGTGTTGAACGCAAGGGCTGGGTTGAGCACAAGTTGAAGTTTTCACTGAGCAGAGCTGATGGGTGTGAGGAGCTGTTTCCCAGGCTCCATCCCTGTGGTTCCCCAGGTGATCCCAGCACTCCTGACTCCCTCTCTGTCCCCACAGACGCCAGCACGTCGCCCGATGCCGTGAAGAGGAGCCATTGGTGCAACGTGGCCTACTGGGAGCACCGGACGCGCGTGGGCCGCCTCTACACAGTGTACGAACAGTCTGTCAGTATCTTCTACGACCTACCTCAAGGAAACGGCTTCTGCCTCGGACAGCTAAACCTGGACAACAGGAGCGAGACTGTGAGAAGGACTCGAAGTAAAATTGGCTACGGGATTTTACTGAGCAAGGAACCGGACGGGGTGTGGGCCTACAACCGCAGCGAGCATCCCATCTTCGTCAACTCCCCGACACTGGACATCCCCAACTGCAGGACTCTGATCGTGCGCAAGGTGATGCCGGGCTACTCCATCAAGGTGTTTGACTACGAGAAGTCCTGCCTGCTGCAGCACACGGCCGAGCTGGATTATGCAGACGGGCCCTACGACCCCAACAGCGTCCGGATCAGCTTCGCCAAGGGCTGGGGGCCCTGTTATTCCAGACAGTTCATCACGTCGTGTCCGTGTTGGCTGGAGATCTTACTCAGCAACAACCGGTAACCCTCCGAGGAAAGGAAAACACCGACGGCAACAAAACACACACACACAAAAAGAAAAAAAAAAAAAAGACAAAAAAAAAAAAAAGACACAGACTATCCCAAATATCATCTACCTAGATTTAATATAAAGTTTTATATATTATATGAAAATATATATTATACTTGTAATTATGGAGTCATTTTTACAATGTAATTATTTATGTATGGTGCAATGTGTATATGGACAAAAAACAGAAAATGCACTTTGGCTTATATAATTCTTTCAATACAGATTTTTAAAAAAAAAGAAAAAAAACAACAAAAATTATACAGCAAAAATAGGAGAAAGCCCTAATTTTGATGTATGGTTTTTTGAAATATTATTAATACCCAGACAAAAAGCTAATACCAGTCACTCATTGATAATAAAGTATTCGCATTATGGGGGGGGATTTGTCTTTTTTCTTCCCCCCCCAGCTGAAGTTGGCAGCAGTCAGGGGGGTTCCAGGGGGCAGCTGCTGTCTCCCATCTCAGCCAGGACCCTGGAAAAGCAGTAAATGAGTTGGAAGGCTGCAGCTGGCTCCAAGAGGAGGGTGAGTGAGGCCAGTTGGAGAGCCAGGGAGCACTGGGAGGAGGTGAGAGGCAGATCTGTAGCTCTTCTCACCCAGGGCTGTCTGACCTCTCTGATAACACAGAACATGGTGAGAATGAGGGTGCACATCCGTGCTGTGCAGATTAATCTTCATCAGTGCTAATCAGTAGGTCTTGGAGCAAAGCAGAATATTGCACGGCCACAAAGCTGCCCAGCAGGACCAGTTTGGATTTCTGGCCTTACCCAGGGGTTGTCTGTGAGCCCTGCACATCCCAGACGTGTTTGATGGTTGAGAAACAAATGGAGGTTTTGGACAACTCATGGTTGGGTGGATCCTCCACTGGAGCATGGCCTGGATTTTGGGAATGTCTCCAGTGCCTCGGAGGAGCCATGAGCAGCTTTGTCCCGTAGATCTCCCAGTCTGTCATCCAGGCAATAAATGATCCAGGAGTGTTTGGGAAGAATATATTTACTCTGAGGAGCAGCTGCAGCCAAAAAAATGTCCTGGTCAGATGTGCCTGTCTCAGCTGATTTACTCTGCCTGGAAATCCTGGATAAAATCAGCTCCTTTGCTCTGACTTGTGCTGGGCCTGGCAGGGGCAGGTTGGACACGGGCTTTGCTTGGTCAGGGAAGTTATTTATTGCCAGGGAGGAGCTCTGCCAAGTCCTGGAGTTCTGCTACAATT
This sequence comes from Melospiza georgiana, assembly GCF_028018845.1. Lineage (NCBI taxonomy): Eukaryota > Metazoa > Chordata > Aves > Passeriformes > Passerellidae > Melospiza > Melospiza georgiana. The sequence continues at coordinate 19,170,071 of NC_080442.1, forward strand.
CCAGTCTGTGCCTTTGATTTCCATAAAATCCCAGCCTCTGGAGCCCAGTGACTGGGAAGCTTTCAAGGTTACAGAGGATATTTTTGTCACCTTCATATTCACAGAGAAAAAGATTCAATGAGCCCTTAAAGAGTTAAATATGGCCTAAATTTATCACTCAGAAGCCTCCTGGTGCATGTCAGGGTCCTGCACTTTGGCACCTGGCCCTGATGTTCCTGCCACAGCCACGAGTGAGGATGGGGAATGACAGAATTGTGGAATCCTGGAATGGTTTGGGTTGGAGGAGACCTGAAATGTCACCTTGTTGCACACCTTCCACCATCCCAGGGTGCTCCAAGCCCCATCCAGCCTGGCCCTGGACACTTCCAGGGATGGAGGAAGGTGGGGGCTGCATCCCACAGGGAAACACAGGAACCTGGGTGGATGCTGGAGAGATCTGAGCAGGGAATGTTGCAATGACATTCCCGCAGTCATTTTTCAAATTATAACCATATTTGATGTTTAATTGGGACCACATTGGTTGAATTCCTGCAGCATCAGTATTAATACTTGACATCATTAATTTTTGTTTGTGTTACAGCCATTCTTAGGGAACGGTGTCAAAACATGTCACTCTCATTTAAAGCAGCTTTCAAGAGCTTTGCAGGGGTTTTTTTATCCCTTTGGCTTAAGTTTGGTGGGTCCTGCCAAACCACCCACCTCCTTTGCTGTATCGCTTTCACACAGTCTATCAAGCGGCCATTTTAATGTTTTGGGGGCTTTTAAAAGAGATTTTTCTCAATACTGTCCTCATTTTACCTGGGGAGCACCAGCAAACATTGCTTTTTTTGTTTCCTTTTCTTTTCCCCAGCATTTCCCACACCACATTGACACCTTTGTTCCCTATTCTCCTTGTGGAGCAGTGCCACCATTTTCCACTTTCTACCCACTTCATAATTGTGGACTAAACAGCACCAAAGGACGGATTTGAGGGTTAACTGGCTTTCCCTTGTGCAATCCACTGATGGTGCTTAATTCTCTTTTTTTCATTACTCATGCACTTCCCCAGGAATAAATCTGGAGTTTTATTTCAGTTGACAGCAGGGCTTTAAAGGGAATAAAAAAGGATTTTATGGTGAGGCAACAAAATATGACATCAAGTATCCTTTTCTGTGTCATTTTGCCCCTTTAATACCTTATAATCATTGAAACTTAGAACTCTTTACAGGAGCTTTAGGACTTCAAAGCTATAGATCTCCACACTGGACCCTCTCAGAGCTCAGCTGGAGCCTTCCCCGCAGTGGGGATGGACCTGGGGCTGGGAATTGTCACCTGGAGCAGCCCTGGGGTGACTGTACTGTGGGCGGAGGGCACTGCCGTGGGGAAGGAGGAGTGAATTCCCTGCCAGGTTTGCAGGAGCAGCTGGGCACGGTTGGGGCTGATTAGGGAGCTGATGGGATCCGGCTGTGCAGCACCCTCAGCTGCTGCCAATTGCCCCAGCCCTATAAAAGCAGGATGGCCACAGCACTGCTCCTTTCTGAGCTGCCTCCTGAGTGTCTCCATGTGGGATTTTCCTCCTTCCTGCAGAAATTGTGCTCTCCCTGTACCTGAGGTAAGTGGAATGTTCCCTGTTGTTGGGTCTGTGTATCGTTTAGAGCATTTTAAGGGTAGAAATTGAAGAGCTCCCTCACAGGCGGGTGCTGGCCTGTGCTTGGCCTGATCTGTGGGGTCTGTGGCTCTTTTTGGGCTGGCGCTGGCTCAGCTTTGTCCTGAGGAGGCTTTTGTGTCACCCGTGTGTTTACAAATCACCAGGGGCTTGTTTTGGGCAGTGCAGTGGGGAAATGAGGGGTTTTTTCCCTGTAGCAGTGCTGGAACACCCAGGGTCACACTGAGCTCAGGGAGTTCTGAGCCTCTGCTGTTTTGGTGCCAAGGCCGAGAGTTTGCAGCAGCCCTCGGGGCCGGGGCAGGGAGCCCTGAGTAGCTGCCGGGGCAGGGATCCCTCAGAGCTCTCAGGGCCAGGATCCCTCAGAGCCGCCGGGGCCCGGGGCAGGGATCCCTCAGAGCCTTCGGGGCCCAGGGCAGGGGTCCCTCAGAGCCCGGGGCAGGGATCCCTCAGAGCCCTTGGGCCCGGGACAGGGATCCCTCAGAGCCGCCGGGGCCCGGGGCAGGGATCCCTCAGAGCTCTCAGGGCCAGGATCCCTCAGAGCCGCCGGGGCCAGGATCCCTCAGAGCCTTCGGGGCCCGGGCCAGGGGTCCCTCAGAGCCTTCGGGGCCCGGGGCAGGGATCCCTCAGAGCCGCCGGGGCAGGGATCCCTCAGAGCCGCCGGGGCCCAGGGCAGGGATCCCTCAAAGCCGCCGGGGCAGGGATCCCTCAGAGCCGCCGGGGCCGGGGCAGGGATCCCTCAGAGCCCTTGGGCCCAGGGCAGGGATCCCTCAGCAAACAGAGCTCTGTCCTGGTGCTGAGGGCCCAGCTGGGCACTGACCCGGAGCTGCTCTGCTGTATGGGTGAGAGGGGATGGTTTCATTGCAGGCCAGAGCTGTTGGGTGGGTTTGTGACTGTCTCCCCTCCCAGGCAGTGACTCCTCAGGTGGAGCTGCCCCACGGCACGGCCTTGGCAGGAGCAGGCAGCTCTCTCGGTGCTGCAGCAAAGCCTGGGGTGGGTGGAGTGGCTCACCTGGCTCCCCATGGGTCACCTGAGGGGTGGTGGGAACAGGGAGATCTTCTGAGCTGGTGTTTGAGCACTGAAACTCATGGACAGTTCTGTGAGTGCCAAGGCTTGGCTGGAGGCACCAGCTGGGTTCTCCTGGTGTGTTGTGGGTGTACCCCAAGTCCACTCCAGTGGAAGTCCTGAATTAGTAATTCTCCAATTGGACCTGAGTCCTTGCAGGCTTTGGAGTGTGGGCTGTGTTTATTTGATAGGATCCTTTTAATTTAGCAATAATGGGGTTTAAGTCTGTGCACTGGGCTGGGGAGGAGCAGCCAGTTGCTGCTGGTGGGTCCCAGAGGCTGCTGCTCCCCCTGTGAGCAGACATTCATCATCCCAGTCTTAGACTTCATTGCTGCTATGACTGAGAAATGCTTTTCAGCAGCCAGAATGGAAAAGAAATTATTGCTAAATTCATCTACTCTCAGCTCTTCTTAAAAAGAAAGGCTGAGAGCCCTTTGTGGCACAGGTGTGGCCACAGTTTTATGGGGGCTGCCAGTCTTTGGGCCATAATCCTCCTTCTCAGGGCTTTATCCCCACAGTGGAAGGGCTTGTTCAATATATAATTCAGAGCTGGAATTCAAATTCAGGGCTCTGTGTGGGCTACCGAGGCAGAGGACAAAAATCCCTGTTGGTGTAGAGAAGGGAGCTGAGGTTTGGTTTGGGGTGTGATGCTGCTTGGCTTCGCGGGCTGTGAGTGGTGGAAGGTCTCCAGCTCTTTGGGATGTGTGTTAATGCTTCTAGCAGAGCTGCTCACACACCAGCCCGTGCTTCCCAAAGCCCTGGGTGCTCCAGGCCGGGGCTCTGCCTGTTCTGGGGTGGGACTGAGGTGGAGGAGGAGCATTAACAGTGCCCAGGGTGGTGCTGCCTCAGAGGATGGAGCTGCTGGTGCCTCTCAGGGGTGTGGGATGAGCCTCAGGAGCCAGAGGGAGGGTTGTGGGGTTTTCCCTGACAAACACCACGACAAAATACTCAAATGTCTCTCTCATCCATCCCAATGCCTTGTGGAGAGAGCTGGTGGGGGAACTGGTGCAGGGCATGGCTGGGGGCTTGGGGAGGTGAATCTGCTGCTCCCGGGCTGGTTTAAGCTCAGCTTTGGAGGAAATGGGAGCTGGGTGCTGCAGAGCTGTGCTGGGGAGGGGAGAGCCTGTACTGTCCCCTCAGTGTGTCCTGAGCTGTTTGGGAGCAGGAGCTGCCTGTGGGAGAACAGGACTCTTGGGAGTGTCCAGGAGGGACCACGACCTTCCTAGAAAGCAAAAATAAGGATTCACCTCCATCTCCCTCCCCTGGGGCGGGCTGGGGGCTCTGCAAGGGGCCCATGGCATCACTGGCTGCTGGGTGGCACCTGGGGCTGCTCCAGCACCCCAAATCTGCATCCAGGAGCCTGGCTGAGTGCAGAGCATCCCGAGCTATTTCCTGTGAATGGCTCCTTTTGCTCCCCTCAAAGGCCTTATTTTCTGTCTGGGGCGTGATGAAGCATTACTTGCTGCTTTGTGGATAATCCTTCCTATATTCCTGATTTATGGATGTGCTGGTGTGATGCACAAAGTGGCATCTGTGCTCTGCACACTGTGGGAACAACCCAAAATTGCTCTGAAACTCAACTGGCTTACAATTATATTGGATTCTATTAAATTAAAACACATAGCACATATATTACACAATAAACCACAGCTATTTCATGGATCAAATTAAGTTTTATTTGGGCAAATTACAACCTTTCTTACAGTTGGGCCTTTGTGAAACCATTCCTTTTTAATAAAAATAAGCATTTTTGGCAAATGCTCTTAAAGTGTGCATTCCCAATAATTGCATATACTGTTGCTATTCTTTCTGGAATATATGTGGCTAATTATCTTCTGCTTAGGATAGGTTTAAATGAGTGGGATCTTCCCTTTGCTCCTCCCCCACACCTCCCTTCTGCTGGAATTTCTTAGTGCTTTCCATTTTTATTAGCTTGGCTATGGAAGAGAGCAGAGGAAAGAAAAAAAAAGCCTTCTCATTAAAAGCAGGAGTGCTTTTCCCGGAATTTCTTGGGGAAATGTGACTCTCCCAGCCTTCCTCCAGCCCTGCCACGGGGCTGAGGGGGACAAAGCTGCAAATGGGGCTCTGGGAGGGTGGTGGGATGTGCACCCCACTTGTGGGGGCTGGGGGAAAGGCAGAGCTTTGGGGAAAATAAAGGAGTTTGTTGAGGAGGGGCTTGGGGGGCTCCAGCTGCCGTGGAATTGCATCTGGGGGTTGGATTTTCCTGCTGGCCTGAGAGGGTGCAGCTCTGGTTGTGGCTTTGAGGCTGGGACATCTCTGGTGGCTCCTCACTGGAGCAGGGTTTTGGTGCTGCTTCCCTGCAGGGACAGGAGGGGCTGTGGGGTGGCATTCAGACCCCAAGGAAGGGCTTTGGCAGGGGCTCCTCCTCACACAGTTTTGGTTAAAAGCAAGTCAGTGGTTCAGGGATTGAGGGGATGGGCTGGCAGGGTGGCTCATTCCTGTGTTTCCTTAGGAAATTGTTAAAAATGACCCCCTCAGGTCCCCCCTGGGTTTGGGAAGTGCTGCTCCTCTGCTTTTCCTCCCTCTCACTTTCTGCTCACTGCCAGGCTTGGAGATCCCAAATTTCTCCCTGGGAATAATTTTTCCCACACTGTTTTCAGCCTGGACAGGGAAGCAGAGGAAGTGTCCCAAGTGCTGCTTTCCTCGGGTGATGCCAGAGTGGTTTCCAGACCCCAGGGTGGAGATGAAGGGTGGGACAGCCTCCAGGCTCCCCAGTTCCTGAATCCAGCCACTGTCAGGTTTGTGTTTCCTGCCCCAGCAGCACCTGGGGATGTGGGAAGGGGACATGGAGCAGTTGCTGTGGATGTCCAAAGCACATCACATAAAACTTCAAAGCGTTCTGTCAGCTTTCCAAGTCCTTCTGGGCACCATTGTCAGGAGATCAAGAAGGTTTATGGAGCCTCCCAAAGCACATCTGGATGCTGTTTATGGGATTGTGCTTGCTATGATCACATCTGTGGGAGGGGTTGGCACTGGGAGCTGCTCTGGGAGGGCCAGGGCCATGGGCTGGTGGCATCTCCCTGTGCTGTGGTCAGGAGGAACCCCAGAGCTCAGGGTTTCCCTGCTGCTCCCAAACTGCTGCCAGCAGTTTCCTCAGAGGCTGCTGCTTCCCAGCTCCTTCCCTGGCAGTGCTGGGAGCCTCAGCCTGGGTGACAAGCTGGTGGCCTTGTGCCAGGCGTGGTGGGACTGTCTGGGGACTCCACTGTGCTGACAGAGAGTGGGCGCTAACCTGTGCCACAGGGAAGTGGAAAGGAGATTGTTCTCTCCTGTGAAACACTCACAGAAGCTTCTTTATTGATTAATTTTAATTTTTTTTAATAATAAAGTGTCTGTCTCCCCAGGATGGGTTTTCCATTGCCATGGAATGTGTGATAGTGGGGCAGGAGACAGTGGCTCTTGCTGGGTCCCCCAGTGTCTCTGCACCCCAAGGTGGGGCAGGAACCAAATGAAGTGGCCACAAAACATTTTTGATGACCTCCCTGTGTGATTCAGTCACAGTGGCAGCATGTCACAGCCTGGCTCTGTCCCCAGGGCGTGCCCTCCAGCCTGGCATCCCAGGGACAGGCATGGGCAGTGGGGGAGAACGGGGATGGGAGCAAAGGGAAGGGTCCCCAGGGCTTCCCTGGCAGGTTTTGGAGGGAGAAGATTCTGTTTGGTCCCTGCTGGTCTTGTCCATCCCTGATGGTCCCAGCACTGGGTGAGTCGGGTTGTGGGTGGCATTTGGGACACCAACCCCTCCAGGAAGGGAACTGAGGCTGTGTGTGGAGCAGGGCTGGGCCTCCTCTTTCCCTGGCACAGGGATCTGTGTTCTCTTTGGGATGCAGGACTGAAACCACAGCCCATTGCTGGGGAAGCTCCGTGGTGGGCGTGAAGCGCCTTCTCCCGAAGGATGCCTGGGGGAAGGGTGAGAAGAGAACCCCCACACGTCTCTGGAAATTGCTTTCCTTCCTCTCCTCCTTCCAAAACAGTGTAATTAACAGAAATAAACTCCTCGGTGCTGTTAATTTGGAAGGCCTGTGTGCCAAGCTGGAGCAGTGCTGGGAACAGTTAATTATTACCCAAACGGGGTCTGAGCGGGGCTGAGAGCGTTGAGGAATTATGAAACTGGAACGAGGGAGGCCCATTCTTGGCAAACACTTCTGTGATTCAAATGCTGGGGAATTCAGCATGTTTTTCTCTTTCTTCTGAGGACTCTGAGCCAGCCCTTGGTGCAGCTCTCATGGTGGGGATGGATGGGACCATCAGCCCAGGGAAGCTGGTGCTGGAGCAGCTTCTGCAGCTCTTCTGTCACAGCAGCAGTTTAAAATAGCTTTGGCAAGTCCATAATTAACCCATTGTTGCTTCTTGGACCTGCCCAAGGGGTGGATTTCTGGGTGTGAGGTTTGCTGGTGGATCTGAAGGTGCAGCTACATGAGGATGGTCACAGAGGCTGTTCTGCTTTTCTGAGCCTCCCACAGGAAAGTCCCTGCTGAGCTGTGTTTCTGCTGCATGAGATCCCCTCTGCTTGTGGGCAAATCCTCCCCTCCTCCAGCTGGTTGTGTTGGCAGAGAAATCCCTGGTAGGATCCAAGCTCTGCTCTCCAGAAAGGCTGGAGGGAACATCTGACATCGCCCTCCATCTGTGGCAATGTGATGGCAGAACTTTGTTCCTCTCCCCTTCCCAGATTTATCAATCCCTGAAATTGGAGCCATGGCCCAGCTGGGGTTAAACGAGCAGGAGTTTTGCTGCTGTTGGGATCAGTAACCTGTGGGATTGCAGTGCAGCTGTAGGAACTCGGGCAGGAGCCTCCCAGCACCTGAGGTGGGATGGGAACTGAGCTCAGCTTTGCTTTTCCCTTAAAAAACCCTTGATAGCCTTGAATTCCTGCTTAGGAAACCTCTCACAGAAATGTGCATGTGAGCAGGGATCCAGCAAGATGAAAGGGGGTTTATGGTGATTTTTGGAGTTACCAACGTGGTTGGAGCTTTTCAGCCTGAAATTAGACAAGCTGAGATTTCCAGAAGGCTTTTGATAGCAGCTTAATGGTCATAAACTTTGGTTTATTAAATGTAAAAGAATTTTTGAATGTGATGTTGTGAAATGTTTCCTCCAAGATCAGTAAGTGTGGTGTGTGGCGGGAGGGTGGGAGGTCAGAGCTGCTCCTTGAGTAAGACTTGGGCAATCCTTCCTCTCTCACCAACCTACAGCCCCCTCAGAGACCCCTCCTGTGCCTCCACACACCTGAGGAGGGGAGACCAAGCCAAGGCTCATGAGCCCCTGGGCATCACCTCTTGGAGCAGCAGCCCCTGAGTCAGGGGCAAATCAGCAAACAGCCCTGAATCCTCCATGTGGGCAGGAAAATGCAGCACATGGGCTTGGGAAGCTCAGCCTACTTCTTATGTGGTCATGAATGAGCTTCAGCAGCACCACTGGACATGTTCTTTATTTATTTTACAAACACCTCTGGGGCTGTTGTTTGGAGAAGGGCTGGGAAATGCTCTGTGCACCCCCAGGATGGGTTGGCTTGGAAGGGACCTTGAAGGTTCTGTAGTTTCCATCCCTCCTTTAGACCTGCTTTTGGTATCAGGAGAAGGAAGGATTTGGGGCTGGACTTTATTTAGGGCTCTGAGGCTTTGTGTGCGCACAGGTTCGGTGCAACACCAGCCCTGTGGTGGGATGTGGGTTTGGACTGAGCTTTGGGGTGTTATTGCTGACCCTTCTCACTTGGCTGTGCAGCCTCACCTTGCCCATCCTGCCTGGGTGATGTCCCCAGGCACGGTGGGGGTGACACCACTGCCCTGGGAGCACCCTGAGCTTGCCGTGGGGCTGTGACCCCACCGTCCCTGTGTGGCACCACCCTGGCCCCAAGGGGACGTTCCCGAGCCCTGGGAAAGCTGCTGGGGCTGAGCCCTCCCTGCCTGGCCCAGCCTCCCCCTGGCTGGGCAGGTCCAAGGTCAGCATCCCCCCCTGGGCTCCCCCACTCCTCAGAGGTCACTCGTGCCGAAGCAGAAAAACAGTGCAGCAAAGCAGAATTGCTGCTTGAGTTGCTTTTTTTCATTAAAAAAGGAGGCAGGGAGAAACATCAAAATCAACCCCCTGCCCCCACAAATCCTTCCCTTGTCTCGGAGTATTAAAAACATCCTGGAGCTGGGGCCATGCCTGTGTTCCTCGGCGCTGGAGGAGGATTTCTGCCAAGACACTGACCCCTTGTGGATTTTGCAAATGTCTTTGAATCTCTTTTCCTCTTCGAAAGGCGAGGGGGAAAAAAAAAGACAAACAAAAAACCCCAAACCCTTTCAAACCTTTGCTTGGTCCTTTGCAAGGCAGAGGCATCAGAAGATTTATTCTTAAACGGAGGCTGCGGGGTGATTTATGGAATTACAGCTGAGCCGCATTGTGTGCTGGTTACAAATTGCACAGATATTCCATGGGACGTGAGCTCCAACGAGCACGGGATATATTACACTGCAGGGAAAAGGGGAGCTCAGAACCAGCTGGCCGACTGTAACAACTACAGCCACTTCTCTTTGAAGAGGAGATGATCTCCATCTGGCTTTAATACAAACCATGATGGACTGACACCAGCCCTCGGAATATCTTATACAAACGGGATCATTGCTGCTTGCTTTTTTCCAGAGCTGTCACACCGCTTCATTCTGGGTTTTATTCCTTTTTCCTCCCCCCTGCTCTGTTGTTTCCTCGTGTTGGCCACTCCTTGTCGAGCTTTAGGAGCTGCTGGGGGTTGTTTCTCAGCAGAGGAAAGGTTTTCTCTGAGTGGGGAGGGCGATGCTGCGGTGCCATGTGTGGAACCACGGAGCTAAATTGGCTACCTAGAAATACAGCCCAGATGTGAACAGGGAAAAGGAAGCTGGAACACATTATCAGGAAGGATGTGTCTCCTTTGGAGTAAATCCCTCCCAAGGAGCCCCTCCTGGGGCTGTTGGTGGCTCCAGGAGCAGCCAGCTGTGAGCCCTGCTGTGGTGGGTGTGGGCTGGGGACACCCCTGGAACCTTCCAGGCAGCACCAAGTCCTGGTGAACCAGGCTCTGTGGGGCTCTCCAACATCTGGTGTAAAATCTTCATCTCTCCACAAAGGAATGTCCTGGCCAGGTTTGGTAGCCCATGAGTGGGAGAAATTGGTGAATGGATGAGATTCCTTTTCAGCACTTGTTGTCCTCCAGGATCAAAGGTTTCTGTGTGAGCAGTCTCATATTTTGGCTTGTTAGGAAGTCACGGTGGTTTTATTTAACTCCCTTGGCTGGATAATGGATCATTCAGCACTGATTTTGTTCCCTGGCCTGGTTGTGCTCTTAGGCCTGACTTCTGTTGTGGATATCTGATGGCAAGTCTGGGATTTTTGGTGTGAATTGGCTGTTATGAATGAATATTCCTGACACACCCAGTGCCAGGAAACAGCCCTTAAAATCCAACTTCAGCCTTCCCTGAGCTTTCCAGGCAGTGTCCACATTTCCCTGCCTCAGAGCTCCTGGGAAGCACCCATAAATACCCATTGGGGTGAGAAATCCTGAGTTTTGGTGGTTGACAGTTGATATTTGCATACCCCGAGAGAGCAGCTGGCCCTGGGGTTTGGGATGCAGAGGTGGTTGTATCCTTCCCACTCCATCTCAGTCTCCTGCCCTTGAAGGATCTCTGCCTGGGGTGATGCAACTTCCAAAGCTGAGCTCCTCAAATTTGAGATTAAATGGATAAAATGTGGGGAGCTGCAGGCTGCAGTCACATCTTTTATGGGCCAGTCTTTGGATGGTGAGGTCCTTATCCCTCCTGCCTGGTCCAATCCAGCATGTTCCCAGTGCTGGCTGCAGGCCAGGGAGCTCCAGCCTCCAGACATTCCAATTTTGGTCACCCTTTGAGGATGTTTTGGGCCAGAGAGGGCTGTGATGTCTGGCAGTTTGGTCCCTGGCACACTCCATGGTCTGGCCTGGGAGAAGTGCTGGGAGGACAGAGCAAAAACTCTGAATTTCTGCAACCCCAGGCAGCCCTGGCCAAGCCTCCCAGCTCTGGTGGGGTTACACAACTCCAACATGGCTTTCTCTGAGATACTAATTAGGGATGGACAAACCAGAGGGAAGAAAATAAGAAATCCCTTTGCACTCGTTGTGGGGTTAAACTAAGTTCAGCTGACTTTCTTCCTCCCCCCGTGTTATTTTTCCCTTCAGTGCAAGCTCTGCTCATCCAGGTTCCAGCAGGACTGGGATGCACGGCTGCCTGAGTGCTGCAGGATTTCCAGACAAGTCTAAATCCCTAAATCTGGGAGTCTGTGGCACTTAGAGCAATCCTGATATGCTCCTGGCCCTCCAAACAGGGTAATTTGGTGTGCTGTGTATCCTGCAAAGTGTGGGTGTTGCTCTGGGTAGCAGATCTTTATCCCTTCTTTTTCAGATGGGGCTGGAGGCAGCAGCCCTTGGGACCCCCACCCCAGCTTGGCTGGCTCCTCCTGCAGCCAGGCTGCTTTGGGTGGTGTTGTTAATGGTTGGACTTGACCTTAGGGGCCTTTTCCAGCCTAAAGGATTCCATAATTCCATAAATCCTCCGCTCAGAAATGCTCTCTGTGCTGCTGCTGGCCTCTCTCTGAATTCATCTCGGTGAACACGAACCCCTGAGCTTTCTAAACAAATCAGGAGGATCAGGGAGTGAATTTACACGGCCCGGTGGCCCTGGCTGGGCTCTGCTCCTCTCCTTCCATCAGGAGCCTCCTCCCGCAGACCTCCCTGCCACGGTGGAAGCCCCGCCACCACAATGGGCCTGTCTCTGGCTAATGAAGCTCTGCATCCCACTGCAGCATTCCTCTGATGCATTAGGAAATAGTAATCATTCTTCTCTGGCACTGCCTTTGATAAGCAATTGCCTTTGGCCAAAAGCCGTGCCAAGATTTTGCTGCTTGTTATGGAGCTAAAGATGTGACATTGCAGCACTCGTAATTGGGATCATTTAACACCCCGTTAGCAGGGAGCTGGAGTGGCCCTGTCTCTTACCTACGTTTGGGAAGGTCTTTTAGGAATCCAGCCATCATTTGGGAGAATCATTTTTTAAATGGAAATATGAATGCATTATTCATTACATTAATTCATTTTCAAGTGTGGAGGAGAAGCTTTTGGCAGCACAGAATGGGGGGAGCTGCTGTGATAGGAAATCTGCAGTGAGCCACGTCCCAGTTTGGTAAACTGGGAAACAATGGACTATGGTCCAAATCCTAAATCTGGTTTCAGGCATGTCCCTTGTTTTCAAGGAGCTGTAAAATGAAGGTGATATTTAGAATTTCAGGGTCCTTGCAGGGTGGTGCCATTAGTGGTCATTCCCCTGATTAATCAGCACTCTTTGGGCTTGATGAGCAAGGAGGAAGTTGGGAGTTCTGTTTTGTAGGGCCTCCTGCAGTGCCCACAGCCCCGCCTTGCCCCTGGTGTGGTGGATCCCAGGATGTGGCTCCTGGAACATCCCACCCTTGGAGGCTCCTGGGTCTTCCTCCCGTGGGTTCTGTCCCAGCCTGGAGCCTGTCGGAGAGCTCCTGTCCCCCTGGGGAGCCGGTGCCAGCTGTGCCCCTGCCATGAGCAGCTCTGGAAGGAGCTGAGCTCATCCAGAGCAGCTCCAGCTCCTCCTGTCCTCCTCAGGAGCATCCCACCATGCCAGGAGCCCTCTGCAGCTCCTTTGAGCTTCAGGGCTGCTCTGCCTCCTCAGCTCCTCCCTGCTCAGGACCACAGGCTCTCCTGATCCACACCCCAGCCAAGGTTTCCTCTCCCTGCTGTGGAAAACCTTTCCAGCAGCTCCCGAGGTCTCTGAGGGCTTCTCCTCTCCTCCAGGCTGCATTGCCTGTTGGTTTTGGAGGCTGTGTTCCCCTGGCAGCCTTCCAGGTGTATATTTAGAAAGGGAGATCATACCTTCCATCTCAGGAATAACCAATGATGACTTAATTTAGAGCATGAAAATTAAAAACTCCCTCTCTGACTGAGGAGCATTCAGGCCCTGCAGCCTCCTCCTTGTCAGCTCTGCTTTCCCCTCTTGGCTGGGGTTCCTCTTGCTCAGCTCTGGCCATCCTGGGCTTATCTGGGAGCAGGAATGTGTGGAAGGAGCCATGGGGACCAGAGTCTCCTCTGCTGCTGGTGTCCAGCTGTGTCACTGGGCATCAGCGCTGGAGCTGAATTCCATGGGAGACTCTTGGCCATTTTTAGCAGACAGATGGTTCTAAAAAAATTACTTTTAAAATCTCTTTGGATCATTAATACAACTCTACACTTCCTGGAGGCTTTCCTGGGTCACCTTCAGAGAGCTCTGTGGGTACATTGCAAACAAATGGGCTGGAAAGTTGGGTGTAGCCTCCATCCTGGCAGGGAAAACCCATTCCTGGTGTCTGGAGTTTGGTGCCTTGCTCACACAAAGGGTTGTGTCTCCTTTGGCAGTTTCTGCTCCCGTGGAATAGGAGAACTGTGGGCTGTGCTGGGGACAGGATCCCTGATTCCCCCTCTCCTCAGTGCCAGCTGAGAGCCCAGGCTGGCCAGGAGCAGCTGGGCAGTGGGAGATGTCCCTGCCATGGCAGGGAGCGCAAGGAGCTGAGTCCTGAGGTGCTCTCCCCCCAAACCAGGCTGTGATTCTGGGGCTCTGGGCAAGCCTAGCACAGCTCCTTTACACCCAGCTTTATTGGTAAATCTGGGATTAGCACCAACACTGGGTTCCTGAGTCCCTTTCCTGCAGCTTGGGGCTCATCTCTTGTATTTAATAACAGCGTGGAGGGGTTGGAAATGGGTTAGAGATTGATAAAGCCTTGGAGACCTGCAGGACAAAAAATTCTGTGTGCTGCCAGGAGAAAGGCTTTCATTCTGCTCCTGGAAGCTCAGCTTTCCCCACTGCTGCTGATCAGACCACTTTTTTCACCTCCTCTATCAGCTGTGCTATCTGAAGGGTGCTCTGAGGGAGTGCAATGTTGAAAGGCCCCAGAGTTAATTGGCATTAAGGATGGTGTAGTATTATTAGGTGTGCCTTAATGTAACAATCTCCATTTTGGTCTATTTACTCTGTTCTACTGAGTAAATGTGGAGATAAAAGAAGGTGGAATTAGCACTTCTCTTGCTTGCACTAAAGCCAAGCTGCATTATTTTCTTTTCACTGGGTTTAGGCCTAAAAGTAGCCCAGGTATGTGCAAGTTTAAACAAGAAGAATCAGGGCCCCATTAAAAATTACTCTCTCCTGGATAATATTCAACACAGGATTAATAGTAAAGAGGCTGATGTCATCCCAGAGCTCCCGTGACCCTTTGCACTTCTTAGCACACTGCTGAAAGAAAATGTTCCTGCCACACAGGGCTTGTCCTGCTGGAAAATCTGATGCTGCCTTTTTCCCAAGAGCAGAGGGAGAGGTGTTCTGAGCAGTGCAAGAGAAATTAATTGGGAGTGAGGAACTTCACCTGAGCAACCACCTTCCCCTCAAAATCACCTGGCTGCTGCTGTGTCCATCCCAGGGTGTCCATCCCATGTTCCCAGAGCCTGGAGAAGGTTGGGAGCCCACCTGTGGTGCTCCTGTGCAGGATCCTGCTCACTGCCCTCCCCCCTTGGCAGCTGCAGCAGATGCCAGGCCGGGATGGGCTCTGTCCCTGCTGGGACCCTCTGGAGCTGCTCCAGGCTCTGCTGGAACAGCTGGGTTGGAGCTGGGCAGGTTCTCCAGGGATGCCAGGGCAGACACCACAATGGAATTGCTGCCAGTCCCACCAGGCTGGGGACAAAGGGGCTGTGCAGGGGTTTGGTGGCTTTAGATGGGATCAGTGGTCCCAGTGCTCTTCATGGAGAGCATACATTGCATTTTGAATTTGGTTTTACCTTCCTGCCTAGGCTGGCCTCTCAAACCCTGATTTGTTCTTCAAGGGCTTGGCTTGAGGAAGAAATGTTCTGCACTGCACCAGGCTGGGCACTCCCAAACTGGGCTGGAAAAGGGCTGGATGAAAGCAGAGCAGTGTTCTGGGCTGTGGGGTTATGAGCAGGTCCCTTGATAAGGAACTGGGTGTGCTGTGAAATAATTAGGGACTCTCATCTCAGACTCATCACAAACATTAATTAGCAGATTTCATAAGATCAGTCACCTCCTTTTCCCTGTGCCTGTAGGGACAGGTAAATGTTCCAGCTCTGTCCTGGTGTGCAGCCTGTGGCACTGGAGGGGCAAAGTGCCCTTTTTTAGACCCATCCCTGCCTGGATGGAGGCTACACCCAACTTTCCAGCCCATTTGTTTGCAATGTACCCACAGAGCTCTCTGAAGGTGCCCCAGAAAAGCCTTCAGGAAGTGTAGAGTTGTATTAATGATCCAAAGAGATTTTTAAAGGATTTTTCTTTTTAGAACCATCTGTCTGCCAAAAATGGCAGAGTCTCCCATGGAATTCAGCTCCAGCACTGATGGAGCTTTATCATGAGAATTAATCCACTGAGATGCTCTTGCCCCTCCAGGGATGCTGAAGGTCCCCCTTGGAGCCAAGGTTTGTACTTGGAGGCCAGGAATGTCCTTGGTAACAATATCAATACAAAAAAAGACGAAATAATAACAATACAAAAAGACATTTCCCAGCATTTGAAGATATCAATTGTAAAACTGATAATACCAATTTGACAATATAATTTGTTATTGATACTATATATATTACTATATATAACAATATCATATATTATTGATAGCAATAATATTTCCTAGCAACTGATAGCAACATCAATGCAAAAAAAAAGATATTTCCCAGCATTTTTCTGCAGAAATCACCGTGAGAATCCATCTGCAAAGTCCCTGTGGAGCAAACAGCCTTGTGCTGCAAGGTGCATTATCTCAGCCGAACTTTACTGCACCTGAGGTGGCCCTGCAGGGAGTTTAATCCGTTTAAATTTTCCCAAAAAAGCTCCTTTTGCATTTGTGATGTTTCACTACTTAAAGCACCACAAAGGCTCTTAGAGCAGCTGCTTGGGTGTGAATGGTTTTTTTTAATAATGCTGAGGGAACTGCTAATGATTAATCAGCACCAAAGCCTCTGTCTTAACCTCATCAGGTGTGTGAGCAGCAAATATGTTAACCCTTGAGTAGCAGGAGTGCCAGAAGGTGTTTGATTGCAGACTGGGTATGGAATAAACAGGCAGGAGATTGATGTGGTTCAGGGCAGGGTTGGTGAAAAGCCCCGTGGTTATTGCCCATCACCCGTCAGCTCTGCTTTGATGGAGCTCTTGGGTGTGGGCAGGAGAGCTGGGATCACACCTCCTGAGCTGTGGCAGTGCTGGGCTTGAAATCCTGATTTTTAATCTTCTTTTTCCTTTACAAACCTGTTTAGCTCAGTAGGTGAGCAGGGACAGCTTGGAAACTGGAAAATTTCTTACTTCTCACACTGAAACCAGCCAGAATAAATCTGGGGAGTCCTTGGCCTGTTTCACTTGTGGTCAGCACTGAAAAACCTTTTGGAAATGAACTTGAGGAAACCCTGGTGCCTTTGGGGAGGCTTGGATCAAGGCATGGAGGGCACGAGAGGGACTCTGGCACAAGGACAGTGCTCCATCCTGTTCTGAAGCACTGAGGGATGGTGGAAGTGGCATTTGGGATGTGTCTGATGTGGCTTCCCCTGACAGAGTGGGCTCAGCTCCCCCAGGTTCTGGGTGCTGAACGTTTCCTCCTGCTGAGCAGCCTCAGCCAGCAGCTTCAAAGGCTGCTCAGCCCAAACCAGAAACCTCAAGAAAGGATTCAGCCACGGGGAAACCCAGAGGCCACGTGCCGTGCATATGTCTGATAAACCACTCCCAAATTCGTTCCTATCAAGCTTCAAAAAAAAGGCATCTCATGGTTTGCATTTCCCTTTTCCCGTCAGAAAGCCAAAAATGCCGTTTTCAGGCCACGCCTCCCTGTGCAAGTTGCAATAACTTACTTAAATCTGTTTGGGCTGATGTCATCAGTTGTCCTTTAGGGCCTGGAGGGATTTGAGGCTGGGATTGGATTTTGGGGATATCAGAAGGCAAAGCAGTGAGTGCCTGATGCTTCCAAACATCTCCCTGTGGAGGGGCAGAGCAAAGCCTGGCTGGGATGTGCAGAGGAGGGGCTGGGATGCCTTTTTGGTGGGAAAAGCTTTTCTGTGCAGTGACAGGCAGTGCAGGAAGCCTGGTGGGAAGTTCTGGTGATGGATCCAACACTCACATTGAGACCAGAAGCCTCTGAGATAAAACAGGAACGTGTTCTGCCAGTTGCCATTAGCACTCAGCCAGTGACTGTGCAGATGGTTTGAATTCTTGCTGATCAGATGGGGAGGGTGAGATGGGAGCCCTGGCTGGAGCTGTGCTGCAGAGCCTGGAGCTGGTGGGATTCCTGACAGATGTTGGTCACCAGCCTTTGGGGATGCTGGGGGAAGAAATAATCTCCATTTCACAAAAGCTGGTGATTTTCCCTTTGGGAGAGGGGCATTCCTGGGCTCTGGGATCAGGAGCTTTGCTGGGGCTCTGCCCATCTCCAGGAGAAGCCTGGCTGATGAAGGTCATGGAGTAACCTGCAGCTCTTACCTCCCAAAAGATGGGAGTGAAGAGAAGTGGGGATGGATGCAGCAGGAAAAGCTTCCCCGTGCTGCCCTCGGGGTGGGAGAGCCCTGGGAATGGGGCAGCAGCTCGTGCTGGCCTTACAGGGATGGAGAGCTGGGAATGGAGGGAGCTGCAGCTGGCAGTCAGAGGAGCTATTCCAGGGATATCCTGACCTGTTTGCTCCCAAACCTCTGTCAGCTGTGCATTTCCACGAGGAAGTGTCGCTTCACTTCAGCTGCAGGGCTGCTCTGGGGCAGAGTTACTGGGCAGGGTTTTATTGCATCTGTCAGAATTGTGGGGGTCTGGGGGAGCAGCAGGGACCTTTGTCCTGTGGAAGGGTGAAAGATGTGGGTAAGCACAGGGCATGTCTGCAGTTGGGATTTTGGGGTTTGATCTGGCACCCTGAGCAGGGGAGAGGCTTTGGAGGCACCCCAGAAGTGTGGGGACTCTGGGTGAGCCTCGGGGTCACAGGGTGGTTTTGGGGTGGTTGCACAGAGCAGCTTCTTCCAAAGATGGGGGAAGGACGAGGGAAATTCTGGCACTCGGTTTGGCAGGTGGGAGGAATGTCAAATGTGGGCATGTGAGTGGATTCCTGCAGGCATTTTGGGGTTTGTAGGGTGATGCTGAGGCTTGGGGTGGGAGAGCTGCCTGTGTGGCCAGTGCTGAGGAATGGGAAGGGCCCATCTGGCCCAGTTTGGACTGGGCCACCTGCTGCTGTCAGGCTGGGAGAGACTTCTTGTCCTGTTTGTACAACACTGGAGTGTCCCTGGGGCAGGCTAATGGATTTAAATCTCAGAACTGTTAGGTCCTGGTTACCTTCTGTATTTCCTGCAGGATTTGTCCCATGGAATCTTCACAGCCCAGTGAGGTGCTGGTGGTAATTGGGCAGGTGGCTGGAGCTTTACCTGTACTTTTTTGTTTAAAAAATACAGCCCCAAAAGGATGCTCTGTCAGCCCCTTCCATGCCCTCAAGGGAAGGTGCCTGATCCTGTGGGGTTTGGGCTCCTAAAAGAGCAAAGATTTGACTCCAAGAGCACCCTCTTAAAAATATTATTGCCTGATCTTCAGGCAACTTATCTCGTACTTTGCCTTGATCTAGGAGGGAAATCCTTTGTCTGTGTGTCAGTGAGCACAATCAGTTCCAGTGCTCTGAGCACCAGACACGCTCTGGTTCCAGCCCTTGGCCCTGAGACCTGAGATTTGCCTGTGTTTACAAGCCCAGTAATTGCTGTCCTGAACCTGTTATCAACAGAGATACATGCAAGGGAAATTGCAAGGTTATGGTTGAAGCTTGCAGGGTTTTAGACTAACAAATATTTTAGCCTGAAGATATATTCAGCTTGATTTTGCTTTTAAGTGGCTCTGGGTAACATGAGAAGTTGCCTGTCAAATTTGATGGGGTCAGTAAAATTCAAGCATGTTGGACTGTAATTAACATTTGAAAAGAATTTGCTTAGGAATTAGCTGTTGGCAGTGCAGAGCAGCTCCTTGGGTGGAAGCAGAGCTGCCCATCAGGGTCCACCGTGTCCTGGGCAGTGCAGGGAGGGAAATCCAGCCAGTTACTGCAGGATTCCTCATGGGATGCTGCCTGCATCAAACACCAGTGATTCCATTCAGGAATGTCATCGTCATCCCAGCACTGGCTGAGGGGGAAAGGCATTTCTGCCCTGGTGGGGTGGGAGAAATTTATAACTGAAAGTGTTCAAAGAAGCTGAATTGTTTCATTTATCAAAGCTTTGGCAGTTTGGCTTAATTTGCCAAATCCTCCCCTAATAAATAACTCGACAGGCTTTGTCAGGGAACAAGGGTGTTACTTAGCAGTGCTCTGTAATTAAGACTGAAATTTATTGATAGACACCTAGAGGATATTTTTGGTCGGTGTGGATTAGACCTGCAGGGATAGGAGCTGCTTTGGGGAGCAGAGATGACTTCTGAGAGCTCAAGGTGTCATCCCTAAAATGTTAAACCAAGCTGTGCCTCAGAGCCATTTTTCTACTTGCAATAAGTCACTTTGTGCTTGGTGTATGGGGTTAGGAGGGGGTTTTAAATGTGCTCTAAAATCCAAACATCAATGAGGACTTGAAAATGTAGAGCCAAGTAGTGGTGGATGGGCAGCATTTCTGTTAATTAGACTCATTAATGTACCAGCAGCTGTTAATGCTGGGGACAGATGATGATATTGAAGAGCATCTGTTTTGTTTTATTCTTTATAATTTGTGGGAGTTGGTGGGGTGTGGAACAACCTGGGCTTATGGAAGGTGTCCCTGCCCCTGGCAGGGGCTGGAATGAGAAGAGTTTTAAGGTCCCTTCCAACCCAATTGATTCTGCCCTTCTGAATATTTTCAAAAAATTCAGTGTAGAAAAAAACAACAACAACAACAACAAACTGTATGGAGTGTTTTCCATTTAAATAGGGATTTATGGGCTTTTCTCCCAAATTCCCTTTCTGGTTTTTGGAAAGAGTGTTGTGCCCTCCCTCTGTGCTTGCCTGAGCCCTGCAGGGTCCTGGCCCTCTGAGCACAGCTGCCCTGGCACAGTGCAAATTTGCTGTGCTCACAACCAGAGCAGCTGGTGCAGCCCCAAAGCAGCCTTTGGGCACCTCTTAGCTCTGCCAGACATCAGCCTGGATAGGGAAAACCCCTGTGGGATTTATTCCCTAACCAGGGCTCTGTGGGGCCAGAACAAATCTGAAATGCTTGCAGGGGTTGTGTGGTTCCTTTGTCACCAGTGCTGTCAGAGCTTTACAGACACAACGTTGTTCATTGCACCTGTGCCAGGTGGGCACTGCAGCTCCTCTGCCAGCACCAGCTGTGGGCAGTGTGATGCTCTTTTTTAACCAGAATCCCAAAATTCTCCTTCCCTGAGGGTCTATGTGTCGCCTCCTGCCCTTTCTGTGTGTGGGTGCCAAGCCTTTTGTGAAGGGCTCTTCCAGCTCCTGGAGGATGAGATATACCAAATATATCTGTCCTGTTTTATCTGATGAAGGAACTTTATCTCTTGTACCTTGTCTGCTGAGGCCACCCCCTGTGTGTGAACGTGCTGTGGGTGGGGATGAGGATGAGCAGAGTGTGGTGGGATGGCTCTGGGCAGGGAATTTGGGTTGTGCTGCTGTGCAGAGGCTGCTGAGCCCTGCTCTGGTGCAGTGTGCCTGCCCTGCAGAGCTGATTCCCACTGCTGACACTCAGCCCCACCGACTGAGGCCATCTTTAGGGTATCCTTGGAACATTTTCTTGGGCAAACAGGCTTTGCTTCTTCACCAGCTCGGAGCTGTTTGGGCTTTCTGATGTTATCTCCGAGTTAGTTTACCTTCCTTATCGCCTCGGGGGTTTAGCAGGGGGGATTTCTGTGTCTGGCTGCTGGCTTGCAAGGCTGATGTTCAGAAAGCCCACCTTGGATTTACAGCTTTGCTCTTCCACGGTAAAATGGCAAGAGGTCTCCATCACCACGAGGATTTGGGTTGGATTTATCAGAGTGGCACTGACAAAGCAAACAGAGGGTTTGGCTGGAGAGGACATGGGAGAAGGCCTGGGAGAGAAAGGTCCTTCAGGGTGGAGGTCAAGGATAAGCCAGGCTGGACATGTGGGAGTTGTGCACAATAGACACCCATTTGGAAACTTAATCCTTTAATTTCCCCTCATCAAGCAGGTCAAAATAATGTAATAAAGGCTTTCTCATGGAGATGCAAGCTGTAATTCAGGGCAGCTTTTTTTCATTTTGCATTTCCCCCTGTCTCCTGTTCCAGAAGCAGCAGCAGCGCTTGAGAGCCGAAGTGAGAGGCCCTGGCAGGACTACAAAGGGCTCCGGAGGAGCAGGTACCCGGGGATGAGGTAAGTGCTGTCGTTTGGGTGAAATAGGTGTGGAGAGTGCACTCTGCACACGTTAGGCTTCAAAGCCAGCAATAATTACTGCGTTTGAGACTGTATCAGCACCCGGGGCTGCCGTTCAAGTCGGGCAGGAATTCTTTGTGCAGGGCTTTTGTTCTGCAGACATCCAAGCTCCCCGTGGTTCACCCCAGGAACCCAGGGAAGTGTCGTGGCTTTGAGCTGGGCTTGTGTGGAGCCCCGGCTTTGATGAATTCATCGGGTGCTCTGTGAATATGACTGGGCTGTAATTGCTTTTAATGGCAAAACCATGAAAGGAGAAAATAAGTGCTGGGGTGGGTGGCAGCAAGATGGATCTTGCAGGCTCCTGGCAGGGCTCTGCTCTATGGACTTGCTGCTCTTGGTCTCATCTCGTGTCCTTCTGCCTCTGTGGGCCCTGCAAGGGCTTGGAGTTGAACTGGTGGTGTGGGGCTGGTGTCTCCCAGATGATGCGTGCTCTATTCCATCAGTGTGTGCTAAATACAGGGTCATTTGGGGGGGTAGAGCCAAAAAATAGCTCTCAAGAGGGTTTTATGATGGATCTCCATGGAGGAGATCAGTGATGTGCTTGTTTTACAGAAGAAATGGTTGGAATTTAAGTTTATCACTGGCTTGTTAGTGACCCATGGCAAGGACAAAGGTTGATATGCTGAGTAGGAGCTACCCAGCTCCACTACCCCTGTGACTGGTCCAAAGTAACTAAACCTTGATGTTCCTGATGATCCCTCTGGAATCACCGTCCCCATAAGCAGCAGGGTGGGCTGCAGCATTCTCCCAGCAGCTCCTGCCCCCTCTCCCAGGGGGGATTCCCAGATGGTTCAGATGTCACCACTGCTGTCACCCTTGCTCTAACTGACCCACGACTGCTTGGTGCCACCCCAGAGCCGCAGCCTGGCTGTCACCCGTGAGGAGAATGTCCCTTTTTGCAAACTGTGGGCTCGTTTTCCCTGCTGTGGGGGCCGGAGCGCACAAAGGCGGCGCCAGGGGCAGTTTTATCTCAGAGCAGAGCAGGGAACAGATCTAATCTCTCCGCAGAGGCCTCCCCGGAGCTCCTCTCCCCAAAGAGCCCTTGTGCTGGAACAATAAATGCCAGGGACACGCTGCCAGCCCGCGGCTGGGATTCCATTCAGACCCGTGGGCATTTCTTTCCCAGGCACGGCGGGGTCTCGGCTCCCCCGTGGCCGCTGCCCACGCGGGGCCTGGCGGGGCCATGCCGTGGCGGCGACAACCGGGCTGCTGGCACGGGCTCTGGGCCGCGGGCATGGCCAGGCTGTGGGCACGGCCTGCTCGGGCCCGCCGCGGTGTCCGGCCCGTGACAAAGCGCCACTATGGCTGGGGACGGCGGAATGCGGCCCCGGGGCGGCCTGGCACCAGGGGCTCCTGGAAAGGCCGGGCAGAGCCCACACAGCGCGGCTTGTCTGGCACACAATGAGGGATGTGTTGTGGTGGCATGAATGGGCTGAGCCAGGGATGGCAAATGTTTACTCTGGGCTCCCACAGCACGGGCAGAGGAGGGCTCAGGCCTCTGCTCCTCCTCCAGGCAGTGAGGGCCGCTCTGGGAGCTTTGGCATCCAGCTTGGAGAACCTGGACCTTTCGTGCCACCTTTGTGGCCTTCTGGGCCACCTTTGTGGCCTCAACCAGGTGTCGCACAAAGCCAGCAGGAATAGGATCCTGGAATGGCATGGTTTTGTTTGGGAGGGATCTTAAAGATCATCCAGTTCCAGCCCCTTGCTATGGACAGGCCCAGTGACAGATGTCATTTTAGTTGGTGCTTTGAGGGTCCCGTTATCCTGCTCAAACTCTCTCTCAGGCTTCACTTAAGCAGTGCAGCCATCCATCATTAATGCCATTGTGCATCCTCATGCCTTTCAACATTCCCAGGTCCCCCATTCCCAGTGGTGAGATTGGAGAGATGTCCATGCAGTTTCCGTGTTGTTCCTGGTACAAGCTGCTCCTGTGACCCTGTGGATGGAGGATGTGGTGAAATCCCTGCTCTGAGATGCATCTGAGTGGTGCAGAGACATCATTAACATTCTCTAACGTGTTCCTGGGGCAAGTCAGGCAGTTTCAGGTGAGGCCAGGGGCCCATGCCACCAGCTTGGTGGCCCTTGTGCCAGCTTGCCCAGAGCTAGGGGGTTTGCAGCCCCCAGACTGTGACTTGTGCATTGTATCTGCTCCTCCTGCCAATGCTAAATCCCATTTATTACAGAGAACTTCACAGGCTTTTAATGAACCTTCCTGAGCTTAATTTACAACTTGGGGAAAGATAGACAAGGTGACAAAGTGAACTGAAATATGAAATTACTTTAATTGCAGAGGAGGACAGTTTATAGGCTTCAGAATCCAAGTCATTTATTTTAATGATCTCCTCTGCCCTCAACACATAATTACCATTCCCATTCCGAGCTGGTTTAAGGAGAGGTATGCAGGGAAAGCTGGTTGGACCTGTTCAGGCAGCAGAACTTTTGGCAACTCATAATCTGAGACGAAAAACGAATTAAAAGCAAAATATATTGTCATGTCAGAAACACTTTTCATTTAAGACATGCTGGGTTTTGCCTCGTTTCCTGGAGACAGCTGTGGTCCATCTGAAAGCAGCAATCCGAGGCACACGGCACTGGTTGAGTGCCTTTCCAACCCTACATGGTAAAACACTTGGAAAATCCCCAGGAGTCAACATGGGGGCCAAGGGCTAATGCAGCCTTTGGGGAGGAGATGGAAATGTTTCATTTCCCTGCTGCTCCTTGCATTGGTGGGTTGGGTGTTAGGGTGGTAATAAAAAAATACGGACTTTGAGAAATGGATGCTGCTTTTCCCCCATGGATATCTGATTTTGGCTGGTCCTACTCTAAACCAGCTGGAGATTTTCAACCCCTGTGGAAAGAGGGGCTGTCTGTGAGCAGCTCCAAGCTGTTTTCATGGAGTTCAGGTCCCTCAGTGTGAAAATCAGGATGTTGCTGGAGCCTCTTGTGGCTGTTTGGGCACATGGACATTTTGGTACATCCTGACTTTTCTGATGTGGTGCTTTGGGGGGTGATTTGGAGGAGGTTGTGTTGTAATTACCCAGCTTGGCTGAGCTCTGCCTCTGCTTCTCCAGTGTCCAGGAGCTCTCCAGCTGAACTTGGCCTGGCTTCCTCAGAGTTAAAACTCTGATGTCCCTCAGAAAGCTGAGCACCAGGCCCAGCTTTTCCTCTGGCAAGGGTGGAAAGTGGGAGGAAATTGGGTGTAACCCGAGGAAGCTGGGAAGCAAAGATGAGCCCAGGCTGGTGGGACTCGTGCCAAGGAGTGGGTTCTGAGCCAGGCTGATGCACCTTCCTGCAGGGAAAGGAGGTGAAAATACATTTTTCTTACAGGGATCATTAAGTTCCTTGGATTGGACAGTTGTGGCACAGGATTTCTTGATTTTCAGATTTATTTTTTTTTTAACCACAAGGATGGGTTGTGGACCAAGTGATCACGGAGTCATTAAAGTCTGTTAGCTCTCTCTATGCAAAGTGGTCATGAATATGTGGCAAAGTGGGACAAAATCCAAAGGCACCTGGACTCCCCATCCACCTGCTGGAATAGGCTGGCTGGGATTTCATGTGGCCCTGGCTGAAGTCATGCAGCACCAGAATTGGGGTTTCAGGGGGTCTGTGGGACTTGAGGCCATAAATCCCCCACAGGGGTCAGTGAACTGTGTGTGCCCAGGGGCACAGCAACTTGTCCCAATGCTGGTGAGTTGCTGGAGTGGAAACCCAAAGATTTCCAAGCTAATGTTTCCCAAAGTTGGCATTTTGGCATCTTTGAGTTTGGCTTGTTATCTGAAAGATTGGCTGCTGGGGCAGCTCTGCGCTCGTGGCTACTGCTGGTCTGGCCTTCAAGGCTTAGCAACAAGAAATAATAAATTCATTTTCTTGAGTAACTCTGCCTCCTTGGCCAGATCAGTCTCCAGAATGAAGTGCTCCTGGCCTGAAGGAGAAGTGTGACATTCCTCCCCAAAACAAAATATCACAGGTCCTTCATGGGCTCACCCCAGCACAGCCCCTCTGGCCCTGCTCCAAAGTATTTGCTTTAAAACCACACTTTAAAAAAAGCTCTATCAAAAAGAATGTGAAGGATGCAGAGTTTAGGTCTTAAAATTGGGAAATAGTACAATAAAGCTGCTTTTGTAAACTTCTTTCAGCCTCCTTGTGCAATAACCCACCCTGCTTTCCAGCCTGCTTGCTTCTCCTGCTGCTGCTGGCCACCAGTGGGAGAAGTGATGGAAGGAAGAGCCCATTTGGCCTTTTCTGCAGTTTTTCATGCCTGGCAGTGTGGTGGAGCTGGGCTGGGGAGGGGGATGCTGCTGTTGGTGTAGCCATGGGGATGGGGTGATGTGCCGAGGGGAGCTTGGCTGGGTGTGGGAAGTGCTCAGGGGGGCAGATGGTGTCTCCTGGCTGCTGTGCATCTCCCCTGGGACAGCTGGAGGGTTCAAAGCACCTGGGAGGGTTTTTGGGAGTGAGATTGGGCTGGGTGATGCCCAGCCTGAGCTCAGCCACCAGAATGAAGGGACTCGGGCCTGGCCTGCCCTTGGCCACTCCCCTGGGCTTCCTTTGCTAATTCCTGCTCCTGGGAGGCCTCACAAACTCTGCCCAGGACCCTGTGCCCAGGGTTGGTCATTCTTGGTGTGCAGGTGCCCAAATCCCATCAGGAATGTCCCTTTTCCCCCCTCTGGCCGTGCAGCCAGTCCTTGGTGCTCCCAGGGCTGCCTCTCCTGGGGCTGTAAAACATCTCAGACTAGCTCCAGCCTCCCTTCCACCAGCCCCTGCTCTTTAGGGAAAACAGCTTCTGTTTGTTTTGATGTTCAGAGGTTGAGGGGCTGCTGTACTTTCTTTTTCTTTTCTTTTTTTTCTTTTTACCTGAAGTTTTCAGACAATTCAGACTTAGGAAGTGGGAATCAAATTTCTTTCTTAATCCTGTGGGGTTTTTTTTTAAATGAGGGTGTGTGAACTACAAGAAGGATCTTGTTCAGCCCCTCACTTGCTGATTTAGGTCCAAGCCAACAGAGCCAGGCTTGGAACTTTGATGCTGCTGGGGAAAAAGCAGGGAGAAGTGGAGGGAAGGTTGTGGGATTGGTGCTGCTGCTCAGCAAACAGAAAGAGGAAAAGGAGAGCGATTTCTCATTCTGCTTCCTAACTCCAAACACAACTCAAAGTTTTTATAAACTTTCTGCTCAGGTTTCAGGAAGCTGCAAATGAAACTGCATTCCTCTGTGTGTTGGTCTTTTTTTTTTTTTTTTCCTTTTGCCCTCTTTCTTTTTGAGATGTAATAAAACATCATCACCTACAAGGCTGTGGCCTTTAAAAGTATTCTCCAGAGGGCAGGTGAGGAGTGGAGGCAGATTGACTGACAGCTGGAATAAAGCCTCTTTATTATCTCTGGGATTATAATTTCCCTCTATTCTGGGTGTTGGAGCAACAAGAGCTTGGTTGTCTCTGTTCTCACTGGCTTCTCCTGTGCTGTGGAGTCCATCCCCCATCAGCTGAGGATACTGAACTTCTCATCACCTAGAAAATAATGTTTTTTTCCAAAACTTGAAGGCCTTGAGTGTAACTAGTGAGAAAAAGACAAGCTGTTAAAAACAAGAATATAAA